>NC_060165.1:10834671-10873790 GCF_021292245.1 Micropterus dolomieu | reverse complement strand
ATACACAAGTGCAAACAGTTGCACACACACACACACACACACACACACACACACACACACCCAGCATGGCCTGGGGCGATCTGGTTTGTGGTTAAGCAGATAGCATTAACCTTTAGGCATTGAGGGGAGGGAGAGGTTTGTCTAATTGTTGGATTGACTTGGTTGCACTGAGGAGTCCTTTCCTGAGAAAGGCCTTCAAGGTGATGTACTATTTAGTTTAGTGCTACAAGCCACTCCATTATTTAAAACAACATCCTGGAAAAGCCAGTCATGAAAAACACATTTCTTCCATTTTGAGGTTGTCGTGGCTGTGTAAAGGCAGGCGGGAATGGAAGGATAGAGGGATGGATGAATGCATCTTATCCTCCATAGCCACTCATGTCGGTGTCAAGGCGGCGTGGTCACAGAGAAGAGAAAGCAGGCAGGGAAAGAGAAAGTCAATGCTGTCCGGTTACTAAAAATTAAATGACCTTGGGGAGTGGTAACACTGGGATTCTTTCTACAGCTGGGCAGATTTGCTCCACTTAACACCCCATTTCAGAGAGGGGTAAACACGTCCAAGTAGATTAATGTATAGACGTCTGGTAGGGCTAACCAAATGCTCTTCTGTTCTCACAGATACACTCAGAGAGGAGGCATGGAGCCTAAGTGCAGCCTTTATCCATTACAGAATTGGTTAGCTCATGTCGGCTGACTTTGCAACATGAGCATTGATGGACAGTGGATGATAAACAGAATGTGTCCTGTTAATGTATATGTGTGTGTGTGTGTGTGTGTGTGTTTCCCTGCATGCTAGTGATGCCAGTGATGTCACACAGGTCTGTGTGACATCACTGGCATCACTGGCATCACATCAGACTCAGGTTGTTTCAGACATTCCTGAAACTGGCACATAAATTTTTAAAAACACTCTCCTTCTTTCTCAGCTCCATTAAAAACAGAGACAGAGAAAAGGAGAGATTTAAAAAAAAAAAAAAAGAAGTAATTAATGCTACACTGGCTCAATATTATTAGGAACAGTCTTGCATAAAATATAGCAGCTAAACCCCTATAATGCGGACAGTGATGTAATTAAAGACGAATGTGTAATAGAGCCTATTTATAGACTTTAAACTAACTTATCCAAAACGCCAGGCTCACCTCAGGTAAAAGCACAGTGCCATTGAAATTACCATAGAAGACAGGAAGAGAAGCATGCTTATGATACAGTACATGCTGGAAATTGAACCTTGCCCTCAGGTCATGGCAAACTGAAGAACACACTGGTACTGTGGGTTAAATATCAGGCAATTAAACTAACAAAGGGCATAAGGACAGAAAGTGATTTCAGTATAGGAGTGGGGTGGGGGTTGTGGGGTATTTTCAGGTAGGTACTTGAACTCATAAAAATGTGAGATGTGCGAGTCTGTGTATGACACAATTATCTCTCAAATACTGCAGTGAGCGAGTAGGAAGGGATTCTGGGATGAAGGATAACGAGTTCACTTCGTTGGGTGTTTGTGGGTTCCATGGCTGTGGGTTCAGAGTCTGTGAAGTTGGAGGCAGCCTTTCTAACCACTGGCCAGTTAAATTACCATTCAGGTGCGTTTTCAAGGCAGCTTTTTTCTTTTTTTTTTTTACTAATACCATTACCATTTTTCCCTCAACATATTAATAATAAAAAACTACAAACTTTTTGTAACCTTTTACCAACCTGCCTATGGTATTTGCACATTTATATCTTTGTGTATTACACATTTTTTTTAAATAATCAAAACAAACACTAAAGATTTAAATTTTTTTAATAAAAACACAAGTCACCAATGAGCCCTAATAATTGGGTGCATCACCGGTTGCCAGAGTAATTTTTCAGGATTCTGCAATTCTATAAGAACTTACATGTGTACTGATGGGGAGTATCTGGGGCTGCTGTGTCCGTTAGTGTCCAGGTGGTCGAGCGAGCCGTTGAGCTCCTCGTGGGCTGACTGCATCAGGCTGGGGGGGCTGCCGCTCAGCGTACCTGGGGGGCTGCCACCCAGCAGTCCCGGTGGACTCCCGCCCAACAGTCCGGGTGGACTTCCGCCCATCAGGCCGGACGGGTCTCCGCCCAGTAGGCCGTGGCAGCTGCCTCCCATCGGGCCTGTGGAGCCGCTGTTCAAGAGGCCGGGGGTCCCCAGCAAAGGCAGGGAGGTCTCTGCCAGGGCAGCCTGCAGGAGAGAGGTAAAAGGAGAAGACATATTGAGGATTAGTGCTGGTTGGAAGATTAGTTGTTGTTAAGAGGCAAGTAGGGAGTGGTAAGCATTACATGAGGGTAGAGGAACACGGAGGAAGATATGAGGGCATAGTGATATCAAAAGGGGTAAATAGGTTCAAGAGTGTAAAGGGTATGAAGCAGGTAAGGTCTATGGAGGAAGAGAGGGGAAGCATGAGAATGATTTAACATATTAAATATTAAAACACAGCTCCCTTAAGCTTAAGTTTTTTATTCTGTTGGCTGTTTTTCCCCCTGTGACACCTTGCTGACAACTACCTCCCCCCAGCTACCATTCATATACCCTTGTGTAGAGTGGCTATTAAAAAAAGTCCCCCAAAAACTTTACCTCAAAATAATAAAAAACTCCTGACACTTTCGCCTGCTGCGCATTAAAGTTATATACAGTGATTAAATTTTTAAAGTTTTTGCCATGAGCACCTCGCCGGCGTACACTATGAAGCCAAATCATTTATGACAGCTTAGATAAATATTAATGCACATGCCCTTGCATTTGCACATGCAGCTATCAATCTAAGGTGGCTGCCACAGCTCAAAGAAGGGAGAAAGAACGTAAAGAAGGAGGGAGAGTTGCTTCCAGATTCGACCACAGGGTGGCCTTCTGAGTCTGACGGTGTGCAGAAAAGAGGGGGAGAAGGAGAGAGAAAGATAGAGGGAGGAAGGTGTGAGAGGAGAGAAGCGATACAGAAACACACACGCAGAGAAAGAGCTAAAAACTTGCTCTTATGAGTGTGAGTACTAATGTGAAGCGCTATTGTTCACAGCAACCACACTCATTCAGTCACTCAATTGGTCAATCAGTCAGGTAGTAGCCCTGCCTGTCAGTCAAATATACAGGCAGCTGTTGAGTCTGAGGTTCTTTGAGGCTTTTGGTTCATACCTGTAAGCTGGCGTTTAGTGCAGTTCCATAGCCAAGACTGGAGGGCAGGTTCTTAACAAGTGAAGGGCTTCTGGATACATTGTAAGGAAACAAAAAAGAAATTGGTTCACTCTGTAACTTGCTTTGGATGTAATAATGTTATCCATTTAAATAGAAAATATATCAAATCAAAGGAACAAATTGCATAGCAGGGAGACTATACAGAATATAAACAAAGATCCTGATCTCTGATCCTCTAGATGTCATTGACCTTTAGATCTACATCTAAGGAGAGGCGACGTACCCTGTGATCTTCTGCGACCTGCGTTTCTGGTACTCCATCTCATCTACCGTCCACACCGCCCCCTTCACGTTCTCCACACGCACAAAGCACTTGTGCAGACTGAGGTTGTGGCGAACAGCGTTCTGCAGAGACATAACCCACAGGTCAGAAGGATAAGGTAAAACGAATCATATTCATTCATTAGCCATCAAGAAGAGAAAAAAAAGGAAGGCTTGGAAATTGATTTTTTTCTTGCATTTTGAAGAAATTCTTAACATTCACGCACCATTGATTTAATTAGTAAAAATTGAGTGAGAACGAATGCTCTTACAAGTCCTGCACACAGTACATATCAATCAGAGTAAGTAGGCTAAAAGGAGGTAATCAGCATAGCGAATGGCTTATGGTGGTGACAGAAGTCGTAATGCCGGCCTTGATAATGGTGATGTCAGTAACCCTTTCTGCTCCACAAAAGCATTTCTCTTAATGGACACATCGCTTTAAAGATGACAGTGTTGCAAGAAAAAAGACATGGCATCAGGAGGCCCTCGTGTCAGTGTGTATGCGCTTGAGAGTGAGTGTGTGCACGAATTAGGAGGATTAAGGTGAACTGTATCTGACATCTATATGTCCAAATATTCTTCATGTGATGTCACATGCGTACGCGACACAATTACCTCTGAAATACATTATCAAAGCTATATTTAAGTTAAAACAGGATATATCTTACAGGAAACCAGTAAGGTATTAATTCCAAAATAAGGAAACCATATAGAAAAAAATCCCTGTTATTTTAATATGACCATAGTACAATAATTAAAACATGCATCAGACTCTACAAATAATAATCTTGGCTTTAATATCCCTGCCTCTCATATTTATCATCTGCGTTAGCTTGGCATGTCCTGCTCTTTCTCCAAGAAAAAGGGATTCAGAAAAAAAGAAACGAGAAAAAAAAAAACTCATAAGCAGATCTCGCATCTGACCTGAAAATCCCAGGATTTGATTGATCTTAATGCCCATGGCTCCGAATATGATAATTTTAATATTAATGAGCAAATGAGCAGTTTTATTATGCATGCTATATAGTTAGAACTAATAAGCTTCTGGGTGAGAGAAAAAGAGAGAGGAAAATGGGGTGGGGGGGGTAGATTCCTCTTTTGAGCTGAGATATTAAACTACCTTTCATTTCTTTCTTTTCTTTAAAAAAAAAAAACAAACAAATTTTCTCAGTTAATGAAATGACAAGCCCATCGCTGATCATCCCACTAATACTTACAAAGGGAACTGTGGAGCTGTAAATAGATCACCTTGGTTATTGTGCTGGGTAGGAGACGAGATATTTCTAATGTCATTGGGATATCATTGCTATATACAAAGGAAATTTGTTTGAAACAATTAAAAAAATAACATTTAAAAAGGTACATATGCTTGTTGTTGTGTTGTTTTGTGCTAAAAATGTAACAAGAGCCACAAAACATCTGAGAACATATCTTGTCATAACATTGTTAGACAGCAAAACACCGCACGTACTGTACCTAACAAACTGGAAAAGGGCACCGATCTTTTTGCATGCCCTCCTGAATTGGTGATCACACGCCCATGTGCTTATTTGCATCCCAAATCCAAATTAATTCACTTTACTAAATCTAGTGCTGCGCCATGTCTTGCATACTGATAAGCCGTTGGTAGAGTTTTCCCTCCAGTCCTCTGTGCAGCCACAAAGGCTAAAGGCGGCTAACGAATGATGCGGAGGGGCCACAGGATAAAACGCTGAAGACACTGACGCTCAGCGAGGCTTTCTTTATCGGTGCGGAGACACACTGCTGGTTAAAAAAAAACATGTGCTGCAGGAAAGACATTTTTTACCATCTTTGTGGAGGCAGGCAGGACAATAAAGTCGTCGAGACAGATATACAAATGGGCCCTTTTGTGTGGGTAAATAAAGAGTGCTCCCTCCATGACAGGCCAATTCTCACTTTCTTCTCTGCTTTAGTTCCACATGAACACACCCTTAACCCCTCTCTTACACACAGTTTATGCGTTTGCGTATACATGTGAGCTCCTGTGTGCGTGCATCTCTGGCCTGGCCCCTTCACACGACTGAGGGCTGGTTAACAGGCAAACAGCCATCTTTCTTCCTAATTAACCAATGATATGCGAGAGAAGGTGGTTGCAGGAGTAGGAGGTGGGGTGTCTCTCTTAACAAAAGGTGCTGATGATGGAGTGGCTGCTGTATAATTAGTGCGTCAGAGCCCTCTCTTCTCCACGCCAAGCCTCTGCTATTAATTGCACCAAATTAGAAAACGATATTTGAGGCTGAATCATTCTTTCAGCTGTCATTTCCAAACAGAAAAGGCAGAATGGCGGAAAAAATAAATAAGAAGAAGAATGGGCTCTATTCAAGAGTACAAATCGCTCAGGGCTAAGTAAATAATATGCTTTCTTGAGGTTTTATTTTTGACTCCAGTGAGAGGAAGGAGTGGTCTTTACTGTAAGGCAAGTGAAAGGGCACAGCGGGTTGGAGGTGGAGGGTTGCATGGGCGGGGGTCATCAAGGTTACCTTCCAAGTTGCAGCATTGCGTCTGAAGTAGGCGAATGTGCGTGTGAACCAGCTGTAGATTTCATTAAGCGTTAACTGCATGTCGGCAGAGTCCATGATAGCCTGAAATGAGATGACATCAAATAATGGTTTACTAACGGGAGACCACGTAACTGATACACACACACACACACACACACACGCATTGAGAGAGAGAGAGCTGCCATGATTCATGCAGCAATTAATTTTAATCTAATCAGGCAAAGTTAATTTATTTCCCACTCACCTGTCTTATGAGGGTTGCATAAGTAAATGGCGGTCTGACATCTGCGTTCTTATAAAACTCGTAGTTTGGGGCGATCTCTGGAAAAATAAATACTGTGTCACCACCTGAAATAATTGGTAAATTTTATTCCTTTAGGTATTGAATTTACTCAAGGTTTCATCAAATTAAAAGGGGGGAGAAAGAAAGGGGAGAGGTGGGGAGAAAGAGAGGGTGGGGTGGGGGGGTTAGAAGGGGCACATCAAATCAGCATTTTCCATGTCTAACAAAATGCATTTTTAATTAATCTCTCTCGTGAGAGATCTTAAACACTAATACATCCATAAAATGAGATCCGTGTAGTTAGTTAGGGTGCAGCTGAATAATTTATGTGTCTTCACACTAAACACAGAGAGAGTAAATATAAACATCAAAGACGGACCGTTTAAAATGCAAAGCTTAATACATGGAATGTCTTAATGTAATAAATATTGTATTTTTTCACCATTATTTGAACTTAATTAACATTCATGTAATATTTATGCACAGAGGAAGTTCTTGTCTATTTACATATAGAGTGATTAAACACGGGATTGCTTTTATAAACCCACCAGTCATCACACATCAGCAAGACCAACAAGCCTCTGTGGTTGTGTGTGTGCACATGCATTACTGTCTGTGTTAAAAAAAATACCGGAACACCATTATATGTGGAGCATTATTAGTTCTGCAGTACTCAGGGTTGGGGTAGCACATGTAATTAGCAATTTCAACATTAAAATGCCATTAAATATGAACAGAAATTCAGTTTGAAAGGAAAAATAATCTGTGTTCAAGTCAACAAATTCTGATTCAGAATTTGAATCCTTCAAAACAGTGACAATTCAGAAACAGAATCTACATGTGACATTTACTACCCCAGTGTCTTGTATCAGTGTGTGTGTGTGCGCGAACATATTTGTGTATCTGTGTGACGTGCAGTGCTGAGTAGTTGGTCCTACCTGACGACAGAGACATGGAGTATTTGTCCGAGTGGCGGCGGCGCATGGCTCCCATACTGGGGACGTTTGCTCCTCCCAGTACTGATGGCACCTGGGGCATGGCGGCCATGGGTGTGATCGGTGCTGTGGGCGTAGTGGGTGTCTGAGGTAAGTTGGGGGGCGATGCTGAGGGCAAGTTCTTGGACATGGTGACGCTGGACACCAAGTTGAGCTGGGGTGGAGGAAGATAGAGCGCGGGTAGGGAGTGGGAAAGAGACATGGAGTGGCATGGAGAGGGAGGGAGGGGGAGAGGGAGAGAAAAAGAGAAAGAGAGAGGAAGGCATTATTTTGTGGTTTCTCTGACAGAGCCGAGTGTCTGCTCTCTTCCTCTCTAACACAGCTGTGTTTCCACTAACAAGGCTCGTGGAGAGGAGCCAGCCCATCTCCACTAATTACAACCACCAAATTGTATCATAAGAATTCTAATTAGAGCACGCTGTTCAAGATTATCCAACGATCAGCCTCCGTGTTATCCCGGCCCCATCTCTCTTTATCTCTTTATTTATCACTCCCACCCCCCCTCCTTCTCCGTCTCCCACACTACATCCACCCATAATCCTTTTACACTGAAGCAATGAGGTAAAACCTTGTTTGCTGTTGGTGTGAACAGGTCAACATGGGCTGTCTGACTCTTGTCCAGACCCATAACCCTACTCATAACATTACGTTCCACTTTGTTATGATAGGGTGAACCAAAGTTACTATAGTGACTGTAGCACTACTGTGACCCTAATGTAACATATATTGGCAGCATCTCAAAGCCACCCCAGCCGAAAATGCAGCAATGCTATTATAATTGGAACCAATGAGTGGATTATGTAATAAGAGAAAGTATTAACCCCCCTGGATAAACCCAGGTGACTGACCATTCATCCAAGACTCATACTGACTCATCATAAATACCAAGTTGTTGCTGTCTGCTTCTATGATGTCTCATAGCATTGTGCTGGCATCCATTGACATTCAATAGAATATGTTGTCATCATTTTGTCGCCATTTTTTGGTCATGCTCTCCAGTCATCAGCATTTTTGTGATCAAGAAGATCTTATGGCTGAGAGGGATAGAGACCCAGACAAATACGTAGAGTGAAATAGTTTCTATGAGTTAAGATAACTATATCTGAACACTAACACAATAGTATTAGGAACTCATGCCCCCATTTTATACCAAAGCCCGGACAGACCTGGATTTATGTGGACTCACTTCATCATCAACCAGAAAAACTCCTGGGTCACTACTTCAGTGTCAAAAAGGTTATGACAGATAGTTATCAATGCAAACTAAAATTGCGGTACATGGAAAGCAAGCATTAATGAATCTTGACACTAATAGCCTCACGTGATAGACAGACTGTAGTCTAAATCAATTTGTGGATGGACACTTTGATCACAGAACGTACATAATCATCAACCCAACTTGAAGTCATTATTACTCCATGAATGACTGCAGTTAATGTTAATTTACCGCCCGTAATCCGGTGCCACTTGTATATAGCAGAAGTTCATATTCTTTCTCAGCTTAATGTTGAAAAGACACTTGCATGGACAGTTATGATGACTCCAGACGCACTCACATTCACTCCATCTTTGTCCCCCCACTCCTTCAACTTTAGGGACCAGAGAGTGTTAGTCACCTCTGGCACGAATGCCAACTGTGCTCGCTAATCGTCCGGCTTTTCCACCACTTTTGCGTTTGCTTCCCAAATCTCATGTGAGAGGCTCTAACCGACTGGAAAATTCCTAACTGACCTTTTAGTCTCTGCGCTAATTTAGTTGGAATGGTAATGACATCGTTACATATTCAAACCAAATTGCCTTAATTGTGAGTCTACAAGTGGAATGCATCCTTTGCGAGGGGTTTGAATTAAAATCGACTTGAAAGATGTAAGGGAATGGGGGCCGAAGGCATTGAGAGATGGAGGAGCAAGGCTGAGGAGAAGGTATCAGCGGTCATTTGTGGCGTGTGTTGATAAATACGATAAAATGTCAAGTTTGAGAGACTCCAGTGGATGTAGGGGTTTTCGGATGATAATTATATGCCCACTTAGCTGTAATGAGCTGCTACAGCAAGAGGCTGGGACAAAAGCAGGTTGCATATTCAGGCCTCTGCTGAGTACAGAGAATGAGAATGGGGTTGGGGGTTTATGGAAAGTATATACATCTACATATACATCTGTATCATTAGGTCTGATTGATTATATACAGATAATTCTCAGAAATATCTAAGTAAAATCAAAATTTTAAAATATTTTTAAAAGTTTTTTTGTTCTATCTGACTGACAAACGCAAAACATACTACCACTAAAATCCAAATATTAATTAATTTCTCTACCAGTAGTGAGTCATGGAAGAATGTAAAGTGCGCATGTGCACAAATCAGACACTGAACTGTTATATACCAACTGCATTTTCTTCAAAAGGCAATTTGATAAACACCCACATACAGTACAGTCGTCATGTTTACGTGTAGGCATGTATATTTATAATGTTAAAACGCAATATCCTGTCCTTTTTGCCACCTCTCCACCTATGAGACACAGCAAGAAGCGCAGCATTTTAAAAAATAGAATTGATTACAGTCAAAACGGAGGATGGAGGGATGAGAGAGGAGGGAGCACTTCTTGTCACCTCTCCCTCATCTGAATATACACTTAAGGCCGGGTGAGTGGGGGAGAGAGAGAAAGAGAGAGAGAGAGAGAGATCTTATTATTCAGAACTTGCAGCCTTGCTAACTTTGATTCTCATCCATCCATGGCATGGCCAAAAGGTAGCATTTAATGAAGTGCAATTCAGGGAATAAATGGGGTCATATTGGAGACAGCGCACCGGTGTCTTGTATTCGTCTGGCTTTGGCTGTTCATGGACTTCACTAATGAAAAAATAGGACTTATTTTCAGCCCTGATAGGCTAACACAGACTATTCATATTTATCAAATGTCTCTGTTTCTATCCTGCACCGGTGATACTACTGGATGTAAATCCATGCTGCCATTTGAAATCCACCAACCATCTCGCTATTGTTATGTCTATTCACTGTTGCACAGAGGACACAAACACACACACACACACACACACACACACACGTTATTCTACACATCAACTCTTCATCTCAACTCCCCTTAAAAAAAATGGGGGAGCCTTAAAACTGAGGACTTAACTGTTCGTTTAAGAATTCTGTCTGAATTGCCCCCACCATCAAATGCAATTAGCTGCTCTTTCATGTGTGCTTTATGTAATGCAATACTTCATTAGCATCATTCATTCATATTCAGGCATGGATTATAGGCTGCAAATTCTTTATTGGACGAGATGGAACCAGGCTGCTGGAGTTTTGAAGATTAAAAAAAAGCTACACAGAGAGAGAGAGAGAGAGAGAGAGAGAGAGAGAGAGAGAGAGAGAGAGAGAGAGAGAGATATTGAATAATAAAAAGGAGTTTGATTCCTGATGGAATTATGGGATAATTATGCTATCTTGTGATTATCTACATTCTATGATGAGAGGTGATGAGGAAAATTATTCTATTGAAAGCAGGCACTTACTAAGCAGCAGAAACACACTAACAATGTTTTGCTCTCAAATATTTCAAAACTGGAAAGGAAATAATGTTTTTGCAAAAATGTATCATCTTAATGTTAAATTCAAATTCTGGTTGGGAGCAATGCATTTATAATCATCCAATCTAAAAGTAAAAAGGTAAGAGAAAGAAAATGTAGCATGACATCATTTTCCTTCTTCAGTGACCCCCTTTCATCCATTTTGGCTTCCCCCCCCCCCCCTTCTGTAACCAATTTCAGCAGCACTGTGGGTATTTATGTCAACATCACACCATCTTCACCACGCAGCTGTAATTTTCAGGTGTTTGTTGTCAAAATGACATACCTTCTCCTCTCTCATTCCACTTTTGAGTGCTGCTGCGGCCACCGAGCCAAACAGTCATCAGCAGCCAACAGGTTGTTTTGGCTATTATATCTATCACAAAGAAATGACCCTGCATTTTAGCCAAAGACTCCACCACTCTGCCATCTAATACACTTCCAAACTCTATTGTCCTCTTACTGCGCACAATACCTGATAAGGAGCAGATGTAACTTGGTATTACAAATCCCATTCCCCCTTTCATCTTCTGTCACTCACTCTCAAAACTGCTGGGTGGTTAAACTGTTCATTTTCTGTGTGTGGGGCCTCATTCATGGCCAAGCTTGTTTAGGGTAGCCAGAGCAATATGCACTCACTGGTTTGGGAGATGACTTGGGTTCCGAGGGCCGCATGTGCAAGTGGGCCATCATCGCCTGAAGACGCTCACGTTCTTTAGAAAGCTGTTAAGAGAGAAGAAGAAGAGAGTACATTAGAGTAGATTAAAGAGGAGAGGAGAGGAGAGGAGAAAAGGATGAGAATAAAGAATATGAGACACACGATTGGGGAGGTAGAGTGAGAAGAAAGAAGGAAAGAAAAGGTGTGATATAAACCAAACAGTTCTGCTGGTGATGTAAGGAGAATATGAGAGGCTTGGGGAGGGGAGAGGGTGCAGACAGGTCAGGCAAAACAAATAGCATTTCATCTTTTTGTCAATAGCAAAATTTAGGTCAGTGAAGCTCTGACAGTAACAAGCTAGTTGGGCCATAAATTAGGTGGTCCTGAGTGTCTGCTCAAAGTCCTGTGGACACTGTTAGGGGGATGGAGCGCAGCCAGCAGCTGCTGAGAGGTGAAGGGGTCTTACAAACAGGGTGCCAGGTGGCCCCGCCTCCCCGGTCCAGTTAGTGGCCCCAGCCATCGCCTATCATCAATCTAATTCACAGGGAGTGACAGGGACTAGACCATGTGAAGGGCTCACCCCCCCCCCCACCTCACACCCTTAATACACACACACACACACACACACACACACACACACAGAAACAGACAAGCAAGTAGGCGTGCGCACACACACACACACACACACATACACAGAGCTGGGCCTCATTACTAGTGACGGCTCTCGTGGAAAAAAAAAGAAAGGGATGGTGGGAGTAAGGAACGAAAGATAAGGAAGAAAAGAGAAGAGACAACACAGGACAGAAAACACAAGTGCACCACTGTAATTGGTCACACAGTAGCGAAAGCTTCAATATCGTTGTGTTTCAATGAAAAACAAAACACAGAAAATGAAATAATATAAATCCTTTCTTCTACTTTATTTTAATTTTTACATACCAACAAAATTTATTGACTTTTAACACCCCCCCTTCCCAACAAGTTACAGCTGGATATCTTTATAATGTTCATGCTACACTTTTGCCATCATATTCTTAACATTTTCAAGTATTGATCCCATTTCAACAATCATTACTTTATATATGGAGCTCTGACCTAAAATACGCTGCTGTGCAAAGCACGATGGCCTGGTTTCAACTGGCAGACTGAATTTTTCCAGCTGGCACTTTGTTTGAGCCTAGTTTAAACATACATATCTATTTGCTTCTAAAGGAAGAGGACTGGTTGTCGGCAGTGCTGAGTAATAATGTTGCTCAATCAGCGCTCTCATTATCTAGCCAGCATGACTTCTTAATAAGGTCACGCTCCACCTACTGAAAATAGTTCCCTCCTTTTGAGCTTTCTTCAGGTGCAAAGTGCAGTTAATTAACACAGCAGACCGGGAGAGATGCGCTCGCTATTAATTGGAAAGAAAAAGAGAAAAAAAAAAAGAAAAGCAGAGAAAATAAAGCACACGCTTAATTCAATTAAAACAGCCATAATGGCTTTCGTTGTAAGGCCTGAGGATTCCTTTGTTTAGTGGCTTTGTTGAATTCAGCAGGTCCTGCTTGTGTAGAAGTATTAAGCAGACCACAGTATGGCCTTTCTCTCATACAACTTTCAAAAAATAAAGTTTTGGCTGGATGATTAGTCACTTCAATGAGAAAGTTCACTATAGTAAAATGTGACAATGGGAAAATTTAACAATACATATAGCTTTGTTCCAACTCTGCACTAGAGGAAACTTACTTGTATTTCCAGCTGCTGTACAACTTGCATTTGGACTCTACACTGGGCCGTGCTCCGATCGTCGAGGGCATGTTCACTGTTCAGGTGCCTGGAGGTGGAGGGAGGGACAGACAGACAGAGAGACAGAGAGATGTTATACACCAACTTTAAAATCTATCAAATATGTCTAAGCTAGCAGAAGACAACCCATTATATTCATTTTCACCATGATCATTATTGTGGAGGATGATAATTACAATATCAACTTCACCACTGTTTTGTTTAAATGATAATATTTCTATATTGGGACAATTATCTATAGGATCCTGTTAGGAACCATTGTTCCACTCTGAAATGAGGTAATTAGAAATAACATGAAGGTGTGTGGTGCCATGTTTAACATGACAATAGGCCTGTGTCAGTTTAGATGGCTAACTTCAGTGCCACCCGGCGCGCTGCTTTCTACAGAGAATAAAAGATGCTAGCCCAGCAGAACGGCTTTGTCTCCTTCGTTTACAGAAAACAATACACACAATTTAACACCAGCAACATTTGACACACAAAGGCTCTTCAGCTGAAGGTGCATTATCCGGCAGCAGACATATTAAATGTATCTGGTGTGTTCGCCTCATTAGAAGAAAAAGGCAGCCAGACAGCCATAACAGTCAATGAGGGTTTTTGTCTTGATTGGATTTCGTCTGTAGGACACAAAAGAGCCTCACCATTAAGATAGACCTTTATTCCTGGTAAAGCACACATACGCAGACAAACGCACACAAATATGGGGAGAAAAGGAGTTTCTAAAGTGTTGTGATGCTGGGTAATGAGCCACTATCTAAATGATCATTGGTGACAAACTCACAAAGCAAGCTTTGAGGAGGCATGCTTATGAAATGCCAGAGCTGCCACTTTATCTCCAGTAATTATAGGTTAGCTTGCAGACCCTTCAATGATCATTTACAGCACTGCCTCCAGTGCATTAGAAGGAGTACAAAATCTCTCTCTCGGGTTTCATTTTTTCTAAGAACACACACATACACACTCTCACACATACATTATCATGAACTTGCACAAACACTGATTGGCACACAAAAAGTGCATGCATGCAAACACACACTCATACACGAACGCCCCGAAATATACACTCCCACCACATATTCCTGTATTATCTTCCCTAACTTCTTGTTTATCTGCAATGTGCAAAACAAGAACTCATTGAGCCGGCTTCCCTTGGCCTGCCAATCAAAAGCTGAATAGAACATTTGTAATCACAATAGCTCTGTACCTTTCAATTACACTGCACACATTTAAAACCATTCCATCTCATCCCTGCTTATACTTTTGTAACCATTTCAGGTCTAATGCGCAGAATTTTTTTTATTATAAATCAAGGATGAGGTAGTATTAAAACAGGAGGGGTGGGTAGTGGGATGGATGAGGGATAGCGGCAGAGAGGGGAGGGACGAACTGGTGGATTTCTCCAGCCCTGTGCCTAATTGCTGTTTCAGAATGTGCATGCAAAAAGGGGGCATTACATTAATCATTTAATCACGTTCCTCGCAGGATGAGGGAACTAATGTTGCAAATACCCTTTTCATTTCACTGCCCATAATGCTATCTTATGCACTTGATGTATGGCGTGTGTCATGAATTACAGCTGCTTCAAAAGCACAGAGCGGCCTGCTCGCTGTCCCTGAAGATACCTCATTACAAAACAAGAGAGGGGGAAAAAATCTTTCTTAAGTTTGCCTTTCATCGACAAGCAGCTTGTTTTTATTTTATTTTATCAATGCGCGTGTGTGTGTGTGTGTGTTTGCGTGTGCTGAGGCCTCTCGAACCGCCCTCCAGCCAGTTCTTTTCCTGCACACACACTTACACCTTCCACTGCTGGCCAGTTATCAAGGTGATTACAGGCAGATTACTGCATGCATTTATGAAATATTCAAATGGCAGCATGTCCTACTGTGCATTAATAACGCCACACAAAAAAAGGAAGAGGAAGGGGGCCACTGATGGGCGGACAGAAAACAATGAAAGAACACATTATTTACTGACATGAAGTACTGAAAGAAATACTTTGTGTTTCTCTCCTGTCTGTCTTCTGTAATTCCTGTAAGTCTTTTGGTTGCCTTTAATTATAAAGACATCTAAATAATTTATAGGTGAAAATATAAGAACAACATTAATATGGAGGGAAAAAAACTGAGTCAAAGTGACTCATCTTAACTGTAGCATCCAGGTGTAATCTTTTAAACATAGAGGTGGAGGATACCCGGCTCCCTGTCAGGCCTGGCTGGCTACTGTTTATGTTTACTGTTCATGCCTCATTTTAGAGGAACATTGATTTCTGCCTTGAAGAGGGAATTACTCTTGTGATGAAGGCCTTGTGAGAACAGGGAAGAAAGGAGCGAGATGGAGATTGAGAGATGTAGCAAAGGTAGAGAAATCAGAGCAAATAAAGAGACAAAGAGACTGATAAATAGAGGGGGAGGGGGAGGGAGAGGTGAGACACAGCCTGGGCTTTTTTTCAAACCCCAGATAAAGATTTCTTTTTTTATTGGATACTGCAGTTTCGCTCTTCTTTTGAAGAGAAGGGAAATAAACATCTCAAAGGTTTTCCCCCACAGCTGTGTATATGAATATGTATAGGCCATCAACGTCCACTAAGGGCCCAATAATAAATCTACTCAAGCCAGCATATATGGATGAACCATTTCTGCTAATTGTCTGTGTGTATTATCAGGGGCCAGAAAGGCCCAGCAGAGAACAGCAAGTTAGGCCCCCTAACTGTCTACATGTGACACACAAACACACCCACACTAATTCAGTCAAACTAGTGTATACACACACAAAGAAAAGTAACTACACACATACTGTACACCTACTAACGTGCATAAACAAGAATATATATACACAAGCATGCATATATACACACATACATACATACATACATACACACACACACACACACACACACCCTCCCCATGGTGGTGGCGCATAAGTAATGCCCTCCGTTTTAAAGGTCTTGTCACAGTGCAGCAGACATGTGGAGGGGTAGAGGGGAGCTCAGCTATCCAGGGGCCGGGGGCCTGCCTGCCTGCCTCCATAGAGTGTGTGTGTGTGTGTGTGTGTGTGTGTGTGTGTGCGTGCGTGTGTGTGTGCGTGTGCGTGTGTGTGTACGTGTGTGTGTGCGTGTGTGTGTGTGTGTACATTATATAGAGACGAAGACACTTGGCTGCTGCCTTGTGGGTTTAATTAGCAGTGGGTTACAGACACCAACGTTCAGGTTAGCGGCTGAGCTTGCCATTTTAACATGGAGCCTGCCTTCCTGCCAGTAATAAGGAGAGCAGAGTGGTGACAAGTGGTGAGGAGTTAAGTGTGTGTGCGTGGGAGTAAGTATCTGTTTATGTGTAGATAGACTTTTTTCTTATTGAGGTGGGAGGACACTGATACAGGTGAAAGGCCAAACTAGGTGGGATAAGACATGTATATAATGAGAAAACATCAAACTGGATTTGATAATCATGTTGTTGTTGTTATTTAAGCTGAGAGAAGTGTGAAGTCAGGAGTGATTTAAATCAGTTAGTTTTTGTATAGACCGCTATACTAAGAAGGGTGTTTTGTACGTACAAATATGTCTTTTTACAACTATACAAATTATACATGTGAAGTGACTAAATGTTCAAGCATTTATTGCATTTGCTATTATTTATGTTTACCATCAAGGCTCCCCACAAAAATAGATCCAGCACATGCACTATTAGTATTAATGTGTCTTCCTCATGTAACTAACACACACACACACACACACACACACACACAAACCCCAACACCCACCACTTAAGAAACATCCCTAGCAATATTATTTCATTTTGAACTTCAGAGAGCTAATTCAGGGTGCCAGCCACCTCGCGGCTACCTTTTCCAGGTGATAACGCTTAAAAGCACACTGAAGAGCTATTAAATGCTGATCTTGACAAGTTTCTTCATGCAACAAAACAATAGATGACTAAACGTGTCACCGCCGCCGAGCTGAGCTCCTGCAGCGAGCTACGAGACGCCAGCTCTGACTTGCCCCCCACCCTCTCTCCCCGCACACGTAACCCACCAACTACCACAATCTTAACTGTCATCTAAATCTGACAAGCGCTTTATGTAACCCCGTTTAAACTGTGCCTGTGTTTGTGTGTGCACGTGCACTTCGTGTGTGTATGTAGCCGAGTGGCATCTCCAGAAACATAAAAGGACTCCCTCTGACACAGACAATCACTGCTCCAAGGCACGCCACCGAGCAGCCATCTTTGTTCTGATGACGAGTCTGCCTTCTTTGTTGGTGTCTGTTTTCATGTGCTGGCTGGGTTACAGTATAGAGCCAGCCTCTGACTTGCAGGGATATGTGTGTGTGTGTGTGTGTGTGTGTGTGTGTGTGTGTGTGTGTGAAGGGCTGAAGCAAGACAATGTTCTGTTTTGTAGCAGCCAATGTTCTGGCAAGCATTCTTACAAAACTGTCTGCCAACCTGTGTTCTCACTTTCAAGTCGGAAAGCTACCTGTTCTCTCTCCGTCTGTCTTTCACGCTCTCTCAGTTTGTCTTCGCAACCATGCATCCTTTTGCATTGACTTACCAGCTTACCGGATTCACAGGCACATTGCTTTCTACAGAGCATCTCTGCCCCTCACCCAAATAACCAGCTAAGCTACCTAGACACAGTATCCTTAGAGCACACAGACTTAAGTTTTGTTTGCGTGTGAACAGAGCGTACAGTGCAGGGGGACAGACTGATGTCTTCTTTAAGTAAGTGTACTGAGGTGATAGGACAAGATATCAGGAAACCTGCTAATCCGATACAGGCTTGCCTGCTCACACACACATTTGTTCCCAAGCTGCAAGGCAAACTCCTCTACCTGGTAGACGATTTTGTAGTCCATGTTAGACAACGCATGGCACACAGCAAACTGGGTTTTCATAAGCATTGCATTCTAAAATTATACTAGATAATGCCTACGGATGTGCTGTGTCTGCTCTAGAAAACCGATATTGACACTGACATGTATGTGGCACATTTTCCACAGGGGATAAGCAAACACACTTGTCAGGCTATACTTGTAATATATATTCACCTCTGATATATCTAAATCCATTGCTGTCAATTATGTTTCTTTGAGTCTATTGTATGTGCTGATGGAGTGTGAAAATCCAGCTTAATGTCATGTCTGGCTGTCTCTTTCAAAGACTGGTAAACACTATGTTTATTAGTCATTTCATTTCACAGATACACCTTTTAGCTCTAGTTCACAAACTGCTGTATAATTAGTAAAAGCCTGACCTAAATCGTACAGCACTCCCCATGAGTGGACTAGTTTCTTGTATGAGTAAATTTCTAAGCTTTTTGCAACTTATTACGGTCACTACTGTATAGAAATGCATAATTTGGAAAATACGCCGGAACAATGCCCTGATTTGAAGAGTTTATGCGAATTCACATGGACATTTACAGCCCGTGAAAAACTCACCAGATCGTTATTTCACAGTTAATTACAAATCTAATTAGAATATTCAAATTAAAGCTTTCCCTTTCTTTTCTTCTCTGTGTGAGAGCAGGGAGCCAGGAAAAGAGTGATAGTGAGAGAGAGAGAGAGACTCTCAGTGAGTGGCAATGTGATAACCTGTAATCGGCAGTGCCGCAAACACCTTCTTCCTTTGATGTCCCCCCACTAACATCCTGGCAACAAAGCCGGCCAATTACAAATGAGCTAATTAACTAAATTGTTGATGGAGCATGAAGAGTTCATTCGCTCTGGCGCCTGCACCATGACAACAGTGAATGGGGGCCTTTGTTGTGGAGGTAAGTGTGCGGCCGAGCAAGTTGTCATTAGCTTTTGACGCTTTTTCACAAACCTATCAGGCCCTTCCATGCCAGGAACGAGATTTGTTATGGATCAGAGTTGGTTTGAATCCTGTGCTGCTAAAGCAGAACCCTGTCAACTGGCTGTCTGGAAGGTCAAAATGTGCTCTTTGAAAGGCAGTGATGTTTTCTTTGTTAGGGCCCTCTGTACCCACAGGAAGGAGGTGCGGTGGCGCAGGGAATAAATTTTGTGTGTTTCACAATAAAATAGATATTCTTTGTGCGGACATACAGTATCCCACATGGTGTTAACAGGCAGAGGTGAGGTTTAACATCTGTGTCATTGAGCATGTTCTTACTTCAAAAACTGTCCGAAGTCCTCGCAGATGTTCTCACAGCCGGGCCATTTACACACACCGTGACCGTACAAGGGGTGGCTCCCTCCACTTTCTTCATGTAGTGAACTGAAGATAGAGCAAAAAAAAAGAGACAGAAAACTAACTATTAAAACTAAGTGCTCATCTCAAATCAATTTAAATAAATCACAATATGCAACTGCATCAACTTAGAGACAGTGCAGACTACTGCCTGAGTTCAGCCAACATCCCCCCAATGGAAATCTAGAATGAGCTGTACCTTTGTCTCTACCGCAGCCACCATCCCATCCTGTAAAGCTATTATGGGGAGGAGGGGTGGACGCTTTCAAGTAAACATTAAAAATCCAGACAGCCATATAATTTTCATCAGGAGATTAATACTCTGTGTAACTTATGTTCTTTGAGGACAAGGGGAGCAGGGGTGCTCTGGCGTTTTTCAAATGGCACCCAAATAAGTTACGACCCTGCCTAGACAGCACATCCTATTAAAGATGACAGTTTAACCTTTAGGCTTGGCACTGGTGTGTGCGTCTGTCTGTGTGTGAAAATGTGAATGAGAGCGTGTTGCGTACGCGTGTGTTTGTCTGCTTCTGGGTTATGCCTGTGCATGTATGTGTGTGGTCGATGACTAGGAGCATGCATGCCTATGTGTGTGGCCCATGAAAATGTATGTGTGTATGTGTGTGTGTGTGTGTGTATGTGTGTGTGTTAGTGCTGGCAGAGCTCACACTGTGTTTTACAGAGGGGCTTTCCCCACATCGATCTGTGGCATGTTAGTAAGCAGTGCTCCTGACAATACTCCTTGTTCGATCATTATGAGACACCACACACCCCTCGGGACACAGGCAGATAAAAAGTCTTTTTCCCCCCCTTTCTTGCTTCTCTTCTCATTCCCTCGCTACCTCTCTCTTTCTCTCTGTCTTCTAAAGGTATCTTTTTCAAGCCTCCTTTTAGTGGTACTGGAGAGATAGCATCTACTTTAAACCAATTACACAGCACTTCCACCTCCAGTGTGAGTCTCTACCGAGCATCCACAAACCCACACCCACACCCACACACACACACACACACACCCACACACACACACAATGCTACCCTAAGTCCTTATTATAATATCGCCCAAGAAAAGCCTTTGAATAATGCATGGGCCAGATAGGCAGATATGTGAACAGTCAGTGTTTTGGTGCTAGGTGCATTTATAAAAGACGCCATCACAAGGATAAACATCCTGGAAACGCCACTCAAGGCATCACATATTCTGTTTACATGACAAGCAAGCAAGGAAGGTAATTTTCAAAAGAGAACAAAAAGAGAGAAAGCACTAAATACTTAATGTACAAGGAGGTTACCCTGTCTTGTCTGCCAGAGAGGCTTGTTGTAAATGTGCCCGCCTGCATGGCTTCCTCTCCCTGCTTTTGATGATCTGTGTGCAAGCTAAGTGCGTTCAATGGCACACGTGGTCCCCTGAGAGAACAAGGCTCTTACTTTGTGAATATTACCAAGGCACTAATAAAGTATTGAACAAATAAACAAAACATCATGTTTCCCCCTTGTAACAATACTGTTGTTTAAAACGAGGACAAATACTCTGGATGGGAGTGAGGAGGTCTGATGTGTTCCTACATTGAATCGTGGCACAAAAACAACAAGCTTGTGTGAGGGGTAGCAAACATGCCGCTGTAAACTTCTCATCTTCTGTGCCTTTTTTTCCATCAAAGGTGGGCGGGTGACATTTCTATTACTTTACCTCTCTCGCTCCCTTTCGCGTTCCCTTTCCCTCTCTCTTCTGTGGTTGAGGACGGGGGACTGTCCGTTGGCGATGGAATGGTGAGAGATGGGCGGCGATGCTTTGGCGGGATTGGAGGAGGAGGTAGTTGAAGAAGAGTTGTTGGTGGAGAGGTCTAAACCACCGCCACCCCCGCCGTTGCCAGTGCTGCTGCTGTTGTGTTTGATGCCGTTGTCCTCCATGCCGTGACCGCCGCCTCCGGTCACATCCTTCCACAACTGCTGGAGCTCTGCTGGGCTCAGGCCAGCTAGAGAAACCAAGGGAAAAAGAGAAAAGACAGGGAAACAAAGAGAGAGGAGAGCGGGGGAAGCAAGAGAAGGGACAATTAAGGTTAATATATACACATTACACTGCTCAACTAAATGCAAATCCTAGTATCCGGTCTGAAACAAAAACTGAAGCCCTAACTCTGCAAGCCCCCACAGCCAGAAGATTTATATAAAGCGGCATAACTCAAGGCCTTCCCCTCAGTGAGTGACTATCATCCTGTGCTGCTTCACTGCAGACCTGAGTGTGAACACATACTGTACTGATCAATAAAACCAAAGTATGTTTTTTTTCTTACTCTCTGCTGAGTTGGATACTTATTTTAACCTGTTAACAGATCACTCATGTAGTCCTCAGTCCTCAGATTTGTGTGTTTTCAATGAGGAAGAACTATAAAACATTGATTACAGTTAATGTGAGCAGGTTCCATCTGAGATAAACAAGCTTTGTCCACTGCTTGTTTTCAGCTTGGCAGCTAATTAGGCAATATTCACTCCTTTGATTTCTTTCTTACATCTCCCTGCCTGTTGTTTTCTGTCTTCCGCCATTTTGGTGGTAAACAACAAACATAGGTGTTTACTTGGCTCAGGATTAGAAAATGGAGCCTGGTCTCCTCACTCTGTCCTTTTTATTCTTCTCTTTCTCCTCTCCCTGGCTCTCAGTAAAGGCAGTAAACAACAATAACAACAACAACTGGGTAAGGAAGGAGGGGAGGTTGGGGAGCGGGGGAATAGAAACAGAGATGGAAAAACAACAGACACAAACATAGGCAGAGCAGAGCTGAGAGAGAGAAACAGAGGTAGACACAAAAAAAGACACAATCAGACAAGAAGAGAGAAAGAATGGGAATATAAACAAAATGATCATGGTGAGAGTTAGGGACAAAGTGGATGGCAGAAGAGCATACCAATGAGGGGAAGGCAGACAGACAGACATACTTAGAGATAACGCAGGGGGGGCACAGGTGCATACCAATGAGAAAAACAAAAGACAGGCAGGATGGAAAGACAGAAGAGGACTGGGACAGACAGGTTTGGAGATGTAAGATGGAAATCTGACAGCAGGACGGGACAATGACAGTGACAAAAGCACACACTTACACCTGCAGACAAAACACAGGAAGCATGTGACCACCACTGTTGCAAGTCACGTGCTCAAGATCCACACAGCAACATCCCCTTTTTCCACTTCCTCCCACCGCCTCTCCTCTCCTCCCCCTCCTCCGGTCCTCCTCTTACCTGGCTGGGGCAGGGTTTGTCCGGGCAGGGCAGCTTGGCCGGGAGCGGGCCCGGGCAGCGATAGCAGGCCCTGCCGCTGCATGTTGAGCAGGTGCTGCTGCTGCTGGAGCTGCTGCATCTGCAGGAGCTGCTGCTGGAAGACGAGCTGCTGGGCGGCCAGCTGCTGCTGCTGCTGCTGCTGCTGCTGTTGCTATAGAGAGGAGGAGGAGAGGAGCAAGAGAGGAGCGGAGAGGAGAGGAGGGAGGGAAAATTACGGACGAATTAACAACTGAGAGAGAGGGAGAGAAGACGGAGCGGTGTATGTGCAGTGCACATGGAGAGTGTGCACTCACTTGCCTCTGCCGTGACCTTAGCTATACCTCTTCTGCCTCTTCTTCTGTCTCTCTGCACGCTCTCCCTCTCTGTCTGTGCTCACTTAGTCTTCGCTCCCGTTTTTTTGGGCTGTACCACAGTGCCGTAGTCTTCTCCTGTCTTTGTGTGTGTGTGTGTGTGTGTATGTGTGTGTGTGTGTTCATGTCGGTGAGCGCACACACACACACACACACACACACACACACACACACACACACAAACAGACACAAAGCTGTGCTGATATACCAGCTCTCAAGCCTGTCCGTGTATGTGGCTTGTGATTGTGTATGATACTAAGCCTCTGTTATAATCCCCCATCCCACTACCCCTTCCACCACCCCTGATAGTTAATTGTCTCGCCTTCACTGATGGTCTGTTACTGCTTATGTGGCCAGAGGGAGCTTGCACAATAAGAGATTTACAGCATCACGTGCGTGTGAATGCATAGACACAAGTGCAAACACACACACACACACACACGCACGCACAAGTCACCCCACCCCACCCCCCCACCTTCCACCATCTCGCTGCCTCACAGAGTTGTTTATCGCTGGGCCAGACAGGCGATTGCGTAAACCCTTCCAAAACAACAACAACAAAAACAACAACAAAATGAAAAACATCAAACTTAGTCACCGCAGCAAAACTAATCAGAGAGGGAGGGAATTTTAGGGAGAGAGACAAAAGCCTTGAATCTGAGATGTAAAACACTGGAATATCATAAATGCTCTTATTAAATTATGAAACACGGTAGAAACTGAGGTAACAACTGGCTGTAAGTGCACACTATTAGATTTGATGGAATATATTCAGTCTTTCTAGCCTGTAATGTCAAAAGAGGAGATGCATATAGGCAATGTTTTAACTGTGATTCTGTTGTTTGTTTGGCTTTTGTTCTCCTCTACTCTCCATTTACGTTTGTGTGCATACAGCATGTCATGTGTTTCTGTATTTTTGTACCATGGTGGACCTGGAATGGCATGGTGGGGGTGGGGGGTGGGTAAAACTTGTGATGCGCTCACTGGAAAACAGGCTGCATAATGGAGTGATGGAAGGAAGCGGTTTGTCCCTCCACCCCCCCACCCTGCCTCAAGAGAAATAAGGGAGCAATTTCTATTCCATATTTGATGGTGGGGCCCCTGAAAAACTCTATTCACAAATCCAAACAGAAACAAAGCCGCCGGGAGGTCAGTTGCGGCTTCCTGTAGGGGCAGCATAATGGGCTGCTTGAGGAGGCACTGAGAGGTGCAACACAGGGAAACAAAAAAAATGACTTGAGTGTGTGTGTGTGTGCGTGCGTTTATGTGATACCTTTTTTTTCCCCTGATCAATTTAACTGCCTCCACACGTACAGTATTGCCTGGATGTGGTCCTGGACTGCCTCTCAGGGTTCTGCGCCGTGTGACACACCAACACAGCTACGTGTATGTTTCTAAGGCTGTCATGCTCATCTCCTCTTCTCTGATAGCCAAAGAGAACGAGACAGAGCCATGTCTGTCGACCGGCTGCCTGTCACTGTGATTTATGAGCGTCGTACACTGTAACTTTAGTGGCGATGCGCGTTTGTACACTCACAAAAACAGTTCCTTAATGAGTTGGACCCAGGACCCTTTGCCTCTGATCTCCTTTCTATAAATCAGTGAGTGTGTGTGTGAGTATGTATGTGCATAGTGTTGTGAACATCACTTGAAACAGTTTATTTATGGAGTCAGTGCCTCTCTGTACTGCAGGAACAGTCGCAAAAGTGTAGCTGGCGGTGATGTGTGTGTCTGTCATCTCAAGTGAAAAAATGAGGATGGATTTACAATCAGATGTTTCCTTCTTTCTACTTATCTAAGAGTCTTTTTAGTATTTGTCTACGTAGAATAATCATAGGTATTTATAAGTGTGAGTGTGCGCATGTGGTGAACCTACCTCTTTAACCTGCTTGCCAGGGTGTTGCTGCTGAAGAAGCTGCAGATGAAGCTGCTCCTGCTGTTTCTTATAGAACTCCTGCAGATGTTGCTTTACACACAAACACACACACAGGCAGAGGATAAGAGTGAGTAAATACATGTTTGTATACGTGCACATTTCTACATTGTCTCATATAACCCTAAATAGGGCTGTATTAGTCATAGGCTATGAAGCAGGCTAGTCTGCACTTCTTCAGCTGCAGCTGTACTTCACATGTTGGCTATGCAGAAACAAAATAAAAGTTTATTCTGCTTTTGGCATTTCTATCCTAGCTGTCTTTCACAGTGCTCTCCATATGGACTTTTAATAGTCCCACAGTTCTGTAGGGGGCAACAATTCCTCATATTAACTATGCATTTGGAAGCCAGAGTTCACTGGCTTCCTTTGGAGTGGCTGAAATAAACAGAATACAGCCTCTCAGGAACTGGTTTTCTACACTGTACTGATTCCTTTAACACACACTGTGACAGCTATTTAGATGATGATTTTAGTTTTATTTCATGTAATCTTCAGATGGCTTTTCGGCCTGGAAAGGAAGTCCATAAAGCAGGCCAATGGAATGCGCGGTCCACTTCTCTGCTAACTGCCATAGAAAATATCCATGATTTCACAGACACTAATATTAAAAATGAATGGTAGTCCTTGGACCAACTGCAACATGTTTTGTAACTTGTGCTGTCAGTTAATCAACATAAATCAACAACAGATCACCTGCTCTATGCAGATCGAGGACAGCTTTCGACCCTGTGATTGCTGTTGATCTACAGATGCCTAGATTCCATTTAAGATGATAAACATTGCGATGTTAAGACTGACCATGTAATCCTTATAGTACTGTACAAAACATATGTAAACTAAAAATGTATAAAAAGTATAAAGTTTAAGTTCCTTTAGTTGCTGTGAGAAAGGTAGTGCAAAGCACGCCATTGTACTGAAACCAGAGTCTGAGCGATCTTAATGAAGAGGAATAATCAGAATGACTGACATTCTTAATTAAACAATTCTCTTTCCCTTAATCAAATCTATGAATGAGAAATGCAGTTCAGCTCTGACACAAGACTGCACCAAGTGCGCTTTCTCAAGCTGATTCTAAATATTACATCATCCATCACCTATCATTCAGCTTCTGGTGTTCAGCCCAACTGTGCCCTACTCTCTCGGTCCCTGATGGATGCTTGTCAGGGAATTGAACCAGTGACACACTAGATATGGTTAATTAGAGGTGACAAGAACAAGTGCGTCAATTTCAGATTCCTCTTGGTAAGCGTGTCAAGGACACAGGACTGTGGTGAGTTGGCATTAGAGACTGGTGGCTGCAATACACCCGAGCACAGGAGTGACTCAGGGTTGTTTGTGGGTATGCATGCGTTTTTGTAAATGTTTGCACACCAGACAGTAATTTTTAAATAAAGATTTAGTCAAGTAATAAAGTTTGTAGTTGTACTGTGAGTATGTGACTCTCCAGGTCAGTGTATGTGTGCCACCATCATGTACACTTCTAGGTGTCTGTTCGCACATCTAGATAACTATACGTTTGTGTTTTTATCAGCCTTCTGCTGATGGGGCACGGCTTGCATTTAGGTGTGCGTGCGTCTGCGTGTGCCAGAGTGTTTGTTATGTCTAAATGTTTGTCTAAGGGGTGCATGCACTGAACTGTGAGCATGTGTACCTGCTGCAGCATTACTGCCTGCTGCTGCTGGAGCAGGGCCTGGAGCTGCTGGGGGGAAAGAACCTGCTGCTGGAGGATCTGCTGCATCTGTTGGGGCGTGATCACCTGGGGACTCATCATGGCCACTGACACTGGAACCTGGACAGGAAGGATGAAAGAGGAAAGGGTAGAATGAGAAGACAGAAAAAAAAGAGAGAAAGTAAGAAACAGGCAGAAGGCATTAACGTGATTGTGTGCAAAGGAGAGGTTAAGATGTAAAGTGAGTGAGGAAATTGAGAAAGGGGAGGGCACAAGGATAAACAATGATGGCATAGGATTGAAATGGATGGAAGGATGAGTAAAAGTTGAGAGAAAGTTGGAAAAATAGATCATTAGAGACGTGCGTCAGGCCTACTGGCATGGATCTACTGGGAGTGTGGTAATTGGTGACTGAGAGGTAGGGAGAGCAGGCCTCCCATGGCCGTGACGCGTGGCAGCCTAGAGGAGATGCTGAAGGACAGATGGGTGCTGTGCCTTTGTGTTGCTCATCTTATTTTGCTCTGCCTCCACCCCGCTGGGAAAAGTAAGGGATTAAAATAGACGTAGACCTTAATTAGCAGGACCCTTGAACTCCCCCACTTTAGCATGCCTATCAGTGCTGCTATTGTGAAACAGCGTGAAAATGCACAGCTCCAAAGTTGATGAAAGCTATACTGATGAAGTGGACACATCAACATGATGTGGTGGGTCATGGTTGGGAGGATGTAGGTTCATTCTAAGCGTTTTTTTAATTTATATTGGAAGGGAGGGAAACATGGGGGAAAAAAAAAAAGAAAACTTCTGTTGTAGAAGGAAGTTTTTTACCGGATGCTTTTGGCAGTGAACAAGTTTTTAAAGTTTTACATTCTCACAAAAGCAGGCTAAAGCAATTGTTTCTTGCTCTCTGCCGACGTGCCATTTTGTAAAATGTATGTCATTTTTGGGTGATAATCATTAAAATACGAGCTGTCACACTGCAGTAAAAGAACCAAAACAAAACAGATATATATCCTGTATTTCCGCCAATTTCCTCCAAGACAGCAGCACGCACAAGCGGCTTCTGAGGCAGCAGATCAATAGAGAAGGGATTTGTTTCATTTCGGTCTTTGATTGTGTGAACACATACTAACGGGGGAGTGTGGGCTAACAGCCGTATTATGGAGTTCCAGCTCCTTGTGGCTGCTGAAAAATTTAACAACTTGTAGAGAAAAGATAACACCGAGTTAGATTTTGTTTACTTTTCAGTAGTGTTCGTTTTCAACACACTGCAACAACACAATGGTTCAGTGATTCTCCTTGACTGACTTACTCACACACACACACACACACACACACACACACACACACACACACACACACACACACACACACACACACTTCACTTGACTGATTGAAGTGACTCAAATCACCTCTTCATCCCCTATGACCTTTAAAATGTAATGTAATCAGCTTAGGCACAAAATAGTTGAATGTTTCTAGCACGACAATGTACTAATGTAACATTTTCAGGGCTGGATGCTGCATCATGTCAACAAAGATTCTTGACAGACATGCTTTATGCTACTATAACGCGATTAAAATATCAATATGTAGCAACACTTTCACGGACGCTAATTGTGACAGTGTTTGGCATAGAGCTACCATGACAGTAGCTAGCCTATATGGTGTGTCAAGGGGCCAATAAGACATCCCTGTCCTCATCGCCAGCTAATCAAGCTGCCTTGATTACTTTCCATGCATGTCTCTCTCCCCTCCCTCCTTCTCTCGCTTCCTCTCTCTCTGTCAGGCCTTGACACGTCCTTGTTTAGCTCTCCCCTCCTCGATGCCCACCCCCCACCCCAGGTTTTCCCCCCTCTTTGATTAGCCGAGACATTTGCATGGTCACTACACATTTTTCATTTTAGAAGTCATTATGCATTAGTGGCTCCTGATCGCCCGCCTTGACTAATCCTGATGAACTGAAAATCACAGCTGAAGGTCAACTTCCAGCCGGCCCCGCTGCACATTCATATTCATATTCAAACAAATCCTGCCTCCATTGTTCATTAGGGTCTTAGAGAGAAGGGACTCCATCTAAGGTGGAAGAGGTGGAGGAGGAGGAGGATGTTGTGGTACATCTCTTTTCTTCTCTGGACGCCTCTATGCAAGAGTGCGAAAAGAAAATGCATTCACAATAAACGAGGTGCTGAACAAAAGCCGTCAAAAGTTGCAAATTAAACAGTCCGTGTGTAATTATGCAAATGCTCTGCATACACCTTCAATGTTATTAACCCTTAAATGTACATTTGCTAGGTAAGTAATTACCCCCACAGTCACTCCTGGTTTTGTGTTAGATGCCATGACAATGGGACGAGTGCAGCTGAGAAACAACATGAGTGATGCACTCATTAAGACTATTAATTGGATGCTGGCTCAAAAGATGTTTTGGTTCACAAAAGGGATGCAGGCTTAGAAATGTAGGATTTATCACAAATGTGTGTGCACGCATATATAAAGTGGAATTAAACATAAGTTCTACATTGTACTTCAAACTGTTTCCTCTCTGTGGTGAAACATAAGCATTCATAGCCAGATACCTTTAAATGAATAATGCAGGATTGAAAACAATGAAAAACAAGACTTCAACAAAGAACAGCAGGAAATCAAAACAGCAAACTACAGTCTTCTAAAATTGAGAAGTTTCTTTTCCACTTTCATTAGCTGTAATGGCTGTAAGATGTAATGGTTGACAGTCATCTTCATTTCACCACTACCCCAAACAAAAAGAGGCCATGGAAAAGGGAGAAAAGGCAGGAGGAAGAAAGAGAGGGGAGAAAAGGCACTGGCCCACGTCCATTGTGAAGTGCAGCACAATGCTAATTCCAGCATTTAACTGCATGCTTTTCTGCTTGACGTATCAGAGGCTCCAAGATGAAAGCAGATAAGTAATTGCTCTCCTGGTTCTTATTCTTCACTGACAACCCATAAATTTAATTTTACACACACGTTCATTTACATTTTCGAGTATATGACATGATAATTGCAGGAATATAACACCTCCATTTTGCAGGATACTGCACGAGGGCTTGATTGACGTGAGCGGTGAATTGAAAGGAACAGGAGGCTGAATTGCCTCTCCTAGAAATGATTTTGCCACGAAGGGATAAAATTAATGAGCATTTACGAGACGCTGGCAGTGGCGTAAACATCCACACACCGTGAATACTCTTTCATAGAAGAGGAGCCATGATATTACATTGGGCTGTGCCACTGTTTCTCTGTAATCCAAAAGGATATATTTCTCACACTGGTGCATAAAAAATATTTAATAGGATTTATTAAATTGTTTGAAATTAACTGCAGCTGATGTGGCCACTGGGGACTTTAATAACAGAAAAGGTTATTCTCCTGTTTTTAATAGTGCAAATTTGGATGGAAGAGCTGTTTGCAAATTACTTTTGAACAAGTCATTTGAATGTAACCCCTGCTTTGTAGACATTTGTAAGAAACATGCTTGTTTTTAACTGTGTTCACCATTTGAACCTCTATTTGTTTATGTCCCTTGTCTTAAAGAGAACGATGAGCTGTATTGATGTGAACTTTGAAGCAATGTGGTTTGGCCTCAAAGCTGGAGAGCAAAACAAAGAACCTTTAAATTGGCTCCTGATGTGAAAACACTGGTGGGGCCCTCACCAGAACAAGCAGATCATTACGCCACTCTTGTCACACCCGCAGCCTGTAACCAGCCTTTCCAGTGCCTTGCAAAAGGTCAAGCTCTTCCACACAGAGCTCTCTTCCAGGCAAAGCTGGCACCCAAGTCTCTCGTAAGGTTCGATTTGACTGGGCATTCTGATATTAAACGCAAAACACCACATCTCCACTGTATGCTGCTCACTGTCTGGCTAACACAGCTCTCTGCCTCGAACTATCTGAACCAATGGCACTTCCAGCAATTCCACCCACTACACTCTGTGGCGCTTTTTTATGGCAAGTTTTTATGAGTAAACCGAAATTACCCAACACGGGAGATAAGTGGTGTATCAGAGTTCAAACTTAAACAAATAAAAGTCCAGCAGAGAGAAATTCCTTTTATTCAATATCCTTCATACAATTCACTTAGCAGTAATAAGCATGTCGGCCATATACGCTGCGGAGGCAACGAACATGGGGCGGTTATCAACGACAGAGGTTGTTGCTGTAGCACCGGACAGGGGACTGAGCTGCGCTACAGACACTGTTAAGATAAATGCAATGAGAAATGGAAGGGTCCTGGTCAGTAATTACTGTGGATCCTTGGCAGGGAGAGTCACTGCTAATTAAGCCACTAGCTTCGTTTTAAACACAGAAGGAGAGAGAAAGAAATTGAGAAAAAAAAGAAAAAAAAAGGAGAAACCTGTCATCGCCACCTCCCCTATTTCATCTCAATTTCCTGAGCATCCCAGGGGGCGCAGGGCCCAAAGTCAGACCCCCCTCATTGCTTGTGGACTTCTGACCTCACAACTCCCTTTCAGCTGACATTGCTCATTTACTGGCCAATTACTGCCAAATATGGCCACCCGATTATTGATAGCTGGGACTCTCCAATTCGAGGACCACCAAGGCTGGTCTGGTGGGTGCCTCACTGTTAAGTTCAAGTGTGTGGTGTGCAAGAAGTACATATGCGTTTACTATGTAAAATCACACACGAATGTATGTGTGCCACACTTGCTCAGACGTGTGTCGTGTTTTCAGCTTAGGGAGATCAATACTCCAGATTGTCAGGACTGAAGCTAAGTGGATTACCAAATGTTTTCCTGAATCAATTTCCATAGCAGTTTGGCAGCAGTGCATGGGAAGTGCAATTTATCACAACATAAAGACCCATCATGTAAAAGCCTCTAATAAAAAGCCTGACGAGATTGAGATGGGCTTAGCACAATTTCCATATTGATTTATCTCTACATGCAGATAGCCATTGATTAAGCCTCTCGAATGTAGTGTGCACCACTGTAGCTGCGTCACATAGCATGTGCACATTGTTTGTGTCATTATCAGTACAAATTGTCACACCTTTATCATTAAACTGGCGCAATCCACTCCCGACGGATGCCTCCCTGCAGGTGTACATATTTCAAGAGTAAATGGGAGTGACAGATAGGGGAGAGGGAGAGAATTAAAAAAGAAAGTGCGGAGAGAGGAGAGCGCGGAAATAGAAAGAAAGTGAGAGGGAGCACAAGTGAGAGTGAAGGGGGGGATGGGGGGGGGGCACTTCCTTCTGATGTTGCAGGTAATATGGCCTCCACTGGATCAGCCTCTTCATCAGTGACACACAGTAAATTACAAGTGCTTCAAGCAGCTCAGTGAATTATAGTTCATCACTTGGAAAGGCTTTCCCCCTCACCACCGGGGCCCAGGCGTATCAGATCTGCCGGTTAGGATCCAATTAACACCCTGGCCAGAATCATCTGATTGCATGTGTAAGGGCTGGTATAACTCGTTTATTGCACCCATGTATCTTCTGTCACAAGGTAAATTTGTTGCTGCTACATCAAAGGTCTGAGCTACTTTTTTTTTTTATCCTTCCCTCCCTCTCACTTTCTCTTGATCCCCCAAACTCAGCTACCTAGCCTTGGGGTTGCATTTCAGCTTCTTTTGCATCACAATGATGAACCTGCTCTGTCCTCGCAATTTAGCAATCTTGTCCTGTAGGTGTTGTAAATGCAGGGGGGAAAAAAAGGGAGGTTGGGAGGGAGATGGGGAGCGGGGGGAATCTTGTTTTCTGGTTACAAAAGCGGTAACCAAGGGTGTTTGACTTAAAATGTGCTGACGTTTTTTTTTTTCTCTTTCTCTCTCAGAGTCAACAGAAGTTTTCCTCATGAATAACATAATATTTTCCCCCTCTCTTTTTTCCCCCCTTTCGCAGTGATAATTTTTCTCTATTTTGAGATCCAACCAGAGGGGATGCAGTGGAAAGATATATTCATAAATGTAAATGTTAACTACCATCCTTTAGCCACACACGCTAGAGTCAGCTAACCTATACTCAAGCCTCGCGTCTCATCCCTTTTCCCTGAATCTGTGTGTGTTCCGGATGAAAGCCAATAAGTAGATGAATGCTGCTATCGAGATGATATTGGCTCAGTGGTGAAACACGTGGAGCTGACCTTTAAAAGTGTGACACTTCCTAGGATGGCCCAGTGCCCATAACCAATCTGACCGGCCTGGACTGGAAGGTGTAGAATTTACAGAAAACAGGATAAACCAACATCTCACACGATCCGTAAACCAAGCATAAAACATAAATATCTTCATTCATACTTAGAGCGGAGCATCGCACAGATGGGATGGAGGTTGTTAGTCTTCACAGCTTGATAGTGTGAAAGGGGCATAGCAGCAGTTGCAACACTTGCTTGGGGTAGGCGCTCAGGTTTTGCATGTTTAAGAATTGGACGTTACCTTGGAGGAGGAGGGGTCAGAGGCTACTTTCACACTGCAAGCCCCCATCTGACACACTCATGAGACAGAGTTAGGGGGGTCATTGCAGCTGTTTTATACGTGCCCCAATGGGAGCCTCAGGGTGACATGTTAGGAGATGTGTTAAGATGGTGTTACAGTTTATTTCAAGGGATTTCTTGAGCCGTTCCTCCCAACATAGAGCACAAAACCTGCTCACACACCTAGTGTTAAGCTGCTTTAATGGCAGCTCTGCCCTGTTCTTTATCAATAATGATCAATAGAGCCACTAACAAACAAGACTTGCACAAAGTTACTTCTGGCAATGTAAAAACTTTAAGTAACTGTCATGGTGCTTGTGTTTGTGTGAGGATGCAGGCTGTCTGTAGATGCATTATGTACGTGTGTGAAGGAGCGAAACAACTGTCAGATTCATAGGCCACTGTAATCCTCCCCGCCTCTCCTTGTCCGCGTTTCTTTATTTGTATTCCAAATGTCAGTGTATAAATGCCTTTCACAGGAGGTATATTGCCACAGAGAAGAGGAGAGAGGAGCAGAGGAGAATAGAGCAGAGACGAGAGGGTGTTGTGTGCCTTGGGAGAGCCGTGTAAGCAGCATGGCAGAGGCAGGGGGATTTACAGGGAGAAATAGGTGTTTACTGAGTGCTCCCGTGGGCTTACTGTGTAATAATAGACCTGTCACATTACGCAAATGTAGAGAAGCAGCTTGTGTGTGTGTTTATATGTGTGTTTGTGACTGTTTTTCCTTCTTTTTTTTTAATACATGTGTCTATGCGTGCATGTGAAATCTAGAGCTGCCTGCCTCCGCATCATCAACTCCTGAGAAGCAGCGATGAGCGAGCGGATAGAATTAGTCAGGCGAGAGCCTTTAGCCGCTAATACGCGTAATTAAAACTGCAAGCTGAGGCACTTAGATGCTTGTGTACTAAATAATTTACATGCCATGATCTATGGATCATTTCCCGCTCTTAAATACCAAAGATGGGAGAACAAGAGGAAAACAGACTGGCAGAGGATTTATCAGTATCTCTACCATAAGCAGGATGTCATGGTAATATTAATCCTTCCCCCGCTTTCTACTGTGCTAATCATACAAGGAAATCAATCCGCGTGATTCCAACGGTGGAAAACATGCAGCCTGATTGCCATTGACTGTTACCAAGCTGTGAAGCTCATAAAATACTGCACTGTAGCATCCATTGTGGCCTCATAATCCAGGTAAATAATGCAGTTATATTGGGTAACATCCCTCAAGCCAAGGATTCTTTAAACATCTGGTTCTGACAAGCGGAACAATAAGAATAGAAAAACAATCTTTTTAATCAAGTAAGAATTCCTACTGCTTTATTCTGATATTTGCACAATGGAGTATTACAGCTAAAATGTCATTTGAAATGAGTGGATTCAAGGGCACACAGCTGTATATCCCCACTGTAAAAATGATCTTGAACCAGGATGAGCCACTGAGCCCTGTTTGTGCTAGTGTGTATCATTGGGAGAGTCGGCGGCGCCTCTCCCATGACGATCTGCTTGGAGACTTTTTTTGGGAACAAAGAGGTGAGGATGTTAATAAAGGCTGGATCAACAGATGGATTAGTTGGGAGCTGAGGACAGGCCTGATCGGCAGGCCCTCCGATTCATATTGATTCGTATCGCCAAGGTGAGGCAAGAATGGAGTAAGCAAATGTAAATATTCAATATTTACCATCTGCTGGTGTTATTAGAGGCAGGGGTTTGGACATGGGCGGACAGTTATCATGCACCCACACTGCTCTCATTCAATATTATTCTTCCTGCCATGTCTGTATTGTACTTGGTGACTATGCAGACATTTGGAGATCGGGATCCCATTTGTTTGAATCTATTCACTTCGACATACAGCACCTCAAATAGAAGAAGCACAATGGAACTCAACAATAAGCTACACGAAGCTTTTGTTTAATCAACAATTCTTTTCCCCCTTATACACGCAAATAAATAAAAAAAAACTTTAAAAATATGTTTATAATTCTGATGCCATTGTGTGTGAATATACTGATAATATTAACGCTCTTGATGAGGTTGAGGTGAATTATTTAAATGCAAAAGCATGACTGAGCCTTCGCCAACCTTATCTCTTCGCCAGTACGTAATTAGGTACACAGGGGTGTGACTCCAATTGAAGGTGTCGCCATTGTTAGACTCTGTGAAAATATCAACGGGTGAGGTTAACGCCAATTTCCCTGACATTAATGAAATGCACAGAGCCCCTAATGAGGTAAACCACAGCTCCTTGATAGTACTTATTAGCCGAGTGGAGGGCACAAACTCCCACACTTCAATTTCAAACGGCTAAAAATAAATTAAATTTAAAAAAAAAAAAAATACTAATAATAAAAAAAACATGGAGCAGATGTCAAGGGGCCTTACATAATTTCAGGCAGGAAAACCAACTAACTGTCTTGTTGACTTAAATGAGCAGAATGAAAAGACTCACTAGTGTGAGAAAAATCTTAACACCAGGAAGACAGAGGATTGCAGGCAATGTGTTAATGTGTAGATATGTGTTTGAGTTTGGTGTCAGTGTGCAAAATGTATGTGTGTGTGTCTGTGTGCGAATGTGTACAAGGGCGACCTTTTCTAAATCACTGACAACAGAAATAGACAGCTCTACGAATCAATAAGGCAAATTAGCGTTGAAGGGTGGAAATGACAGGCAGTTAAAATTAGCTGTCTTTGTATGCCACTAGTTAGTCTGACATGTCTTTCAAATAATAACTAACCTCTGGATCTTCTGGTGTCAACTACACTATGGATGTAGTGTAGAAGAAAAGCATACAACTGTTATTGGACAATATGCATCGAATGGTTTTAAAAGCCTCACTGACAAATAAAATGTATTCTTGAAAATAGACAGTTGGCCTACGGATAAAACTTTTCTCTCTGAAATCTGTCTCTGTTGTGTTTTTCTTGTGTCTATGTTGACACTTAGCCTCCTGGGGACTGGCTCGCCCAGCTTTAGGATTCCAATGGCAGGTCCGAGGATTGCGGTGGAAAATCAAACACACTTGTGGAACAGATGAAATCTTCTTTTCGGAGGAGCATGTATTATGGATGGACTTAAGAGATTAGACGGGGGAGCTGCTTTACCTGCAGTGGACGCTGCTTGTCCTGGCTCTTTGGAGATTTCAGGCCACTGCCTGGCTGCTGCAAGAGTAATTGCCTCGCTGCTTGTAGGGCCTGGGAAGAAAGGAGCACAAGACAAAAGATAGTGAGAAAAAGGAGAGAAAGAAAGATGGGGGAGAGGGAGGAAAAACAGTGAAAATAATCTATTCAATTTCTTGAAGCTGACAGCGGGTATAATTCAGATTTTCAGGGACAAAACAGTCATCTCTGACTGAAAACCCTGTCAAATATCACCTGGTATTTTCCGCAACACATTCTGACATGGTTAACACTACGCTGGAGATGCGTTTTAGTAACAATTCACAGAGCTGTGATCAAGGATAAATACAGTTTGTCTAGAGCACCCCTGAAGAAGAGGGTGGAGGGCTGAAAAAATAAAAAATAAAAAAGGTAGAGCGTCAGTAGAATTGACCTGTCTAGTGTGTGCTCAACTGAAATACCCACTTCTCTCTGCAAATTACCGCCACATTTGCATATTCATAATATCAATTTGAAGTAGAGGCAGCAGCATGTGAAGTGTCCCTGGGAGCTGTAATTAAAGTTGACAAAATCAACATCAGATTACATTTATAGCGAATTAACTAGCAGCCCAGGTTTTACACTACGCATTACGAGTGCTTATGAGCAGAGGATGTGTGAAAGATAGATAGAAAGACAGACGGATAGATACAGAGACCTTTCCCTGCCTGATGAAATTAGTTCACAGCTGTTTACACATGGCATAAAAAAAATAAAAATAAAATCATATTAGTAAGTTGTAAAATTTGTCATCAACATCCTTTGATGTGCTTGCCAGACACAGATATGATAGCAATCAGAGAGGCTGGGATGTGGCGTAATTTACTTCTCTAGGGTTTGATGGGATTACAGATCCCCCCACCCGCCTGGCTTTGTGTACTGAATGTGTGTGACGAGCGAGCTCCAACTTCACAGGTATGGTGGCAGCTGGGCTAGCAGCTTCACTCCAATTCTTCAAGAGCAGATGGATGAAAGAGTCTGGCAGAAAAGAACATTGTGCACAGCTGCTACTACTGCTGCTGCTCCACACAACCGTATACCTTGTATTCTTCAGGCCCAAGAGCATCAAGTGGGAGAGGAAAAAAAAACAACAAAAAAAAACATGTATGCACACACACACACACACACACACAACACAACAACTTCACAGGTGTTTCTTTTTTTTTTGATGAAAAAAGAAGAGGACGAGTAGGAGGAGAAGCACGAAAAAACTCAGATGGAGAGTGACACTTCCTCAGGAACCAGGGGTGCTCATTTTATTTTCTGGCGCTTGCCAGTATCCATGACAACAGCTGCCTTGACAGGGCGTGCATATGGCGCTGCTCTGCCAGCTGGTGGGAACAATGTTTGAACTAGTACATTGAGATCCTGAGCAAACAAGAGGAGAAGATGGGAGAGAGAGGCAGTAGAAAAAAAAAATAAAAAAATCAGAGGGAGGGGAAAAAAAAGTTGCCATGTCTTAACCCCTCAGGGAACGCAGCCACCCCCTGATCAATTATGAAAAGACAGAGCTGGGTGGTGGTGGTGGGTTGCTTGAAGAGGTGGTGTGGTGGGGGGGTCTGTCTGTCTGGGTGCTCAGGAGGAGCCAGGCTTTCTGAACTAAAGTAAACAAACACATTACACTGGCACTGGGTCCTAACTGCATTGATCCGTCTCCTTGGTAAGAGGAGCCTAGTCGCCACCGGTGTGTGGTGTGTGTGTGTGTGTGTGTGTGTGTGTGTGTGTGTGTGTGTGTGTGTGTGTGTGTGTGTGTGTGTGTGTGTGTGTGTGTGTGTGTGTGCGCACAGATGCAAAAAGCTTAGCGTTTTTTGGGGTCTTTTTCAAAATGGATGGGAAAATCAAACATTGCTTGACTTTCGCTTCCTTTTACTGAAGGCAAAAAACACAAAACAAATTCCTTGAATGCAGCCAATCACTTTGCTAATTAAAACACAGGGTCTCATTAATCTCACCATGATTGGTGAATCAAAGTAATTATAAGGTTTATTGAGTCCTGCACACTGTGGTTAGAGGGAAGGCTGCTAGATGAGTGCAACCAAGGTAGTTGTCAGGAGGAAATGTTTATCCATGTGTGAATCAATAATGACTCACTGTGATATATCCAAAGTCAAGAGAGCCATTCGATATATTACACACTGTCAAGAGTACAAAGAAAGAGATGTTTTTAAACTGCACTTCCAATATCCATGCCAGGTAAATATCGAGGGAGGTGCAGGTATGAGAGGTGATGCACAGGGGTGAAGCAGAGAGATCAGCTACACAGGGCTTATTAGAAAAGAAGTCTGCTCAGACTGCATAAAGAGTACTTCTCCAAACATAACACAGACCTTATCAACACCGGCCAAACTTTTCCAGAGTGGTTTGTCATGCCTGAAACTGTCTGTCACCTCTTCCGTGAAAGTGGGGTTAGCCATTTTTCGGAGAGTCTGTGACAGTGTGGAAGGTAAGGGAGGGAGAAAAAAAAAAAAGTCCTGTCCCCTCTCTTTCACTGGCTCTGAGTATTCAGCCATTACAGTAAAAAGCACCAATTTGTGCCACCCACTTCCCACTCCACAGAGATGGCAAGCTGAAGCTCATCTCAAAGCACAAAAAGCACAAAATGCCAAGGAAAGTCATCAAAAGTTTGCTGAAGAGCTGCTGGAGCGGACAAAAACACAGACGAGTGCAGGCGCACCGTCTATTTAACCTGGGTTGCTATGCAAGAAAAAATGACATCCCCAGTCTATTAATGCACACATTGTATAAACAGTACAATGTGACACATTCTTCAGAATGAGAGAGCGAGAGCGAGAGCGAGCGAGAG
>NC_060165.1:10832895-10834571 GCF_021292245.1 Micropterus dolomieu | reverse complement strand
GCACAGATGCAAAAAGCTTAGCGTTTTTTGGGGTCTTTTTCAAAATGGATGGGAAAATCAAACATTGCTTGACTTTCGCTTCCTTTTACTGAAGGCAAAAAACACAAAACAAATTCCTTGAATGCAGCCAATCACTTTGCTAATTAAAACACAGGGTCTCATTAATCTCACCATGATTGGTGAATCAAAGTAATTATAAGGTTTATTGAGTCCTGCACACTGTGGTTAGAGGGAAGGCTGCTAGATGAGTGCAACCAAGGTAGTTGTCAGGAGGAAATGTTTATCCATGTGTGAATCAATAATGACTCACTGTGATATATCCAAAGTCAAGAGAGCCATTCGATATATTACACACTGTCAAGAGTACAAAGAAAGAGATGTTTTTAAACTGCACTTCCAATATCCATGCCAGGTAAATATCGAGGGAGGTGCAGGTATGAGAGGTGATGCACAGGGGTGAAGCAGAGAGATCAGCTACACAGGGCTTATTAGAAAAGAAGTCTGCTCAGACTGCATAAAGAGTACTTCTCCAAACATAACACAGACCTTATCAACACCGGCCAAACTTTTCCAGAGTGGTTTGTCATGCCTGAAACTGTCTGTCACCTCTTCCGTGAAAGTGGGGTTAGCCATTTTTCGGAGAGTCTGTGACAGTGTGGAAGGTAAGGGAGGGAGAAAAAAAAAAAAGTCCTGTCCCCTCTCTTTCACTGGCTCTGAGTATTCAGCCATTACAGTAAAAAGCACCAATTTGTGCCACCCACTTCCCACTCCACAGAGATGGCAAGCTGAAGCTCATCTCAAAGCACAAAAAGCACAAAATGCCAAGGAAAGTCATCAAAAGTTTGCTGAAGAGCTGCTGGAGCGGACAAAAACACAGACGAGTGCAGGCGCACCGTCTATTTAACCTGGGTTGCTATGCAAGAAAAAATGACATCCCCAGTCTATTAATGCACACATTGTATAAACAGTACAATGTGACACATTCTTCAGAATGAGAGAGCGAGAGCGAGAGCGAGCGAGAGAGAGAGAGAAAGAGCCAGGGCCTGCTATATAAATAACAAGGCACTCAGAGGCATATTTGATGTTGATATCCATCACTGAGGGTGGAAAGGAGGAAAAAAAATAAGGAGGGAAAATAACACACAGAGCGACCAAGACCGCGACACGGGGATCCTTATGAAAATAAGATTCAGCCCAAATGGATCTGGTGTAATTGGTTTCAGATAGTGAGGTCAGGAGAAAGGCGATACAGGCAACTATTATGCGAAACGGACTGAGAAACAAGAATGTTTACACAGGCATTCCTCTGCTACATTAATAGGCATGCCGAGATCACTGGAGAGGGAGAAAAGGAGAGAGTGAGAAGAGACTGACAGAGAGGGGAAGAGAGAGGGAAGTGAAAAAAAAACAAAACATATCAGCCATTCATCCCTCCCTCCCACTACTCCCCCCACTCTCCCAGCCCCAGTGTTTAGACTCTGTACAGAACAGGGGTAATAAGGAACACCTATCACAATGCACCTTTGTAAGGAGCATGCAAAGATCTTAAACAAGCATGAAATACATTAGCAGGCACTGCAATACTGGGCCAAACCATTACAAATCTCCAGATTGCTTATTATGTATAGTGGTGGTGTGTGTGTGTTTTTGTGAGGGGGGGGGGGGGGGGGGGAAGC
>NC_060165.1:10826887-10832875 GCF_021292245.1 Micropterus dolomieu | reverse complement strand
GGGGGGGGGGGGGGGGGGGGGGATAAGCCATTCACTAAGAATGTCACTCTTTCAAAATCCACCTGGAGACTGTACGATATGCAACTATGACACTGGAATTGGATAAATCTGAGGGGCTGTGACATTGTGTTTTGGACAGTGCAGATCACTTCCTGGCTTAGGCCATGTTGGGAGTTGTTGTTATTAGGGGACACAGCATAATATTGGAATGATGACACAGGTATGAAATAAGCTGCTCTCAACAGGTATGTCTTCGCAGCGCTGTGGTCTCTACAGGATGTTTCCATGTTCCAGAAAGTAGCTGTAAACATGCCGTATCAATTGTTGATCAATAAGAAACAGGTTGCATCATGATAACACAGTCTCACTGTGGTGTGCGGAACAGATGTTTGTGTGCGTGTGTGTTTGTTAGTAAAGGGCTGCTGTTCAACACTAGGCTGTCGGCCAGAACAACTCCAGTCATGCTGACAACTTTGACAACTCCCACGCGCGCGCGCGCACACACACACACACAAAGATATACAGCACCACACCACCAGGCTTATCTATCTTCGCTTCCAGGAAACACAGACACAGAAGGAGGGTGGAGAAAAAAAAAGAACAAGTGTGACACTTTATCAAGCTGGAGAGAATCGCATGCCACGGAAAACAAGGCACAAACAGTTTAAGCTGAACAAACAAACATGGCTGATTGGACTGAGGCTGCAGCCCCGCTGGCGGGGGAGATATGTGCTGACACTCCACACCAAAATATTTACACCCTATCTTCTTATATAAGTGGATTCAGGGCAGATGGGTGGATGGATACGGATTTGGAGGGGCTGGCTGGAGAGGAGAGACAAATGAGAAGAGAAGGGGAGAAGGATAAGATGTTCCATGTCTGAATACAAAAGTAGGGCCTGAGTTTGTGAAAACAAGCAAAGTGTGACCAGGGAACATTGTCGGAACAGGAGAGGCTAAACAGTCAGGCAACAATAGAAGAATTGATGCGGCTTGTTGGCGTGGAGATTACAGAGCCCGTCCTGCAACAGAATCAATCATACAAATGACAATACAGCGTGTGTCTATTAGGGCTAAAACCCGAGATTAGTGCTGCTCATCTTTGCTTGTTTTGTAAACACTGCAGCTGGTGGAGCAAAGGTAAACAGTGATTCCTTAGGTACAGGTGAGAACTTCTTATGACCATCCTTAGAACACACACAGGTACATTAATGCAGACAATACAATATATATATATTTTTTTATAAATCTGGTCAATTCTTGATGTGTGTGGGCTTCTATGGTTGCTATTCTAACTCACCTTAAGTAACTCAGTCACAGGACTAGAAAGACTCCTATCCTCTTCTAAAGGTCAGAACTGCTGGTGATGGTGCCTCAACAATGGCCCCAGATTCAGTTCCCTTATCGCCTCCACTATGTTCACAAAGAGCACAATACACACCTGGAATCAGTCACCTCTGCCTGGTTGAGTACTTGGAAAGGAAATAAAAAATAATAATTACTTCTTCTGACTGCAGTTGCTGACACAGATAGCAGCAGGAGTTGAAGTAATGCAAATAAACATGCAAATGTTGTCAAAAGGGCTCGTGCAACGTGACAAGAATGGATTTAGTTTTGTTTTTTTTCTCTCAAACTTAAATGGAATTGCTGAAAGTTGAAGCCAATGTGAAAGTGCCTTAAGGTACACTACCAAAACATATTAAGGCTTAAAAAAGGGTGCATTCCAGAGCATTGGCTTGACTGACAAGTGTATAAACAAATCAAAATCAGCCATGGCTGTTGCCACTTTGTCGTCACTCCTTAGCTCCAACCAGGCTCCCTCCCTATTGCCAAAATTTGGATCATCTGACTCCATAACTGCTCAGATGGTGGCAAGCGTGCTACCAAAATGCTGTCTTTCAAATTCCCAACGGAAACCTATGAATGAGTTCTCAAACTGTGCTTTCATGAGAAACTAGAAAGAAGGAGAGAAACTGTAGAGGAAGAAATAAGGGAGAAAAGAAGAATTTGGAAAGTATGTAGGAGTAATGAGCATTTTAATGTATGACTCAATAAATCAACAGTCTGCAGTGAGCAAGGGAGGGAGAGAGAGGAAGGGGGGGGGGTCCATGGAGAATCTCCTTGGGCCTCCGGATGGAGGTAAAGCTATCCAGCAGAACAATGGGCTTCTGTGTCCTGCTCTGCTATCTCTATCTCAGTATTTTTAGCTACTTCAGCTGCCTCTGTCTCTACATATAAGAGTGCTTCATCCAAATAATCTCTCCTGTGCTCATTTGATGTTGTGGTCTCTTTTTTTCTAAAGTGGATAATAGGTGTTTGGGAAGAAAGCCCTTCCATATTGATCACTTGCTCTCTTCAACGCCTTTCCACCTCTCCACTGCACTTTGAATTTAACTCAACTTCTTTCTCCCCCCACCCCCCACTTATTGCTCATAACACATTATTCATTTCTTCCTCTCATCTTTCTGTCTTTCTTCCCCCTCTCTCCCATGTCTCTCGCCCTTTGTTTATTGATTCTCTAGATTAAGAATTCCTAGGGTGGAGGACTGTAACACACAAGCATCAAATTATTTTGGGGTGTGCTTATTTGCCTTTCCCTTGCATCTATTTGGCCTGTGTCTGTAGACAATTATGCCTACCCAGCCCCAGACTCAGGTGCTAATAATGAAGGACAAATAGAATCATATGTGTAAACTTCCCCCACTGATGAAAAATTATATTAAGTTTCTGCCACAGTAAACAGAGCTGCATAGCTACACCCTCCCGGGAGGATTGACGAGATGAATTTGCTCTCTCCTACCCCAGGAACAAAGCTCGTATAGGAGAGAAAGAGTGGTGGTAGGAGGGGCTCGAGGGCTCCATTGTGTAACCTCACACTTATTTTTCCACCAACAAAGACAAAACATGGGTCTGTTTTACCCATCACAGATAAAGTGTGTGTTTATGTCTGTGAGAAGGAGTTGAAGAGTGCATATGCACCAATATGTGAGAGTCTGCTGAGACGCTGGGAGGGCCGTGCCAGCAATAACAAAGAGCACGGCCTGCTGTCGTTCACTGCAACCGCTAACATTCACTAACATCCCACCTCCTGCTGTTATCGCCATGGATATTCTGTGCAAATACAATGATAAGTCTGTTCTAGCAAGGGAGAGTAATTGTTTTCATCTACCTTCAAGCTGAACTTTGGCACAAACTGAGGCAGAATTTGAAACAAGACTGCTTTGTCATGCTGGAAAAAAAAAAAACCTGCAGGTTATCAGGTTTGAAAGTTGGACCACAAAAGTCGCCATACTCATTTCCAAAAATAATCTTAGATGTGCCATGACCTCACGTAACAAATACTTGCTTGTTAGCACTTAGTCTTATAGATGCCAAAATTGGTTCCATTCTTCTGCCCATTGTCTCAGTGCATCTTTTCCATGCTTCATCACTTGTGAAATTCAATTTACCCCATTTTCCTCACTCTCCGTCTCTGCTGGTGGCTTTAGCAAAGACTTTTGACCTGTGCTCTATCGCTACATTTCGATAAGGTGAAAGCAGGCCCATTCAGCGACGCTCTTTATCTACTGCTACTCTTAGGGAAGTCCTTTTAGAGCCCGACAACTGAGAGCTACCATAATATACTACCACAAAAGAGAGAGAGAGGAGGCTAGGGAAGGCATTTGTGTGGGTGGAAGCAGGAAGAAGAGTGTGTGTGTGTGTGTGTGTGTGTGTGTGTGTGTGTGTGTGTGTGTGTGTGTGTGTGTGTGTGTGTGTGTGTGTGTGTGTGTGTGTGTGTGTGTGAGGTCAAGTGATCTTTTTGCAAAAACAAATCTGGCATGAGGTATCTGGCATGAGTGTTCGACTGTGCAGCCCCCCAACCCTGCAGACACACAAAAAAAAACACAAATACAAGGTTTCTCTCTCTATTACATACTCTTTCTCTCTCCTGAAGCGCTTGATTTCCTCTTCAGGTGATTATGATCCCCTCTCCTTTTCACAGTTCCAGGCGAGTAGAGGTCACACAGCTGGATGAATACCTGATATGAAATGTTGCATTGAGGCCAGCCATAGTTCATTTGGAAAAGGGGCCCAGTGGAAAGAACTGGAATCCTTGGACACCAAGAAGACCTCAAATGCTTGGGTCTGGTTGCTTATAAATAGTATGCCCATCATCTGAACACCGAGTAAGCTTCATATCATAACATACTGCCTATATAATAGTATGGAACTATAAAAAACTGGGAACTATATGCCTCCTGTAGCTATACACAGCTGTATTTCAGCACAAACTAGGGTTTTCTCATCATTCTTGTCAGAGGATCAGACACAGAATGGAGTTCTTTTTCATGGAGCTTGTGTCTGTTATTGTTGACAAGGCCTTATTAAGAGGCTCCCACTCCAATAACATGGCCAGAGGCGACTAGCAATCTGACTGTGGCACCAGAGAACAAGCAGCTGCTGTGGAAGAGCTGGTTTTGTACAGAATGCCAATACCAATCAGATGCTGTTGAAGAGACGCATGTGCTGACAACAAACGTGCACATGTGCACACATTTGTTGTGTACATACGAGACGCACGCAAACAAAAAGACCGGGGCAATAGTGGTAAATAAAAGGTTGCTGCATCCTGGGTAGGTAAACTGCATTTAAGTGCGTTTACCCTCCAAGAAACCACTGAAAAAGACACACACAGCATGTATACAGCACATATACACTCAAAGCCTACACAGGAACACAAAACAATGATTAGGAAAAACAGGAAAGCTATTGAGTGTCACTGTCATCCATCTTTTATGCCAACCAAAGGGGCCGATGCCATTTAGAATCCACCCTGCTTCTGTGTGCATGTGCACTGACACAAGCAAACCAAGCCAGCATGCCTGCTTAGTGCATGAGTATCTGTACGTGGGTGCATGTGTGTACATCAGAGCCTGTCTTGGGGGCTCTGCAGTTGCAGGTCAATAGTATGAGTGTCTGTCTCGTCCTGCAGAGCTCGGGTTAAGTGCACTGTCTAAGTGTTCTCCTGTTCTGGGGTCGATGAGAGAGCACCCTGACCTTAGATGTAAATGACCTCTCCTCACCCGCTGCATTGCTAACCATGAATTTGGCCTGCAGCTCTAGTGACATACCCTTAATAAAACATATTTTAGTACACATTGTCAACAGCTGTTCATTTTTCAGAGAATTATTTTGAGTCAGACAACACAGCTGTTTATAAATTAAGAAGTGTGCGGCTGTACATTATCTATTGCATCAATGATTATCATGGGTTTATTTTCAAATTTTCTTTTATGTTTTAATGGGCATTATTACATAGTTTATGCAAGTTTGTGTGACTACTTTATCTTGCCAGTCACCTCTGTGAGGATTGCTCTCCATAGAGGGTGATGTATCTTTCAATGAATGCCACACTTCCCCCAAAGAACAACTCAATAAATAGCCACTACATCTGCCTGTGGAAGGGCAATGGATCACATTCACTCCTGCTCTCCTCTCTCAATCTCTTTGCTTATGTAACACCGATCCTGTGCACTTTCATTCTTCCCTCCACCCTCCATTGTACCTTGGTAGTTGTGAATATTCCAATTACAGGGGTGTGTGTTTGACCTTTAAGTGTCTTGTAGAAGATATAGTTATCTGCCTTCCACTCTGACACCCAGCATCTATCAATCAGTGTCCCCCCCCCTCACCAGAACAGGCTGCTAGACTGAGCTGGGTCTGGTGAAATGTGTCTGCGTGTGTGTTCACATATGTGTGCATGTGTTGGAGAGCTAACACGAGCACAGACTGTGACTGTGGTAAGGTAGGCAAAGCAACTTGGGGAGTCCGGTGAAAAATGCACATGGTTTGTGTTTGTATACATAAATGTATACCACAATTACACACACACACACACACACACACACACAGACAGAAAGAGAGAGAGAGAGTGAGGTGTTAAACATTTTTTTTTTCCTTTAATCTTGACTGAGCCTTACTTCCATAAACAAAGCCTTTTCTAACAGC
>NC_060165.1:10755737-10826787 GCF_021292245.1 Micropterus dolomieu | reverse complement strand
ACTGTAATCAACTAACAGGGCTCATTATGGGACATTATGGTATAGATCCAAAGATCGATGCATAGCTCCATGTACATACATAACAGCATCTAATATTAAAACAGAAAAGACTGACTAATGCCAATGATAAATTGATAGGATATATGAGCTCAGCACAATTTTGCTCTTCTTCTTTTTTTAAACAAGGGAGCTTTTATAGTCATTTTAGCATAGTAATTAGGGCTGTGCAACATTCATCATTTGCTCTGATACATATCTGCAGCTGGCAAATTGCAATCAGATACAGTGGGTATCTAATCTGTGATCTCAAATCAAATTAGGTCTATTTAGACAACCTTGGGAATGGGGTGATGAAACCCTGACAGAAATTAGGGGCTGGAAATTCAATTGTGACACTATGGTTATTATTCAGATACATGGATAACGGAGTGTGTGGCTTTCACATTGAACACAATGACCTGTACAAACAGAATATATATAGGATTTGCAGTCAAATATAAACAAGCGCATTATTTGCTTTGTTAGAGGAAAAAAAAGATCAATATTTAAATATGGTAAAATTGCTCCTGTGTAACTTGGTCTTGATCTGTGTCCTATAAGCCTTTGGCCGAATCTAAGGCGACGACACCTTAAGATGCTGCTTTTCTAATTATAGCTGCAGGTGGTATTTTGGAGCTGCTAGGTAATGGCAGAACCCACAGGGACAGTGGAGAATTCATCAGTGCTTATTATTAATCATCCCCCCAGCAGCGTGATGAGAGACTGGAGCTTCTGTACCCACCGGACCACTCAATGTCATTCCAAATATGGGTGGAAAATTACACCCAACAGCCTTCCTTTAAAATGGACTCCGAGCAGACGTGGACTGGAATTTTTTAGCTGCACACAGGTGCAAAAAAGAAAAAAACGGGCATGGATGGACGCATGAATATATGACCACACAAATGCATGCTTCATATGCGCACACACACACACAGTCATTCACAACATTGCCTTCTTCAGATGAGCACACTAAGAACTGCAAAATAGCGCTGCAAAAAAAAAAAAAAAAAAACTAAATTTTGCTCTCCGAAGAGATGCAGTGAGCGCACCACAGGAAGTGTGTGTGAAGTTAACAGCACAGGGCCTCTGTTTTAAAAAGCCTCCAGAGACCTGTTAGCTGGACTGCTCATTTCAATGTGTCTGTCTCTGGGCTGGGAGAAGGCTTGGGCTGGCCTCTTTGCGAGGCGCACACTGTCACACACAACCCCCCCAACCCCCCCCCCCCCCCCCCCCCCCCACCCCGAGCTCTTAGCCGTACGTCCATCCAAGAGACTTAACTAGACACTTTATGCTTACGCCGCGTTTCTCTCTCAGTGCTGTCGGGCTTTTTGTTCACGCCACAGCGTCTTTGTTTTTAGTCGACTTACTGAGTTTATATTTACATACACACAGTCGCATTCACTTTTCTCTGCTTATGTCAGTAATGTCACTAATCATAGTAATGTTGTCACATATTAGATCTCTAAATGTTTAAAGAAATAAAACTCACAAAACATTTTATCATTTTGTTATTTACACTTTTTTATTTTACAGCATTTAAAATGAGTTGTAATACAAAATACTAAAAATAAAACCTAAAATAAAAAGGGTAAAAAAAAAAGAAGAATGCTTTCTAGAGCAATGTAATGCATTAAAGTGGGATGCTCTGCAACAACTGTTAAACAGTATCTTCTTATCCTGCTCTCTATCTCTTTCTATGTAACCCTCTGTCTGCAGAGAGTATCAACACAGATAGAAAGCAGTCCTCTACCCAGCACCTTCAAATGTAAAAGAGTGATGACTGAGAGAGGGAGAGAATTGACCCCAATCAGGGGTGTGTGTGTGTGTGTGTGTGTCAGAGTGGTGATAAATGGTGGGGGGGCCAAGGCCACTGTGCTATGATGCCACTGCAGCCACCAGCACGACCCTTGGCTGGGGTTGTGCTGTGGAGGGAGGATGGGGGTTGAGACGGGATGGGGGTATGGAAGAGGCAGTATTGGGAGGAGCCTGCAGGACATGCCCCCTCTGCGCACATACAGATGCAGACACACAGAAACACATCTATTGTATAGCCATCACCAAACTGACCACAGGCTTTCAGCTGCCTCCAAAAGTACACACACACACACACACACACACACACACACACACACACACACACACACACACACACACACAAATGCACGCTTGCATGAAAACTGCCATCAAACGTAAAAGGACAGCACGCATCATTACATACCCGCGGCGTTGTCCCCCATCCACCCCAAAGCATGGCCCTCTGACCTCATCTCCCACTGCTCTTTTGGCAAACTGTCAAAGCCATCATTCACCGTGAAAAGACACGAGAGACACTTGACTCTTTTACTCTGCTGGTGACTGACTTTCACAACTCCTGCCCCCAAACCACCAACTCCCACACCCCCCTGCAGTTCATTCAGCCTCAACTTGCTTGGACTGAGAAGAATAGAGCAAGTACAATGAAACATGGATATGAAGAAGGACCAGAGAATGAAAGTGGAGCATCACATATTTGGGATTAGTTAATGGTGCCTCCAACCAAAACAATTCAGGGAAATCAAAAGAATAAAAAACCAACAGAAGGGAATAATATTACCAAGTCAAAATTATCTAAAAGTGTGGTTTAAAAAAAATCTAAATTACTTTCTGGTTGAGGGAATGTGAAACAGCGAGATTGCACGCAATTCACTCTTCAAAAGTGTCCCGGTCAAAGGTTTCTCTGCTGCTGGTGGGTCTATGGTTAGAGCGTCAGTATCTGCGTGTGAGCCTCCAACTACTGTCGAGTTAGGAGGCCCTCTGGTGGATACAGCTCTGCCATGACACACACACACACACACACACACACACACACACACCTAACAGCTCTGTATGATGCTTCAACACACACATTCTTTCCTTTCTCTGTCTATCTCTCGGGGAGTGTGTCTCTTACATGCACACACACTCTCTCTCTCTCTCTCTCTCTCTCTCACACACGGCTTCAACAACCTTGCTATAAAGGCAAAATGAAATGCCAACACAAAAACCACAACAAAATCTATAACCAACTAAAATCAGTCACTGCTAAACATTTTCATCACTCTACAGGCAAAAAGCTTCAGGCAAACATGCCGACTGCACAACAAACTACCCAAAAAATTTACCAAGAACACAAACAGCGATTATATAAACAATGCTTTTTCCCCATGTACTAAAAAACACACACACACACACAAAAATATATAAATACAAACAGCATAATATTTCATTGTGCCTCCTGCCTATGTAGAAAACCCCAGCGCTGCCTGAGAAGAGAGCAGAGCAGAGTGGGAGAGCGAGGGGAAAACAGAGTGAGAGAGAGAGAGAGCGGCAGAGAGACGAGACGGGGGAGAAATACAACTTACCTGCTGTTGTTGCAGATGCAGCAGCTCGACTGTGCTTACTTCGCTGCTCGTGTCACCAGCGCTTGATCTCCCATCTCTACTGCCAGCCTCTAATTGGCTGCTGCTTAGGGTGCTCATTCCATTTTGACTCATTGAACTGTTGCTTATTGTCTCTGTGGCCGACTCCTGCATCATCATGATTTAAAACCTAGAAGTGATTAAGAGGCACCGGTTAGGGCTCTTCTTGTTACAATTCCCCCCTTTTTCCCTCCTATTTTTTCTTTTTTTTTTTTTTTTTACGCTACCATTATCAAGCCCTCAGTCCCCCTCTGCAAATTAAAGCATTTAAAGAAGAGGGAGGGGGGAAAAGAGAAGGGGGGGATGCAGGAGGAGCAATTATGCATTCATTGTGTAAATGAAGCAATACAAAGAGATGCATGTCCTGGTGCTATTTAAAATGGGAGGGGTGCCTAAATGTGGCAAATGTTGTTATCCACTAAAATTTGGGCATAAATGTAAGCACCTGTCTTTAAGAAAAAAAGTTGGATAATTTTGTCATCATTTTTAATAAAAAATACATTTGTAGGAAATAAAAAATATGCTTGCACAAATATGTGATACAAAAATGAGTATACGCTTAATTCTTAATATCTCCCTCACACTTTAGGACAGCAAGGCTACACAGACAGAAACACAAGCACTCGTCCTAAAATATTTGCCGTCTTGAAGCTGTCAGATTTTCACTGTGTGTCGCATCTGAATGAAGCTGCCTAATGACGCAAAGCTAATCATGCAAAATTAAAATTGGGTGGTGGGGAGGAGGAAGCACCAAATCACATGGTGTAGGGCTGGTGATGAACACTATTATGTGTTTGTCATCTTTGCTGTAGCTAAATAAAATCTGCCTCACAGGCTTCCAAAGAGGCAGGATGCTCATGTGTCATTCATTGGATTTATTCCCCTTTCCCCCTTCTTTAATCACACCATATATTTTCCTTCATTTTGTGACATTTAAAAAAAAACAAAAAAAAATAGACAAACCAATTTTGAGCTGCAATCAAACTTTGTGATGGGAGATCTACAGTGTAAGACAAAAAATTTAACAGTAAATAAATATTGGACATTGAATTAATTGTCGCAGCATCTATTAGATATGGAAAACTGGTGAAAGAGAAAAAATGAGGGAAGAAAAGGGGAAAAAAAAAAAATCTATCACGAATATCACTAATGATTGTGCTAAAAACTGCATAAATTATGCATATTACCTTCTCTCTCTCCAGTAATAAATGTTTTATCATTTTCTCCTACATTTAATGCTCTGTACCTTCACTAGGACAGAAAGGAGCCCTACCAACATTACTCGACATTCTCACAATAAATAAAAGACACTCAGACCCAACAAATGGCACCTCACAATGCACTTCAGAATTATGCATTTTGGGCTGTCTCTATTTGGAAAAATGGTTATTTTTAATATTTAAAATTGAAATTTGAGAAAATTTTAGTGAATTCATGTTTTAAATGATGGAAAAAATCCTGTTTTAACGGCAGTTTTGTCACTTTCACATTTTAAAACACATATTTTAAAGGTTTTTTTAAAAAGTGCAAGAGCAACCTAATGCCAGATATTCCACATTCAGGCAACCAAAGAGGGTTGAATGATGATCATGATTGTGTGTGTGCATGTGTTTTTATGAGCATTTGTGCCCAGCCCACATGTGTGTTCTTTGGCCAGTAAATACCATTTTAATAGAAGTGTGTACATGTCCTTCTATGTGTTTGGGGGTGTGCTTGTGTGAGTGTGTGTGTGTATGTTTGAAGAGGGGCAGATACAGGACAGGCCTTAAAGGATGTCCACAGCCAGGATAAACAGGATCCAGGCAGGGAGAACAAACAGGGCTGAGCTGTTACACAGAGCAGGGCGACAGCTGCCCGGGACACAAGTAAATAGGGAAGAGGCCAGGACAAGGCGTGCTTGTGAACAAACAGGCCCCTGTTTAACACCGCACCGCTCACTACTGATGGAGAGAGACACACACAGAGAGAGAGAGATAGAGATAGAGAGAGAGAGAGAGAGAGAGAGAGAGAGAGAGAGAGAGAGAGAGAGAGAGAGAGAGAGAGAGAGAGAGATGAGCAGCGAGGGAAAGGGGGGGGTGATGGAGAGAGACAGATGAAAAGAATGAGAGTGAAAGAGAGAGAAAAGGAGAGTGAGTAGGAGGGAGGAAGGTGGTGGTGGTGAGGGAGGGAGGGAGGAAGGTGGTGGTGGTGGTGGTGGAGGGGGAAGACTGGCACAATGTGACATCCAATCCGGTGATGAATCTCAGCATAAGAAACTCAAGGCTACAGCCGAGATCAGCCGGCTAATAAGTATTCAAATTAGGCATAAATTTTACATGGCCAATGTTTAAAATATTCAGAGAAAGACTGTCTGATTGCCTTTACTACAATTTTATGAACATTCTAATGGAGCCTGGATCTCCTTTTTTTTCTGCTTTCTTTTTTGGACCAGCAATGAATGTTCAGAAAACTTGAAGATATATGAGACAAGGAAATAAGGGTTTTTAATAACATCTGAATGCAATGCAAACTGCTGTGGAAGTCCAAGGAAAATTGCTACTTTGATATTAACAAAGTAATGAAATTTGCTTTTATTGTACTTATATGGGATTACTTATGTATAAAAAAGGTAAAAAAAACACCAAAAAAAAAAAATCAGACTTCATAGCTTGAGTATACAAAATTTTAAATTAGGAAGCATAATTTGAATTTAAAAGACAAACATTAAAAGCCATTTACCCAGCTTAATCTCAGTGCCATAATCTCCCCTCCCTCCTCCAAAATAAAATCTGTGAAATATGTCTAACTGCAACATAATGATAATGCAGATATATGCAAAGTTTATTCGCAGAGATCAGATGGTGCTTTAACCTTAATGACAGTGGTGAGATAAATTAATTAGCCATCTAAAGGCAGCATTCAAATCTGCCAATTAGAATGTCAATTAGAAACACAGCCAGGCTGCAATGATGAGCGGGCTACTGAGCTGCAGATCTGACTGTGGGGGTGATGGAACTGTCACACACACACACACACACACACACAATACTCAAGAGAGACAGATAGTGACAATACTCGGCACCTGAGGGTGTGACTGTATGCATGTGTGCATCTATATTTGTGTGTGTGTGTGTGCCACAGATCCTCTGTGCCCTGTACCCTCTCCCTGAGGGGTACCAGCCCTGACCCTGGCTCAGCCTGTCCTAAGCCAACTGGGTCGGAAGGAGCCACACCACCCCTAGCTACAATATCGACTGGGGCCCACGCGCTGATCTGCGGCAGTGCAGGCAGCTTTAATGCCACATGAGTGAGGGCTGCCGGCTTGCCTGCACGCGAGTTTGACATCCCATAAATTGCTGGTGTCCTGCATTTCAGCACACCCGCTATTTGGTGCTATTTCCTCAAGCCATAATCTTCCAATGAAGGAGAACCTAGACTACTTATTATCATGATCGGAAACAGAGAGGAAGGCTGTTATTGCCCTGGTAATACGCTGGTAATTCTGAAGATGTATAGCTTTGGGAAGGAAGATGATAGTGATATGAAGTGTTTAGGTTGTGGGGTGGTGGAAAGATAGTGAAAGACAGAGATAACTCTGTGCTCTCTAAATTTACTGTCGTCAACGATCGCTGATGGCCCTAACAGTTTTATTAAGGTGCAGGCTCAACAAAAAGAAAGGCATTTCCTGATGAAGCAAAGATAGACACAGGCAGACGCTTTATTTGCAAAGCTTCAGACCAACTCCAGGTTTTGTCTCATTCCTTGTGCAACCATACCCTTGCTTGCTATTCCTCTTCAGCTTGAGCAAATATTTACTCTCGAATCTCGCACTACGCAAATCTGTCTCTTCCATCAGGTACAGAATCTGAGAAGGGGTCTTGAAGACGCATTTGGCCCAGAGATTGAGAGAATTTCTCCTCTTTCTTCTGAGAAGTGACACAACAAAGGTGTAAGGAAAATTGAGCCTTTCATTGCCTCATACAGCCCCCCCTCCACACACACACTCTCTTTCGCACATACACACACACACACACACACACACACCTATCATTAAAGGGGAAAGAAGCAGCCCTCCATCTTTGTTTGCGAGCTCTAAAAGCCCTTAATGTAGCCTCATTACCTGGCCTGTCTCCCGCTCTATCATGTGCAGTAAACACACACTATGACACTGGCCATCCATCTAGAGGGAATACACAGCTGTCTGCTGTGCTCCAACACTGTCTGGGGAGACAGACTGGGGAATTTAACACACATGCACACATATACACACATATTATGTTGTTAACACACAGCGGGCTTGACACTGGTTTTTCGTTCAGAGTCTCTAGGTTATCCATTTTCAGTGTGAGGATGTTCTCCTCTGTCTCGATCTAGAACACTGCTCCATTCCCTCATTTTATATGCATGAGTTGCAAAAAAAATTTTTCATTAAGATGATGAAAAAGAAAAGAGGGAAACAAAAGTGACCGGTAAACCTGTGATCCCAAACGTCATTATCAGTTAACATTTCAGGTGGCTGGTTGGAATTCTTTTGGTTTGTGAGATCAAAATAAAAAAAAATAATAGTAGAAATTACATTTCACACTCTGCTGACTCCTCACAGCTCTCTGATCAAGTCGAGATATGGTTACCATTTAAAATAATCACAGATTCTGTGCTTGAGTGAAATTAATTCATCATTGCCATAAGTTACTATGCATACAAAATAAAGAAGTAACTGGGCAAGGACAAGGGCTCACATATTCAATACTTCAGATTGCTTAATAAATCAAAATGCCACATATATGCTGACTTAAAAAAATGGTGCTTAAACCACTGCATTTTAAAAATGATGAATTGAATCCAAATAACAGAGAGCAAAAAAAGTTTTAAATAACTTAATCAGATGCCTTGCATACGTTTATGCAAGGCATACCATCAGTGCATGCCTTGAAATAATCTTTGATTATGATGACATGTTTTGTTTGTACTTGGGTGTGTACTGTAATTTTTTCTTGTTGCGAGTTGTCACAGCACAGGGACACCACAAGCAGTTTATTACAGCCTATAGCTTCAAGCAGTGAGTTTGGAGTCGGAGACGGAAAAACGACCACTTGGAAAGCTACGTTCGACAAAGCCCAGTCCCCCGGATTAAGTAAGGCAAGCCAGGCTGCCGTGCTTTAGAATTAAAAGCTTCCTTTTTGGCACGAAAGGGGCACCATAAAAGAGCATTAATGACTACTTCTTATAAACCTTCGTATGGTAATGGTTTCTGCTCTCAGATAGAGGAATTTCAAAAGTGTTTCACCGGTGAATAAAGATTGCTTTGGAAAAAAGGGGGCTGAAGAAATCATATTTACAAAATCAGGAGTGGGGCCAAATGAAAAGAGATGAATATGAATAATGGACTTTGCTTTTTTAGGGATTAACATTATTCAAAGCAACAGAATCAAATGTGGTTATCTCCTGTCCAATGAGCCCTACACTGAGAAAACCTCAGTCATATTTCAATTCTTCATTTGAGCTGACAATAAATCGTAGTTCTGTGATAGGAGACATTCAGTCAAGAATGTTCAGAACTTAATTCTCTTCTATTTACAATAAGAGATGAGACAGAATAAGATAAAAGACAGACTATTTGCCACAGTGTGTAAGTGTCCCTGAATGGAGTGTGAGTGTGTGTCAGAGTCAGTGTTTGTGGAGTACAGAAAGGGAAAAAAACGACAAAGAGAACCAGAGGAAAGGGTGTAAAGTGCATGTTCAATTGTATGGTCTGTACAATGTCTCCTTAGAATCAAATGCAAGAGGCACTCATGAATAGTGTGCATGATAGTATGTTAATACAAATTCATTTTATATGAATATAACCAGCTCTGAAATATGACAATGGCAAAACAGTTATTAAACATGGGCTATCCTATTGCTTATTTAAAAAAAATGGCACGGTAGACTAATAACAAAATGTTAAATTAAAATCAACAATGAATCATTTAGTAAAAAAGGGGGGAAATGTTTTCAGATGAAATTTAATTTAACGACTATTTAATCTCCTTTGCTCAACAAAAAATACCACTAAAGCAATAAATGCAAACTTCTTAAATATATTACTGTAGCACAGCACGCCCCTCACAGACGGAGAAAAAGAGGAGGAGAGAAACTAGTTTTCTCCTGCATTTAGGCTCGTCCCATATCATTTACACGTTACCCATCAGGCACCTCATTCTGCTTAAGCAGGAGACAGCCCCGCTGCTGTGGGTGAGCAAGATGGTGACGAAAGCTGATCAGTCGGCTCTCATTTGCATATTTGCCAATTCCATTAATTAACTCGGCCCACCTAATCAGGGCTAATTGACCTATAAAAGAGGGGAGGCCTCATTGTCTCGTCCAATCATCTTTACCAAGAGCAGAGGAGGTGCGCTGGTGAATGCAGGGTACTTCCAACCTAACTGTATTTATAGACCTCAAGCGTGGATGTATTCCACCCAGAAAAGACGTTTTATTCACTACCTGAACTGAAGCGATCAGGACTGAGCTGCTTTGACATGGAGCAAGAGCTGGAAAACAAAAAGGAGAAAATGGACAAATTCTTTACACTGGTTTGGTGCCTTGTCGAGGTGAGAAGAGAAAAATCAGAGGAGCTAATGACAGTTGGATGGCCTGACTCTCCGGTCCTCTCCACAGCGCTGCTGATACAGCGGACAGGCGCAGGGAGCCAGCCGCGGCCGGCACAGCTACAGAGACATAGCTCATTGTGACGTTTCCAGTTATTTCTGGTTGATTAGGGCCATTATGTCTCCAGCTCTGATTTATGTTGTCATTCCCCCTCAGCAGTCCTGCATCGATAGATCTTAATGAATTGGTAAATAAGGGTGAAGATTGCAGTTGACAACACCGCAACATTCCTCATTCATACCAGACAAGATTTATGTAACCAATTAGGAGCATAACAGGGGGGGACTGGTCAGGAGAAATAATAATCTTTCCACAGGAAAATTACCAAAGTCTAGCCCATGACAAAAAAAGATAATGGGCAGTGTTTAACACTGGCTTAGTCACACTTTCTCCATGCCCGGTTGGGGACTTTAAAACTGCTTGGAAGAAAGGATCACTCCTGCTCCTCTTAGGATTAAGAAATTGATTTTACAAAAATATACAGTGACTGGCTGACAGTGTACTGCCTGACCGCACCTCCCCATTTTGAAAACACGCCCGGCTATTCAATCCACATCTGAACAATATCCAAACCAAGATAATGTTGGAATCAACAGATTAAAAATTAAGCCATTGCAAACAAAGCACCACTTTGATGTGGAAATATTAAATTCAAGAAGTCAACCCCCACCATCCAAAACAGAAACAATAAAAAAGAGAAGTATCTGTATCTGTGTGCAGGTGTGTGTGGTGGGGTTACACAAAATTGTTTGCTTAATGTTTGATACACTAAGAAATAATCATTTGCATTTTTTAATAGTCTCATATTTAATTTCTCTACACTGCAGTTCTAGGAATCTGTTAGCAGACAAATAAAGGCCTTTGTCATTAAAAAAAAAATTTCAGATAAAAGTGCTGATCATCAATAGCCAGCGACAGGCCGGGAAGACCCATAGGGCAGGAGTGAACAGAGGTGGAAAATTAAAGCAGAGTGATACGGGAGCCGGCTCCTTTCAGCCTCTCTCCCTTCAAGCACATGCAAATGAGGCCGTGCTGCTTAACTGCATCATTTATGTGGATAATAGCGGCATCATCATTACGGGAACTCAAATTAAATTACATCACAATTAGCATAACAAAGTGATTGGTTAAACTTTCAAAACAAATAATGCGGCTCTGCTAATGAACAGTGTTAATTGGCCAGTGTGCATTCTAAATAAAACATGTAGGTAAACATGTGTTTTAGTTAAACACTTCTAAAATTCATTTTACCCCCTTTCTTTTAACAGAACAAGACAGACGTGGAAGGAGGAGGAAAAAAAGACTGAAAAAAGAAGACTCAAAACGGAATATTGCCAGGGGGATTTGTAAGCTGAAATATAAAATGTGTAGCATTTAATTTTATTGCGCTAAAGAACCTATTATGTGCCAGACTCTGGAGAACAATGTAAATTATCTGCCTTCAAAATGGAGTTTGGCCAATTCTCCATGTGAACTAATCACATAGCTCATTATGCATTAGGGTATTAAATTATGAAGAGGAGTCCCTTTCGCATTCCTGCACAAAGCCCTATGAAATGTTAATAATATGCCCACAATAGCCCAATACCATGCCTTGCTCACCCTCATCAATATTTAAGTAAACAAATGATCCCACTCGCCTTTGATAAAGATAATTAGTGCTTCACCGATCATCAGTCTTGTGACCTCTCTCCTCTTCAAACTACACATCTGCTCCAAAGAGTTTAGGATTTTCTTTAACACACCAAGAGATGGGAGAAAAACAAATAAGTCAAACTTCAGGTAAAAGCTTTGTCCTCTCCAAACACACATCTGCAACCCATCTATCGGAAAGGCGATACACTGGCTGTGCCCCTTTTATTTCTGTTTATTCATAGTGGTGAATCCCTGTCCTCTTGATTTAAATGATCAATGATTAGCTAAGCAAGCAAGAAGCAATGTCTGAAAAACACCAGAGCACACTGACCAACTAATACAAGAGCAGAACATTTCACAGTGAGTGACTTCACAGTCACATGCACACACACACACACACACACACACACACACACCATGAAGCCACGTTGGTGCACCCACGCACGCACTCACTTGTACACATGCACACACACACACACACACACACACACACACACACACACACACACACTCTGAGCCATTCATCAGCACTAATTAAGCAGCAGATTAACAGAGCCCGCAGACCACGGCTGCACGGTTACACAGTGGGACGACCAGCGGGGAAGGCAGGAGACACAGCCCGGCAATAAAACACAATCATTAAACACAGCCAAGAGCCTGAAGCCCACTACGGATGACACAGGATTGATGAGTGAAGGGATGATGGATGGATAGATGGAGGGATGGACAGAGTCTGCCTGACTTTCTTTTTTCTTTTTTTACCTGAAGGTGAGGAGTGCCAGAGAGCTTGACCAGAGAACAGAGTGCTTGACTCTGCCACCGCCGAGGGTGTCTAGCAGCAACAGCCGCAAGTCGACTGGTGTCACCCCGTGGAGAGGCAACACTATCTGTGTCATCACTTCAGCCGTGTTTATGGGGGATGGCATCATAAACAAGTCAGCCTCCGAGCCCCCCCCCCCCCCAACCCGCCCTAGTCCCCCCCAGCCCGCCTATAGTCCCCCCCAGTCCCCTCCAGTCCCCCCCGCGCTCCTTCTCTCTCTCACTCCTTTCCTTCTCTCGCCACCTCACCACCACCAAGCCATTCATGCATACTTAAATCACCCTCGTCCCATTAAAAAAAAGAAAGCCCAGACGCCTCTCCTGACAATTATTCTATCATTTCCAGTTGTCACTGGGGCAATTACCGACCGGGGCCCCCTGTGCGGGTCGGACATGCAGGCCTGATAGTAAAGGCTTGAGATGGGGGAGAGAATAGTGGGAGAGGGGACTGCTAAGGCAGTGTGTGTGTGCCTATGTGAATGGAAGGGGGGGGGGGGGGGGGGGGGGGGGGGGGGCAGTGTACAAAATGGAAATTTATGACAGAGACACGATGACTTCTTTCTCTCTCTACACTGGAAATAATTAGACCATCATTTCTTATGCCTGCCACTGATGAAATATATCACAATTACTGGAAAACACTACGTATCATTTCATTCCCCATTTTATTGGAAATGAGAGACAAGGCAATTATTAGTTAGAGCTCTATTTTGCTGTCTTTTAATTTAGGGATTTCATATCTGATTATATTTATTACATCAGGTACTTTCTGCAAGTAAGTATAAAGAAAGAATCGTTTTTCTGTGCATTTGGGTGCAAATGTGTAAGAGCGACTGTGTGTGTAGGTAGTCTGTGTGTGTGGGTGGGTCCTGTGTGTGAATGACGGTGTGTGTGTGTGTGTGTGTGTGTGTGTGTGGGGCTCTTCACACGGGGAGCGCTGTGACTCCTCGCAGGATGCTCGCCGGCTCTCCCCCTGCACCTCGGCTGCATGCTTACCAGGCGGCTCGCGCTACTCGCACTACTCTCGCTCTAATCTGCTTCCCTGAACACTCTCTCATTCGCTCTCTCACTCTCTTGTGTGAACACGCACGTAAACACACACTCTTAAACACAACCTGCCGGACCGGCTCTCTACTTTGCTCTATGTACCCGTCATCTCTGAGACGAGGGGGGAAACGGAGACAGAGGAAGGGCTGGAGGACGCCACTATGAGAGGTGCATTCGCAGCAAAGGTACGTGTGTTTTATTCTAGTGCTATTCTAGTTTCTTTTCAGCTCACATTGTGTGTGTGTGTGTGTGTGTGTGTGTGTGTGTGTGTGTGTCTGTGTGTGTCTGTGTGTGTCTGTGTGTGTCTGTGTGTGTCTGTGTGTGTCTGTGTGTGTGGATGTAAAGAGTATGAATGGGATTAGTGAAGGGCTGAGCGGCAGTCGGTAGCCTCCACACCGTGCTCTGGCAGAGTGTATAGGGCTCTTAAAAACAATTAGCCATATGACATCCATGCATTACCAAGTTACACGCTATCACAAAGCACTGCTACGATACCACAAGTACACACCCAAACAAGGTCATAAATAATAGTTAGACTGCAAAACAGAGAGCTCAAGAGTGACAGACAAAATAACCTACCTTTTAAACAATGAGAGAGAAATCCACTCTCCCCGGTAAGAAGCATTTGAAGAAGTATTCTCAGAAGCTTGGAAGCATTAGCGTGTATCAAAAATGAAGAGAGGGGGTAAAATGCCGCAAGCAGAAAAAAAACAAAGCAGCTAAAGTGGAAGAAAAAGGGGGGAAAGAAAAAAAGTAAAGAGAAACTAGCTGACGCTTGGTGTCAAAGACATCACCAGAGAAGTATTTACAGCGGTATTTACAGTAGTGCGAGGGGAGAGCACCTCTGCCTGGTCACGTCTGAGAGACAGTTGCCGTTTCAGTGCTGCCTAATTAAAACAAGTCAGGCAGCCCTGCTGGATTGTTTTGACGCCTGAGGACCAATAGTACACAAAAACCAGTGGCTTGATCGGTGGGGTAGGGGGCTGGTCGTGGGGAGCGGAGAGGAGGGGGCGGAGGGTGGCGAGAGTTGGCAAAGGGATGGTGGGGGGTGTAACTGTGTGTATGTGTATAAGGGGGGCTTCAGAAGAGGCGTTTTGTAGAGGAATCTGAGAGGGGAGGGAGACGACAAAAGGTTCAGAACTAGGGAGTCCTCCACATGCCGAATGTCGAATGCTTCTTGTTAGACAAAATATTAAGATGATACATTTCAACTTTTTTTGTCAACAACGCTATCACCTTTTTAAGACCGGCCAAACTGAAACCACCATCTCAACACAGTGAAGAGAGCATGGTAAGACATTTAACAGCGTGTTAATTAGAACTAATTTTTTTAAAAGAAGTGAAACATACAAGCTGAAAAACCATTCACGGCCCTAATCCTCCCCTCAGCCACAGTTTTTAAATGCTTGGTTTACCACTTGATAAAAGGCAAACGTGTCTATACAGATGTCTGACATGAGGATTCAGCTGTTTGAACAAGTCTCTCCTAATGAATTAGTTCAGTATCTCTAACTGGGACCGCAAAAACCGCCGGGCCCCACTGCCTGCTAAAGAAGCCGATGAAAGCTGAAGCAAGCCGAGTTAAGCTGGGCTGGGCTCAGATGTGCTCAACGTGATTTATCAACATGTTTCCCCCTACTGTAAACAATGCACAACAGGCAATGAGCTGGAACATTTAGGGCTAATGGTGTTTGTCAATTCTTTTGTCAATTTTTTTATTCCCTCCTCTCTCCCTCTCTCTATCCCCCCCCCTTCTCGCATGCCACAGATGTTTTTCTTAGTTGCTCCAACAGACAGGAATCTACTGGCAAGAAGAAAGGCTCCGTCTTCCCCAGGAGAGAGCAGTACAAAGCCCCCAGTCTGCACACAGCAGATGCAGAAAGCCAGTCCATCTGCCACCAGCTCGCTCTGCCACATGGGCCTGAGAGATTTTATACAAGAGGGGACTTTTTTTTTTTGTTTTGTTTTTTACATATGTTTGTGCCATATACACATAATCAAATACACACACACCTAAATCTGGCAGAGATGCAACTCTAAAATTCATAGTTATACACTAACAGACACACACAAGCATGCATACAGGCAGCCACAGAATGGGGTTATAGAGAGTGCAAGAACTTTTATGTTTTAAAGAGAGGCACCAAGGGCAACTATGACAGATTTATTTAGGAAAAAGATGTAGCCCCTAACGCGGGGTAAAGACCACTTGAACTCACAGCTCTGAGCAGTGCACTGGCATGATTTAACAGGCTCTGAATATCACATTATCTCCCAGGCTCCGCTGGAGCATATTTCAGCTATATGATATAATTATTTAGAGACCAACACAAACCAAAAGATGTAGCATTTTAATTAGTGTCCACCGTCTGAGCTGTGAAGCAGGGAGGGTAAACACTAAACAATCATGGCAGAGTAAGAGAGACAGTGGGAGTTGAACCAAGTGAGAGAAAGGGCGTGGGGGTGGGTGGGTTGGGGGTGACAAGAGTGCAAAAGCAAGCAAGAGCGAAAACACAGCGACAGGGAGAGGCAAAGGGGGCTAACATTAAACAACTGCTGTTAATTGCTCTCAGCATCCACATTATGCCAGTAATTTCTCCCATTTCTCTTTCAGCGTTAACGGCTTCAGGCAAGAAAGCTCCTTTAGCCCCTTTAATAAACTACTCAGAGTGCCTCACTGAAAAAGACAAACAAGAGGCCCGCGGCCTTAGAAACATTTGCTTCACTAGGGGGAATGCTATGCCTATTTCTACACATCTGTGACAACTGTGTGCCTCCTCCCTTCAGGTATTTATTCTCTATGTCTCTTCTTCCTGTGCTTTCTGCTGCCAAGGTCAACGGAGACGAACAGGCCCACTAGCGTCTTGACGTGGTGGCAGCAGAACAGTGAAAGGAGAAACAGAAGGGGGGGGGGGGGGGGGGGGGGGGGGGGGGGGGGGTGGTGGAGGAGATAGACATGTGTAGTGGGTACAGTGGGGAGGGGTGATGGTGGCAGCAGCTGGTTACCAACCCTGGCAGCAGCAGCAGCAGTGGGGGAGCAGTGGATCTCTGATGCAGTGCAACGCTGTGACGACGACGGCGACTAATGTCGCCTCCCGTCTCCCGGCACTGCTATCATTTTCACAGTTTACACACAGACACACTACCACCAACTACTAATTTTCTATTAAAGCCACCGTGAAGTGCATTGCCTCTGGGGCATTAGACAAAGTCAAGCGCCCATCACAGCGGTTTCCCTCGTCAATTCTGCCACAATCACTTCAGCACCAATGTAGATGCACTGCCATAAGGTTTGTCAGTCAGTAGCAGCCCAGCCTTCACCCATGTGAATCACTTTGTTAACCCTTTAACAACCATTAGTCTAAAACTTGCACGCTAATGATAGAAATGAGTGACATTCAGAAAAGGAGAAACCCTTAGTATGTGTTTAAATAAAAGCATGTATGACCTTTTAAATATACACACGTAGAACGAGCACAAAAGACAAAGAAAATGGTGCAGAGAGAAACAGACTTTGCGGCTTTTCTCTGACTGTGAGTGTGTTCAGTATTTACTCGAACTTGAGTGCCAAGAACATCAATGATGTTCACTTTGCATTTGGAGGTTATCCATTTGACTTCCCTTCTGCCTCGTCCATTCTCACATTTAAGAGCCGGTTGGCCAAAATGAATTGATGTTACTTATGCTAAAATATGCTCAACTGCCCCTTAGCAACTCCCACACAGCAATAACCCATGTTTCCACAGAGCTGAACAACCGCACATGTGAAACAGAGCACACAGACATCAGCACCATTTGTTAGATGTCACACAAATGTTCCACAAGCACAAATTCATCTTAGTCACTTCACTTAGTCCTGCCCACAAATAAATAAATAAAAAAAAACAAATAAGGCATAATGAGGGAGTAGGGCTCTTTTTAGTCCTGGGCAATGTTGATCACACGATACGTTGCTTACGGCCAGAGAGCAGGGACCATTATGGACCGGTGATTATATAAGTGGTTGGAAGGCAGCACCATTTTAATATACTGTACTTAAGCACCAGGGTATCCATGGCAACTTGCCTTGCACCGTGCATTCAGAAATCCCTAATGAAATGCCTATTAAGTGGCTGATAATGACAGTGTCCAAATATATTTGCATATGTATTTTAGTGCAAAAAAATGAGAGCAGTGAATGAAGGTAGAGAGGGGACTGATTACTGCAATCACAATAATAAATATGGTGATTTTGTTTTGTCTGTTGTTTGAAGAAAAAGCCATTATTTTAGGAAATATACAATTTCTTAATCAGTGAAGAAGACAAATGTAAGGCTTGGTCATTTGGTCTACAAAAGAGCTATTATGTATATAAGTACAGCTTTTAATAAAACTTATACAAGGGAAAAAAATGAAGGGGTGTGAATTGAGGCCTCATTGCCTTCCTCTGGGAGTCTCCACATGTGACTTCCATTTGCGACTTTGGCTGAGTGCCCAACAGGACATCCCTGAGAGAGTGTTTGCTTGACTCAATATCAACAGCCCGAGTAAGCAGCCTAGGGGGTGGGGTAGGTGGTGGTAGTGGTGGTGGTGGGTAGGACTCTGTGGCCAAGCCCGGCCTCAGATTCCTATTCAAAATAAACCAGGCTGTACATTCACCGGGCCCTGTAAGATCAACACACGCTGCAAGGAGCCACGTATAGCACTCAGCAGCGTTCCGCTTGTGCCTCTCCAAGGCTTAATGATACCTGCACCTCCCCTCCAGCTGCTTCTGCCAACGTCGCTGCTACACACAGACAGCAGGCGGGAGGGAATTAAAGTATACATTACAGCAGAAAAATAAAAAGAGATCGAAATGACAGAAGTCAGACAGTTCAAGCTGACCGGGCCTCTTGAAATGAAGGAGCTGGTAGACTAGCAACAGACACTCCACGTTAAATTGGCCCTTCTGTGCCCCCTCTGCTCAACCCCCCTTCTAAAATAAAAAAAACAAAACAAAAAAAAAAAAAACCTTTTCTTCAAAAGCGCATTTGAATTAAACGAGTTGCTGAAATCAAAGGCTTGGCTGAGCCGGGTAAATTTAAACAAGCAAGTGCGGCTCACAGCAGTTTACCTGTTATACAGCAGATTGGAATTAGATGAAAGAGAAGAGCATGGCAGACAACTTCCCTTTCTTCACAGTAGTAGATATTATCATATAGTAAGGGCGGCTGCAGTTTAAATTAGATACCGTCTAAGGGAAAAGTACATGCTACTGAGTTGTTGTTTTTTAATGTTCCTGGCCACTGAGACTGTCATTGAGATGAAGGAACAGGTAAAAAAAAAAAAAGTGAGATACAATAGTCGTTTCACGCATTCACATTTCCTGTTAGGGATGAATATAAAACCCATTTATGAAAGTGATCTGTAGTGTCTGAGGATCCCACAGCTCTGCCAAAGAGATTATCATTCCCAGAACCGTGGCTACACAGTTGAATGGCAGCAAGACAAGCTCCACTGGCAGTCAAAAGAGCACAACACCTGTATATGCTATGCAACAACCACTATCTAAGGTCCAAGGAATCCTGTCAATGCATTCACAAGTAGCAATGAAAAATACTTCCATGCGGGATGACGGAAAAATTAAACACTGACCATGAATTTGAAAGTTTGGGAATTATCTCCACAAGCTGTTGAGACGTGGTGTTTTTCTGTTCTTGTGTTGGAGAGCGGAGTCCTCCGATTACCTCGGCCTTCTGACTTACTGCTGACACAGTGGCTATCCATTCATGACTTAAACACCATTCAACTAGACACCAATAACACCTAAAAACCGCTGATCAAATTAATTCAGAAAAAAGGAATTCCAGCAAAGAATAATAAACTCATTATGTGGAAATTTCAGACTCTCCTATTCACCACACCGTGGCTAATTCAAACCTAATTTTTACTAGCCACTAATTTGAGGGTGAAGGGCGGGGGATAGGAATTACATCTGGAGGTAATTTATTGTGTGAAACTGAGCCCAGTGGAGGCTCAGAACCCCCCACCCACAAAAAAAAGACAACAGAAACAGACAAGACGTAGAGAAGGAACTATTTAGGTGAGCGGGACTTCCGGAGCACTGAAACGACACTTTTCACAAAAATGTTTTCATTGTGCTGTCACCAGGCGCAGGCTGGAGAGGATATAGGTGCTGCAGACAGACAGAGACACTGATAAATAAGAAAGAGGGGGAGTTTCAGGAAATGTGGGACTTCATGTACAGTTCGGGCTCCTCCAGACAGCTGCACTGGTTCAGGATTTAGTAAAGAGCCAAAGATGTGGAGCTTAGAAAAGGTTTGGGTTAATTTTGACTCTAAAGTTGGGTGTTGTGCCCGCTCTAAAAGGCTTAGAGTTTATGAGGACGTCTCCCTCTCAAGTGACCAGCTACATCTGGGCTGCCTAAGTGGGCTGCCCAATAAATGGCACACTTTTCCAATGATCTGTAGTTTCAAAGCATTGCGTAAACGGTATCCAGCTGTATCAATTTCACTGTATGGATGCAAACTTAACAGTTATTTGAGAGGAAGTATTTGTGAGGGAGAGAGGACTACACGTGGACATAGCTGAAACATTTTTCTTGATTACACTGAAAGAAGTCACACTGATCAAGTTGAGAGAACGAAATAGTTTGGCGCCCAACAATCAGGCACAGTGAAAAAGCCCTGCAGGAGGACATTAACATGTGATAGAGAAACTTGCTACAGTCCCTTCCACACCACAACCCCTTGCTCTCCACTTCCATCCTCTGCCACCCCTCCAATGCTAAATGTGTTTTCCAAATGAAAATAAACGGAGTCCGACCGGTTTGAGGCAGTCATACTCCGGAATATGAGATCAAATAAAGGCTTCTGTGGAGGCTGAAAGGAGAAATGAAATGGCTTCTGAGGAGAGATGTACCGAGTAATAAAATTACTCCTTTATATCTTCCTAAACAGCACATGTTCCCCTGGAGTGGGTGAGGACTTCACTTTGGTCAAAGACAAGTATGCAAGTGGCAATTTTTCCTTCAGGGAAGATTCCCAGATACACTTCTTGAGACTTGGCGCATTGCAATTTTCTTGAAAACGAGAAACTATTTCAGCAACAAGTTAAGCGGAACTTAGGAAGTTTCACTTTGATGATGTGCCAGTATACGCTGTCATTGAAATGTATGTTCCATTAAATTGGAACAGCAAGATGATTCATAAGCCTATTGCTTTTCAATGAGTTCAAACTACGCTGAAATGTTCAGATGAACAGTTGTATTTTATAATAAAACATACAGTTGACTTGGAACTGACCATGATGTCACTACTTGAAATTGGTGAGCTATTTCAGTTATACAAGCACCATTCCATTTGGCATTGGGGGAAATTTACAACAAAAGTATGAATCTAACTACTAAAAATCATGCAATTGATTTGTATTCTTAAAAAGCTGGTCACAATAATATTCAGATGGACTTTTTGCAGCAGCAGAAGGGCTATATTAGAGGAAATTTGCAATTGGAGAGAATACATTATAATTCATTATACAGCAGCTATTAAACCTTCAGTGGAAATGCTTTAGTACAAGGATTGAGCCACTTATCATACCTACTCACTACCTTTAAAAGCTGTCTATGTTCAGTACTCTGAGTGGCAAAAAAGCAATCGCTGATGACTTTGAAAATAGGACTAGATGTACAATTTATCAAAACAGAAATGGCTGGCGGGGATTTCAGAGAATCAAGAGTCGAAACTGTTTGTTCAAAATCCCAAGAGAAAGAAAGATTGCAATTTATGGAATTAAAAAAACATAAATTTAGCGACACCATTTTTAAAAGTTATCAATAGAGTGGTTTGGGTTGTGCTGTCCAAAAAACAGCTTTAAGACATTTAAATACGAAAAGTGTATTGTTCACAAGTATGGTGCATGGATCGCTACCCTTTATTAAAAAATCTGCGCAACTTTATAAGACTCTTTTAATGTGATCTGTTAAGGACGTCAATCTAAGAAAATTATACAACTAATTAAATAGATGACTTGCAGATGCATGTCCCTGTTGCAGTTTGTTTTATGCAGTCTTGGTATGTAATAAAGTGGTTTTACACTAGGTTGGTGATGTTTGTGCTGTAACTTTAAATTCATTTTTGACGTGAGCACAATATAGACCAATATTGTGTTTACAAACATATACAAGAAGAGAGAGGATTCATTAAAAAACTCATAACGCTAGGCCCCAAAAATAATGTGCCGAGCATGCATTAGTGGCTTAAAACACTTGTCAAGCTTTCATGGGTGACTTTTAATTGACACATAGGCGCCCAATTACACTTTGAGACAACATTTTCTAAACAAACCGTGAACTCGGGAAACATTAACTTTCCCTCTGTATTGCCTTTTGCCCCTGTCGGAGCCTGTTGCCATCTATTCAGGAAGACGTATGGCAAAGGGGGTGTTTCTGACAGCTTAAAAGTACCCATCAGCTGCCTGTGAGACATCTCCCTGCACATCCAGCCCCGAACCTCCCCAAACAAACAGCAGGCTCCACTTCAAATACATAGCAGGACTATTAGGTAATCTTCTCCTTTGTTCACTCTCTCTGAGCCTTGGTGACTAACCTCAATCTCTCCCTCTTCCACCTCCTGCCTTCAAGCTGACAGCACAACACTTAATGCCGCCAGGACTATAGGAGTGCACCATGACAAATGGCTATTTATCTGGAAATACATACATGTCATCTTATGTATTCAAAGAAGTTGTGTTCATTGTGTTATGATGACAGTACAACGATGGTTTTGAGTGAGAGGGATAGAGAAGAGGAGAACGGCGGCACAAGGGCTCTTTGTTTTGGGACGGGACAAATCTGAGGTTTCCTTTTGGATATTCAATATCCTGCAAGGTACAAAACAGAGTTACAGTAGTCTAGTGTCTGGGTTTTTTGGAGGGGAGGGGTGCAGAGGCTTGCTACGTGTGTCTGTGAATTGTTGCATGCTTCTTAGTCAACTGCTGTGTGGCTCGCGTGAGTCGCTTCCAACAAAGCCTGGGAAATCAATCAATCTGCAAAGAAATACCTCTTATGCCAGATGTGGCACTTGGAGGAAAAAAAAAAAAACTTGCTGGTATTAGGGACTCTAAGGGTCCAAACAGTATAAAACCATGTTGAAATGAAATATTTATTACAAGTGAATCAAGCTGTCAAAATGCTACGTACTCCACTTTGAATTTCTGCTTGTTATTTTAGGCGGCTTCTCTAAGGCGAAACATGTCAAATCTGTAAGTGTGTAAACGTCTCACTCTGAAACATATCTGAACTATTTACTTAAGAAGTTGCCAGGGAGAATGAAAGACAAATGTTTCATTAGCAGGTGACTTTTTTTTGTTCCTTTTACAAGTCTTCAGTAGTTCCGCTCCTTGACACTCTTGCATACACACAGTGTAATTATAAATGCAGTGCTTGCTATAGGGAGCTGAACTTTTCACACCTTTCAAAGCCACAAAATTGGATGGTTTTGTGGTTGTGCAGCTGCCGCTCCGCGCTAATGCAAGGCGGTGTCATATGAAAAATATTCCTCTCCCCAAACCACAGGGCTGGTCATTAATGAAACACAGGCCGCGCAGTGAGGTCATACAGAGTCTAGATTTCAGCAGCCACACTTAAAAACCGCTCAGAGAGAATAGAGAAACATGAACACAAATCAGATTCCAGCTCCAAGGACGGGGAAAATAAATAAATAGAGAAAGGCACTGGCCCCTCTCACATTTTCCCCCAGCGCTCTGCAAACAACCGTCAACTGCAGCTCAGAAACAGCTCACAATGAGAGCAGACTAAACAATCTGGTCCCAGCCAAGGAAAATGCTAAGCAACTCTGCACACAGGATGTCTCACCCTAATTGCCAACTATCAAATCTCACAATGGAATCTATCCATTTGGCAAATTCTTCACAGCAAACTTGGCAATATACTTTTGCTTTTAAAAGTGTCAACTTTTGTGATGAGAAGACAAAAAAAGAGATGGAGAAACACAGTTTGTCGAGAATTTCATTTCTATCTTGGATTTGCTGTGGTTTATTGAGCTTACCGGAAAACTAGCAATAATGTGTGCTGAGAGGGGGGAAAAAACTTTGATTAGACAAAGGTGCTAGGGGTCTTGTAAACAAGTATTTAAAATCCTCAGCATTAAGATAAACAGACTAAATAGGTCCCCAAAGACGTGCATACTCAGGAAGGAGAGGGAGTAAGGGCAAGCCCAAGTCAGCCAGAAAGACTGACAGACAGTATTGGAGGTGGGCATGGGAGCGTAACTGGAGCCTTGGGACTGGTATAAGAAACAAGGTTACCAGGAGGGACCAGGCTTTAAACAGGAAACTAATGGACAGTCTCTACCATCCACCATGTGGCATTGTATTTTACAGCCAGTCAAAGCCATGCTCGCAGAGACCCCATGACTTCAAACAGCCAAAATAGCAGCACATTCATGAAACAGAACAGAACTACTGGGAATTAAAGAAGGCAGGGAAAAAAGAAAATGCACACACACAAAAAAAGGTAGCAGGCCTCGACAGCAGATGGTAAAATTAACATTTCAACAGTTCCTTCCTTTCATGTAGGTCTCGGCAGAACTTTTTCTTTTTTGGAAAAAAAAAAGAAAAAAGTCAGAGGGGCTTGGGTTTTGGTAAGATGCAATGGTGTAGAAGGCATCTGGAAAAGGGGAAGAGGAATATTGGCTTATTGCTCCTGATGGTCCACCTCAATGAAAAATTAAATAGGTCTGTTTTGCAGGTTTCCCCTCTCTAGAGTGCCCTAAGCTGTGTTATGGAAACATCATCTTGGTAATTTATACGCCAAAGAACACCTGGTGATGAAAGAAAATAAACTATTCCTCCCTTTCTTCCTCCATTTAAAACCCAACACTTTGGCTTTGTGGTCTCTGTCTTTGATGTTTCATTTTCCACTTTTTTAAATGTCCATCCATTTGGCATATTTTGCAAGGAGTTGGCATCTATTGTAGTGTTAAGTCGTTCACAAAATGCTTGTCAGATTTCATTTTGAAGTCTTGATATACACTTCAAAAGGTGCTGTAGTGATGTTATCATGGAGAGACTGGAAGACTGCGGCATCTCTAATAAAGACCCAAACAATGGACAGCCTCTCTCATTTCCAACCCTGTCCAATGGAGCGTCTCTGTAGTACCCATTAATTTGGACACAGTTCTGGCTAAATTACATGTGTTCCACCTCTGTGACATTTTAAATGCAATTAAAAGCTGGTTATGGAAGTGTGCACGGACTTCCCTGTGATGAACGGAAATCACCGACGTGATTAACATGCAAACGAGCTCATGCTGGCAGACTAGATTGGGGTTTGAAAACCTCAATTACTTTTGTGTGATTATCTATTTACCAGTACACAGATTTCCATTTCTCATCTCCAGCCGAGTTCCCCACGCACGAGCCTCAATTACACATGGCACACCTTTATTTATGATGCGCACGATGCTGAAATACAAGCTCTAGTCATTTTTCACTGTGATATATTGCGTCTTTACAGGCTGCTCATGAGGCAGGGCCACCAGACCAACACCTCCTAATGCTGAACCATTTGCTTTGTGAGCACTTAATATGATCTTGATCTCCACCACCCTACACACCCCCAATACATCCATCCAACCCCTATTTAAACTCAATTTAATCCCCCCCCCTCCCGGTTAGATAGCAGAGAGAGTAATGAACAAAAGGGCAACCATTTGTCCCTTTCAACTTAATTTTATGCTTTAATAATTTTTATTTATTTCTAAACTCTAACACTACCAAAACTGAATGCCCTTAAAATGCATGAATGGCTTTGTGTGTGAGAGTGTATTTGTGTGTGTGTGTGTGTGTGTGTGTGGTGGGGGGGTGGGGGGGTGTAAATTACCTGCATACTTATTGCAGGTGAAGATCCAACAATATCAAGTGGTAGTTGCAAGAAGGTGTACAGTGAAATTAACTGCAGAAACACTCCAGGCCTTATAGTATCATCTTGTTGATGCAATTATTAAATCAACGCTTGGCAGCGCAGGAGGAATCCAATTTAATTAATTTAAACGGCTGAATAGTGACAAAAGTTTTTGTAAAAAAAATTACATTGAAATATACATTACATTTTCCAAACAGGCAAGATTTAAACTACACAATAAACCCCTCAAACTTTTTTTAAAGGAAATAAAGCATCAACTAAAAGAACAAAAATCTTCCAAAACACACAAAAAATGAATGAACTACAGTACAGTGTAACTGTGCCAATGTGTACTTGCTTTTCAACCATTTTATCTGAAGCGTAATGATTTTTTAAAAATAGTGTAGTGCACGGTTTTATTGTTTGTCAGTGTTCCTGCCTGTTTCTCTGTGCCCAGGGACAGGAAGAGAAAGGAAGACACACATTTCTGTGGCACAGCCAGGCTTCTCACATTGTGCCCAGCATACATAAAACATGCCCTGTTGCTTCAGCTGGAGCAAAAAGGAAAACAGTGCCATCAAGTGAAATTTCTGAGGATTCCTCAAACACCTCAGCAGATCTATCACCTTATCAAACCAAAAGCAGTAGAATAACAGAGTAATCTTTGGTAAACTTCAATTAGTAGTATTTATTTGTCCAAAATAAGAGATTTTTTTTCTTGTCAAAGAGACACCTCATCACTGTTCTCCAACACTTATTAAACATAATTTTTTTGCAATTCAAATATATTCTGTACATCTGCATAGGTTTACAAATAAATATTCAAATCTTTACTCTGGATGAGAATATTAGAAACAAGAGCACCTCTCGCTCAAGTGGTGAGATGATAAGACAAGAAATGAACATGATGCTTTGCTCTCTTCATATTCAGAATCCTGTTTGAGGTACCTAAGGAACAAAGGGAATCATTATTACTATTTGAACTCATTTGCCAGGACTTGACTACAACACTGGTGTAAGGTTGCTAGAGTAGGTAGAGGGGAAAAAAGCAGTGGATCCTACATATTGAGTGAGTGAAACTGGTGGTGACGGCTAGAATCATGAGTGAGAGAGAGAATAAAAGAGAGGAAGAGGGGTAGAGCTTAGATAATAGCAGATAATGGACAATTAACTCAGGCTAGTAGTGCCGGATGCAGTGAATAGCAGCTTGTGGTGCAGCAAGTCCCCGATCACCACTCAGCCATATTCACATTGGGAATACAGGCGATATCAAGCTGCAGGCTACTGGGCCTCAGAGGTGTATGCGCTGCATTAGCAGTCTCCACAATGCCTTCAAACAATGCTTGATACCAACAAAGTGTCCCAAAGTGCAAACGCAAGCACTCTGCCAATGGGAAGTCTGTGTTGCCATAACCTTGTCCATTGTTTCATGTCCTTTCACCATAAAAATAAACCCAGTAAATCCATTTTTAAAAATGACATAGTGCCATTCCTGGGTGCAGGCATAGACATTAGCATAATTAAACCTATATAAAGGCTAATTGCATAAATAAATAAGTGAATGTCACCACTGTGCATCACGCAAACAATGCATGGGTTCATATCAGGGGCCTCAGAAGTATTTTAACTGCCCACGCAGACCCTCCCCACCACCAACACCCACACCCTTCAAGCTCCATCAAAATCTATTGATCTGTGAAACACAGGGACCCAGGGGAGGCAATTCACTTAATATCATACATCTAATGATGAGATGAATAACGATTATACCATTTGGTAATTAAACGTCTTACAAACCATTTAACTGACTGCGCGTCAGGAGGGGTCGCCGGAGGTCGTAACTATAGTTTTTCATTTCTTGTTTGGCACGAAAGCAGGAGGCAGACGCAGGAGGTAAAGCTGGGGGTGGTGGTGGTGGTAGAAAACACTGCATGACACAATGGTGAAAACACACTAATGACTGTTAGCAGCTATGCCACTAATCCCTAATGCTGTCAAGACTTTGAAGGGAAAACAATTTGGAGGGGGCGAAGGAAACGGAGGAAAATAAAGCCAGACAAACATCTTAGCTTCCATGGATTTCTCTTTTTCCCCTCTATATTTAGAAATCTCATTAGCTCGCTTGCGCGTCCTTGCACAATAAGAGATAAGTGAGTGAGAAAAATAAGTCCATATTTATTTAGTGACCTGTAAATACATGACAAAGGTGACGTGAAAGAAGGGGGAGGGGGCTATGTACAGACTCCTTCCCTCTTTGCAAAAATGTGTCTGACCCACACAAAAGTGTGTTAAACACACGCTCTGACAGCCAATTTACTGTCAACATCCAAGACCCTAATCCTTACTTACAGGCAATAATTACCCAACATTGCCATGTCCGTGTGCTGTTGTATGGACGAGCTAACTCCAAAGGCTTATTCTTTAACTGTAATGTATACAGTATGTATGGGTGAGGCAGGTAAATTGAGTGAAAAAGTTTTGAAAAGATTTTAGGCGTTACGAAACATACACATACCAAACATACGTCCAACTGCTTTGACGAACTAGCCTCTCCCTTCCATCCTATCCTCAGAGAGCTAACAATACCTTTCTTCTGTATCTGGTCCTAGCACATTCGCACAGCATTTATAGACAGAGGGATGTGTGTCATGCTCCTGGCTCCTTATTGAATGATAGCTAGTAAACATTGTCATTCCAAAGAGAGACAGGATTAAAGCCTGCTTTGCCTATTGAGGGGAACAGTGCGTGGAAAGAGACCCGGAACAATAGCCAAATGGAGGACGGTATCACAAGGGTCCAATGTCTGCCGTGATGAATATGTGGGAGATTATAACCCATTCCATCATTTCCATAATGTAAAACTCTCTTTCTTCTTCACCCGCCGACTATTCACTAAATAAATGAGAAAACTATCACCCGCGCAGAAATATTTGACAAAAGGCAGAAGGGAGGGAGACTGAGTTTTGAATGACCCCCGTGCCTTTGACAATACAGGCGCTGTTCGGACACATTCGGAAGCAGCGGAGTGAGTAAGACCTGGTAGAGTATTTATCACTGTGCACAATGCAAATGTATTACCATGTCACCTATACCACTTTACGGCACAGAATGGAACCACGGCAAATACAAGGGAGTTTCATATAATACCAGGTGGAAATATGAATGCGGGGTTCTTTCGAAGTGTGGCTTTACTGCCTCGCTAGCACTCTAAACTGAGGGATCGTTCAGTGGACACCCTGTAGCCACAAAGAGTCAGCCCTTGCATTTAACCAATATGCTAACTAGCCTGGCTAATAGGTCTTTCCAACAAAAATCTTTTGAATTGGACTGACTGACTACGGGGTTTGAAAGAACTTCTGAAAAGAAAAGTAGAATTACAGAGTTGAGAGTCAAGAAAACGTGAATAAAAGGGGAAATGATCAAGACTACCTTTGGCTGTAGGTGAAAGGTAATAACTTTTCGTAAAAATGCTTTTTGAAAATCTGTGAAAGCTATCTGTAAGTATGGCTTCCGGGAAATACACAAAGTAAGAAATAAATGGCCTTTGCTTGATAAAGTTATGCTATACACTGATTGTAGACTATGGATTGACAATATAAGCGGGCACTTGACTGCAGGTCCTTGAATCCAACTGTTACTTTTCTAGAGAGCTCTTCAAAAAACATTAAACTTGTGAAATTCCTGAGCCATAGAAAAGATCTCCCCACCCAGTGCTCTGCTCACACCTCAACATCACTAACACCTTTTCAGCTATTCACTTGATATATGTGTGTCTGTTTGTGAGTGTGTGTGTGTGTGTGGGTGTGTGTGTGTGTGTGTGTCATCTGGTCGATCACTGCAGTCTATTCCAGAGATTTCTCCCATGGTAACCTAGTTTATTTACTTTATCTATAATATAATGCTTCAGTGAACATTTGCAACTTTGAGACACAAGTTTCAATCAGTCGTCTAGCGGCGGTGTGTTCATGCTCGCGCCTGTGCTCAGCCAGGTGCAGAGAAGAGATGAACACCGCCGCCAAAGAGACAGTGCAGCTTCAAACCGAAGGACTGACAAAGAGGTCCCAAAATAATACAAAATAAGAACGGACAGCGGGAGAAGAGGGAGAATGGAGACAAAAGGATAGCAGAAAAGGAGAATAAACTGTACAGGACAGCGGGGAGAAGAACTGGGAGGAAAGGCAGTGGTGGATTTAAAAAAATAAAAGAGGGCAGCTAAAGTAAAAAAAAGCGATATTGTGTTGAGAGACAGGCAGAAAGAGCGAGAAAGACAGACAAAGAGAATCTTAGAAATAGACAAAAAACAAAGTGAAAGAGAAAGCATGGGAGAGGGAAAGAGAAAAGGGGAGGTAGACAAGGTGTTCTCTCTGGGTAGTGTAGAGCAGGTCTTGTCCAATAAACACAGGTGAGCAGCTCGACAGGCTAGGACCACCAAGCTGACTGACAGCAGAGAGCTCTCACTGACCACCAGCTTTATGTTACATGACATGAGGAGTGCAGCTCAACTGACAAAAAGAAACTGCCTGCACCTCTCAGACTGTGGGAGGGAGAGGGGCTGGCGAAAGCACACACACACACACACACACACACACACACGGCTGTTTAAAGCGGCATCCACACAACATGAACACAAAGCTGCAAACACAAAAATATCCACTCACGCGCACACCCAGACAGGAGGAGAGCCATGCCATTTCCTTTCACAGGTGAGCAGAAGAAGGTAACACCCTGGTGCTTCAGTTACTTAGTGGGAGAAAGTGAGGAGTTGTAGGGTGGGGGGTAGAATGTATGCTGTGTGCCGACCGAATCTTTTCCACATGACGGGCCTCGGGCTGTTTTTGTCAACTGCACTCTTGAGCAGCAAGGAGTCAGGTAGTGTGACCACATGATTGCCCAAGAGGCACTGTGGTGAGAGAGGGAGAAATGGGAAGAGAGAGGGAGTGAAAGGGAAGAGAGAGGGTGAGAAGGATCGGGGGGCCGGGGACAGGACCGATGCAGTGCGCATGATGAGGTGTAATCACAAACCCCATTCAGAGTGCAGTGGAGTTTGTCAACATACACACATTCACATTCCACTGTCTGTCAGCTCTATGACCCAAATCGAGCATGCTGTGTGTGAGCGCGTTTTTCTCACCCCCCCACCACACACACACACACACACACACAAGGATGCTTTCTGCCCATTTCGCCTCCAACCAGGTAGTAAGGGTTGCACTGTCTAGGCTTGCGGTTTGTGGTGAGGAAGTCAGATTCCAAGCTCTTGTAGGGTTTCACTGTCGCCTGTATCCCTTTTCAACCCGCGATCAAGTGATCATTGTGAACAAAAGCTTGGCTTGATGCCTCTGGAGTAAAAGCTTTTTCAGTGGCTGTGACCGTGTGGTTTGATTTGAAACTTTTACTTAAAAAAAGAAAAGAGAGAGAGAGAGAGCTACAGCGGAGGAGGGCACCATCTCACGAAGGAATCTTAAGAATGTAAAGACAATAAAAATTTGTCCCTTTCATGATAAAAATATTTTATACAAAAGTGTTTAGACACACTTATGTAATTAAAAACGTAATCTGCAAAGAAATATATTTTGAGTGAAACACCTTGAATGCTGTCCTTCCATTTATTAAATACGCATTAAACTAAATCTCGTATTAATACGTAACATGGAAGAGAACAAACAATCTCATTTACATTTATGCAAAACTTTGTATCTGATTAGTTAAACAAGTCCAGGAAGCCAAAATCCCACTGTCACATTTTCTCCTGAGGTGGATATAGTTTCCTAGAAACCAATTTCTGTCGAAAGCATACATACATAATGTTTGCATTTTGGAAATGCCTCAAAAGTACTAGGAATTCAGCACTGATTTGTCTGCAACTCTAAATACTTCTATTACACTGTAACATACTATGCACTCCCTGAGATAAATAGAGATCATCAGTAGGTTAAACTAGTGTAGATGTTGTTGATGTCATAATGACAATTTCGCTATAAAACACTGGACTGTGAAGGGCTAACATAAACTGAGAGCTATGTGTGCAGGCTGAAAAATGAGGCTGCGTGACAGTTTGGTGATAACACACCAGTTCAATCTGTCAAGACAATCAGCATTTAGACCTTGGGAGAAGAATGCGCGACTGTGTGCGACCGATTCATTGGACACGATCACCTGCGAGTGAAGCTGCTCATAATTCTTCCCACCTGAAATAAGGAGTTCAAACTAAAGTCAGGCCGCTCTGATGTCATGCCTGCCTCGGGTTGGGTTTCACAATAATCTCAGACTCTTGGAGAGATGCCATCGAGTCCAGCTTCCGCACCCAAGATTTCTCCAATTAAATTGCAGGGAAAGAATAACACATGAAACACTAGATCCCTGCTCGTTTATAGAAATTAAGGTGATGCATGCAGCACTTGCAATCAGTCATTTCTAAAGTATCACTCATCTCTAGTATGAGGTGTACATATACAGAACTAGTGGAGGGGCCCCCCAAGTATACTGAGGCCACCACTGCTGAGGGTAAAGTTACCTTTTTCCCCCTATTATCATTTCCAAAATCACATCTTCTGCAAAATAGCATAAAGATTTGGCATTTAAAAAAAGCAACTGGATAAAAAGTAGAGTGGGGGTAAGAGAGAGAAAGGGATAGCATAGGCAGCCACGAGGATCAATAGACTCATTGAGCCTCTTTATCTTCTCCTCAAGGAATGATGGCAATACTCATTCTGAGCCTCCTCACCTCCCCGCTTTCTAACTCCATTCTCATGGCAACTGGACAAACACTCCATGCAATCTCTTTTCTTCCCTCCCAGCTGTCTAACCCTGCATCTCCACATCCTCTCTTGTTTTTCTACTCCGTCCCTCAGTCATTTCTGTTTCTCATCAGACCTGTGGAAAGATAAATACCTGACGCTTGGTAAGAAAAAATATAGTATAGAGTCTGAAAAGTTCATATGGAGTAGAAGACCTGGACTGAATTCGGTCTTGTTATGGTTATATGTTCACTGTCTGATGGGTTTCACATGGAGCAGCAAAGAAAAAAGCTGGGAATATACATATCAGGTGTGAAAAATATTTCCTCTGCGGAAATAATGTAAGTACAGTTCCGGAGTCTATTTAAAAACAGGACAGCTCCTAATCCGAGGGATCAGCAAAGGGCAGGACGTCAGTGGACGATCCACTTTTGCTCCAATTTGCTCACAGCACGACACTATCAGACCCTAAACCAAACCTCATTAAATCAAAATATGGAAACTTGGGGAATTTCCAAAACTTCCAACTTCTCTCCCTCCCCCTGCCTAAGTATGAAGACAAAACAGTGGACCATAGAGAGAAGGGCGCATGAAGAACGGCAGTGGGACTGAGAGCAAAAGGAAGGAAGAGAGGGAAAGAAGGGAAAGTAAACCTTTGATGAGTAAGACTTTTTTTGTTAAGCGAGGGGGCTTAACTTTAAAATATTCTGGATGGCAGTGAATGGGGGATTGACCAATGGCCCTGATCTCAGCCACACACTGGGGCACAGGGGTTAATGGTGGATAAAGATTAGGGGGGCGGGGGGGGGGGGGGGCTTTGCCTGATCTCCATCCACCCCCACCCCGCAGTTTTTACCTTCTCCACCAATCCCAAATCAGCTAGACAATTGAGGCTGCCAATGGGGAATGATCCAAGTCCCTTTGATTTCGGTCTCTACCCCCTCGACTGCTCTTAGTGCCCAGGGTAAAGACCCGTGGAGGTTCCTCCTGTTTGCCCACTCACAGGGACGACAGTTAGCAGGCTCAGAGAAACCATTTGAGGATTGGAAATGGAATGACAAGAGGTCTCTGATCTATGACAAGAAATCAATTTCAAACTGGAAATGTGGGCAGAGGGCTGTTCAGTCCAAACTGCAGCTTCTTTAAAGCAGCCAAAGATATATTTAATTGCTGTAGATTTTTATATATGTCTACACTGAAAGTACGGCTCGTAGTGTTGGGGCAATTACACTTTTTTTGCAATGATTAGAAGGACTTTTTTTAGGCCAGCAGATATGCAGTAAGAGTTCATCTTTGAAGATTTAACTGAATACTAGACAAATTAAGAACTAATATTTAAATCTCTTTTAGGTGGAAAAGGAAATCTGGAATCTGTTTCACTCTGGAAAGATAGGACTCTTAGGGAGGTGAACCTGGTTCTACAGCCAAGCCACCCAGCATCTTTGCTCCTGCCCACACGCTTTAATCATAACTATACCTCAAAGATGCAACTTCACAATGATGTAGCAAGATAAATAGATTTTCACCCTGGGGTTGGGCAGAATATCTAAATAAAACGTATGGCCTGGATTCAAAGAAAACGGACAGCATAAGTATTTAAATTATTTATATTGTAATGATTGATTGACAGCACATGGAACATACCTGTAGCACATCACTCCATTTAAACATTCACACACACACACACACACACACACACACACACCACTCTTTTGACCCAAAACATGATTCTTCACTGCCTCGTTTAGTTTATATACTTCCAAACCGACAAAATTTAACATTTTACTGTGTTTCTTCGCACCATCAATACATTAAAGCGTTTGGAATTGTGCGTGTGAGTGTGTGGGCACTCATGCGGCATGGCTGCATGGGTATATTCAAGAGATCTAATCAATAGAATGGCCACATTAGTCATGTTGTCTGATATAATTGGTGATTCCCATTACGCGACCTGAGATTCCTCACACTCATTTGTGGACTGACCTGGTGACAAACACCATCTCATATCATCATTATCTTGGAAAAGGGAGCTATCTTTGAACATGTCCAAGTTTTGCAGAACTACAAAGATGCAGGATCAATCAACAAGTTGAATTTATTAGATATTAACTCATAAACAGATAATATTTGATATCACCCATACCTTTCAATCATAAATGTTTATTACTTAATATTCAGGTACAAAAAAACTTTTGATAAATGTATAACAAGATCTGTCTTGACATGAATCTCCCACATCCCAACAACTTTTAAAGTGAAAGCTTTTTAATTGTAATGGTTTTAAATGATGTAAGATGTAATAGTTTTTAATTTGAAACTGGTTTTGAAATGCTATTTTTCTAAACACTACACTGTTAAATAAAAGCCCACTATATTATGCTAAACGGCAAATTAACTTTTCTTAACAGGATCACAAAAATACCTTACAGATCATATAAACAATACCCCTAACAAAAATATGTACTAATAGGTACTTTTCTCATACCTGGCTCTGCTGTTTTGTCCTTTCAGCACCCAGGATTGTGTTACTCTAAAGCCAAACCCCACCAACAGTTATGACTGATGTGGCTCATTACAGTGTGCACATTAATCTGGGAAAAAGCACAACACCAGGCATGCAAGGACAACGAAAACTGCTTTCACCTACCACTTTGGACTTTACAGTGTGTGTCGTCTGCTTTTTTCTACGGGCGCAGAGTGTGCATATTTCATCCTAAAAAGAAAAAAAAAAACAAGGGGGAAACATAGTGGTTTGGACTAAAAATATGAGCATCACATTGAGCAAAGCTCCATTTCTCCCTTATCTAGTTTCTGTATAGCCAGAAAAGTGTAATATTCTGGCTATACAGGTACACTAACATCAGATTAAAGCTAATTTAAGTTAAGTTAAAATGGCTTTAACTTGTGTTCACTTTATTCTGTCAGCTACAAATCTCAATCAAGACATCAACAAAATAAATCTTTTTAAAAATCTGATATCCAAGCTTGCCCACATTTGCCGTCCATAGTGCATATCATAACTTCTAAGTTAGAGTAAATTGAAAATCCTTGGGGTGTGAAAACCAAACAGGCACAACTGAAAGGTTGCCCAGTGGAGGGGGAATTCTATCAAGGTGGACAAGATTAAGATTTGTTACATTTGAGCAGGGAATGGGGCCCCCTTGACCTCCACTGGCCACTACAATCAACCAAACACAGTGGGGTTAACAATACTGTAACACAAAAATAAAGACACAGTTGGTGTCTCGATAAAAAAAACATAATCAGTTTATCCATTTGTTCAAACCAAAAACAACTCTTTCCTTAAAAGAGTTTTGCTTGGAAAGATGAATGATCTTGAGAATACACTGTAGGTTACTGTTCATTTTAACACTGATCCTTGAAAAGACACTGTTAATGCTACTCTAATCTTTCTCAAGGTTGAGGATTCTTTGACAGATGGACATGAAGGGACCATGTTCAAATACTTACCCTTAGGGAGAGAACTTGCTGTTGTTGTCCGTCACAGGAGTGGAAGGAATCCAGCGATGTCAGCTATCTGAGGTAAGACAAAACAGTAGGTATACCATCAGTCCAAATCTATTCATGAAACGCTGATCTTTTTTTTTTTCCCCCCCTTCTTCTTTTTTTTCCTCTTTTAAATGTTTCCTCAGCACATTCAGTGCTGGTGCGGACATGTGTGGGCTGGATTGTGTCTTGCATATTGTCTTTATGGCTTGTATGTGAAAGCAATAAACTTTGGAACAACAAAGTGCACCTGGATTATGCTATGAAGCATGAGAGCATGTGTGTGTGAGTGAGTGCATGCACAAACAGGCAACATAAAGTACAGTACAAGCTATAGTCCCCCCCCCCCACACACACACACACACACACACTCCTCACTTCTCTCAAGTTAAAAGGTGCAGTGCCTAGAAGGCTCAAGCTCTCAACGCCAAGTAAATTACACTGTAAACCTGACACGATTGATTTCTCATGTAGGTCCATTCAGCTGTCTGCATCTAAGTACACATGCTATGGCATCCATATAATTTAGAGACCATTAGTATTGATGATTTTTTGTGTTAATCACACAACTACTGCAAGAGCGTACAATACAACAACTGTAGCTACAGAGTGCTCTGGACATTTTTACTGCACATATATCACATTTAGAGCATCAGGGGAAAAAATTAATTCCCCTCATTGAAGCGAGTGGTGGAGGCAAATTTCTGCTGCCGGGGGCATGTGGGGCACAAAATGGCCTGGATGTTCCTCTCTGAGATTTTTCTCCCTTTTATTCTCCCAGAATTCCAATGACCCCTACAGGCAACCAACGAGTGCTGAATCCTAAGGAATGTGCTCTCTGAACTGTACAAAAAGCCCTCAGCTCAAAGAGCACAGCTGAAAACAAAACATGCCAACTGCTATAATTTTTCACTGTTTTGAGTTTGTGGAAACAGATTGCTGTGCAACATTTACACAGAATGGGGTGAGAGGGTTTGAGGCGGGGGTGGGCACCAACTAATGCAATGTAACAACAGATATGAAAAGGTTTGACAAGTTTAGAAACAAATAGGGCATTATATAATCATGATTAAATTGTATTGTGTACATCTACATTTTGAACATCTGAGAAATATAGTTCTATGTGTATAGAGTAATAAAATTAACAAACCTATAATGAGATTTTTAAAAAACCCTAGCTTCATGGGATGACTAAAGCTGTCAAGCTCACAGTCAATTAAAACAAACAAATACTTTGGTTTTAACTATAATTTAGATATAAAACATGATCTACTTACAATTATTTGCTGCTAAGAAGACTTCAATATCTCAACACCTCTGGGCTGTGCAGATGTCATATTTTATTCACTGGAAAAGCATTAGGAATGCTATTAGTCTGTATGACCTCCAATTCGTGGGGATTTACAAATACCACACATCTTTATGCCAAATATAAACCACTGGTAAATTCTATCAACTTATAAATATGGCAAATGCATTCAAGTATTCATGAAGGCCTAATAATGCTATAGGCTGATATTTACATAAAGCACTCGTGCACTAAGTCAAGATAAACTATTTAAGACCCGGACCACAAATACCTCCACACTGCAGAAAAAGGAGGGTCCTGCAATGAAAGAAGACATTATGCTAACAAGTCAGATTACTGTACACAATAACTTTATCTTAAAAGTAAATACCATCCTTGGTGTTGGAAAAGGGGTGGGGGAATTATGGAAAGTCACTGGCAATATTTCTGTGGGGACCAAATGCTCCTTATCAGTGTTAGTCGAGCAATTCAGGCCCACCCGAAGAAAGATGAGTCTTCAAACTCATTCTATTCATGGTCAGACGTGTAATTACCCTCAGCTCACAGTCTAGACGTAACCGCTTTCACAGTATTTAAGACCCCCTATGCAATGCACGGACGCCAGCTCTTACGACCAAGCCCTGCACGTTAAATCTGTGGGCAGATAAATTAGCGAAGAATGCAATAAAATAGACACAATGAGAGGAACTTTATCCTCCCCGCTGCTAAATGAGATTTCTTTGAAATGCAGATCAGTGGCTCTAGATTAGTGAATTTTAGCTGCTGTCAACATCATAACAAAATACAAATGCGATTGTTCGCTGGCTCCTTATCTCCTTGCTTCCATCTGTTGGCTGGTTATTTACTCCCCCCTGATTTACTATGCAGATCTAAATAAGTCGCATCAAAAGGAGGGCTTACTGCACAATGCCTTCTTAAGCTTCTACATCAAGGTATTTGAAAAACCGGTAGTCACATGAAAAGGCTGCCCATCAAAGGCACATCTCTAATGAACTCTCCCATATCAGAGGGGGCTTGTGGGGCCTGGCTTTAATGCCGTCTGTGTGGTGAGAGAGGAGCACAACTACAAATCAGACCCACCAAGAGAAGGGAGGCAGAGAAGAGAGGAGGAAGACATTGAGGGGGGGACAAGAAAGGAGAGGGAGGAGGCCTCAGTTATCAGATGAGATTAGCTCAGCGCAGGGACAAGTCCTATAGGTCTTTCCATCCATCCATCCATCTCTCAACTCTTAGTTCTAGGCTGAGGAAGGCACTCATGAAAAGACTACATCAGCATTAGATTAGAACAAGTTACAATGGATTAGACTGTAGTTGGACACAGGTTAGTCATGCTGGAAAAGAAAACCGAATATAGCGAAAATTCAACAGCCGCCTTTCGAAGTTGCTCTAAATGAACTGCCCTTAAGGCTTTTTATACAACTGGACTGAAAATCAAAGAGTATTAATATATACCTGTCAAAACATGACAAACCAATCCAGTTCCTCAGAGGGAGAGAGGGAGATGCTTGGACTGTGAAAAACAGGAAAGAAAAGCCTACTCTTCTGTCTCCTCCCTGTCATTCTCTCTAGGTCTGCAAACAGCTTTGGTAATCTCGAACAGAGCTTTTGCATTACGCTCCTGCAATAACCTTTAATTTCATGGTGTATTTGTTGCATTCGGCGCACAGGCCGGATTACAACCGACAATCTTCAGACTTATATGGGGGAAAATAAACTGCATGGAGAGATCATGATCTGTACCCCCACCCACCCACCGCCATCATCCTGCTTTGTAGCGGTGTGTCTGGAGAGACCCCCACCAACAAGCATGCAGTTTACCAGTGAACAATTAGCCCCGGAGCAAGAGCAGGCCCGGCACTGGCACATGTGGTTAAGAGGCGAGCACTGCGGGAGAGCGCCAGATGATGAAGGGATGCGGATGGGAGGAGTGGGAGAATAGAGGACACTGGGAAGGGGGGGGGGTAGAGGAAGGGGTTTGCGTGTGCCAGACACGCGTGTGCCAGTTTTTGGCTACTGTTCATGTCCTTTGTCATTCACTTCCAGCAACTCTTTACAGAAAAGATAAAGATAATACGAGGGGGAGTTACAACCCCACCCCCCAATTCCACAACTTGGACTCCGAATAATAAGAACCCATCCAGATTGAGCTGTAATGTGAAGGCATCCGACGGCTGAGTCACTTTGATACACAAACCCAACTTCTCATCCCTCCCTTCACCCCGCCTCAAGCATCCCTCTGCTGTGTAGCATGCCAACTGGGCCCAGTGCCAGTCGCATTTGCAACCACAAGGGACCCGTGTCTTTTTGCCTTGCCTAATGAAATGACAAAACAACAGATTTGCATATGCAGAAACAGGTGTTGTAACAGGTTTGACTCCTCTTGACCCAGGCCGTGTTAAAGAGAGGAAATGCGGGGGAGGGGGATAACATGCAGGAGAAAAAAAAAAAGTTTATGAGCAACAGCTGCCTGGAGGTATTTAGGCTCTAATGGGCACTCAAGTTTGCACCATCTGCCCTGCTGCTTGCCAGAAGTGACAATCTAAATTAAAAACCACTCATCAAATATCATAAAAATAAACCATTGTTTTGCTGTGTCCATATGTTGTGGCCATTTTATTTCGTTCTCAGAGAGGAGCATTGGGGGCTGAGCATCGAGGCCTATAGCTGTGATCCAGGGAAAATCCAGAGAGCCGCACAGTAGCCTGTAATTACCCTCCCACCGATGTGCTGTCTTCAGACCAGAGCCCTGCGTCATCCTACACATTATCCAAGTCCATCCTCTCCACATTACAAAGGAGAAAACCTAACAGAGGCAGTGTGGTGAAAACATGGTTACTGTTTAGAGTAGGATTAGGGGTTGCCATCCAAGAGCGCAAGCTGGGTGTTCAGCTGCTGAAAGGAGATAAAATCACTACACTATACTTGCCTGTAACTAGATAACTGCCATTGTGTTTCATGCAAATTTATTTTTGACATGCCAGAAACACAAATTGTGGTGGAGTGTGTTGCTGTGAAACAACCCAAACGTAAAAGTGATGCATTTCTGAAAATGTCAAATGAAGCCCCCCACCCCCTTCACATTTGGAGCAAATGGTGTCCTGACCCAAAGGGCTCGACTGGAAACATTTCTTGTGTCCTTTACTGAAAAACATAGCTACTGTACAACACCCATGCCCAGCCAACCCCACTCAACACCACTGCCACTACCACCCAACCCCCCACTTCCCTTTTTTCTCTTGTTTTTATTTAGATGGGTGAGACAGAAGGAACAAACCTGAGACAGTCGTGACCCTGCGCGAGTGTTGTAACTTGGTCTAGAGCTACGCCGGCAGAAGGCAGCACCATATGCCCTCAGCCCCGAGCTGGATGCTCTTTCTGCAGCCTAATGTGCCTGTCAAAAACGGTTACTATCACGAATCCCCCCCCATGTTTTTTTCCCCTCACACAACATGTTTGAAATAAACATTTTTTTCCCCCCTCTCTCTCTTTGCGTCTCTCTGGGTAAAGAGGAAAGGTCCTTGGAGATGTGAGGCAGAGCGAACGCACCGACTGTTTGTTTGTGTTTCTGACCTGGATACAACTCGTAAATACTTAACAGTCTTTGGGAGACTGGAAATGACGAAAGAAGTGTAACTTTATTTTCCTTTCCCCTAATTTTACTTGTACTGTCAAATGTGCAGCATATCTATCACACCACTAATAATCCAATGAGGTTTTCATTGCTAAACAGATGCTACAGAGGTCTTCACAAAAAAGGCACTTTAAATGATAGTTGGGTTGTATCTACCGCTGTTAGCTTCAGCGCTGTCTCACATGAGGTTTTGACTGTTTTACGAGTGACAGGCTGATGGCCGAATACGGTCTGAGCAACAGTGACCTTGCCTTTTACCATGAGTGACCCTCTATCTTTAATTCAGGGCAACACCCCTAAAACAACACATTTTTTTCACACCAGGATACTGTCCATCTGACCGTGACTTGAATAAAAGCTGTCATGCCTTCACACCACACTGACCAGCAAGTAAACATGCAATTGTTAACTCAACAAGGAAAGGGAAAAAAGCAAGTAGGGAAAAAAAACAAGCACAGCCTGTGGCTGCTGTTGGTGTACTGTGATTCAAATGGAGTACATAGTTTATTAGATAAACAGAGAGACAGGTCAGCTAGTGTTACAGGCCAAGCTTATGGCAGCTTGGAGTGTCATATCAACGGCAGACGATTAACTACAAGGTCACTGTCAAGACTGTGGTGCCATGAGGTGAACTCTAAGCCTTATGAAAAGGCATACATTATTTAACAAAGCTTTAAAGAAATACTGTGTACACAAATCATAAGTTTGTTTTATAACTTAGCATGCATGTCCCTTTCCATTTCAGACTCTGACACACGCACCGGCCAAAAGCTACTTGGCTTGTGAGAGTTGAGTCATTTGTTTGTGGCTTTACAATCCTTGGAGGGCGGTACGATGACGCAAGATATAATATTTGCAGAACAATCTCTGCAAGATATTTTGACACTTAAATTGTTTTGGTCCAAGTAAATATATAACCACATAGTCTTTTTGACTCTGCCAAACAAACATGAAAACCCATAAAAATAAACTCTATATAAATAAATTCTACATGTGGCTATGAGCTGAGATGAAACAAATGGCCAGTGTGAAAAAGTAAGTCAGTGACGGACTCTTTCCTCAGATAGCTCTTAACTCACCCTTGTGCGGGCAGCCTGCAATCTCCCCTCTAATCCTCATCCCCTGACCCCACCCTGCACAGCTTTCTCCAGCCAAAGAGTCACAACGTTTCTCGCTCAAACAGTGTGGAGTCGGGCTTAAGAAGTGACCCCGAGCGTAACTAAAAAAGTCTGAGCTGTCTCAAGACTCTTAGTAACTGTGGCACACAAAACATCATTACTGCGATGTGGATAATTACAGTGCAAAAGGGTGGCCTCTTAAGCATGTAATACACTCTTTTATCTTAAGAAGTCAATCTCTCTGAGTCTGACAGCTTGCAGCATATGATCCTGGTAAACAAATACTTTTGAGAGGCACAAAAGTGCCATTAAAGGCCAAAACTGTCAACACAAATTCCATTCTTACACAGGAGGGGGGAGGGAACCAAAGCGGGAGGGGGGGTGGGGGATGAAAGGGGAGGAGGGGAGAAAAAAAAAGGACTTGATCACTTCTGGTTGCTTTAACTTGCATGGAGGTTGTCATGGAAACATTTCTATGAAGTTAACGGGGATAAAACCTGAACATAAGGCCATTTAATTGCCTTCAAGCTTAGTAACGGGGCCAAGTTAGCTGTATATGAAAACACACTGTGTAGGTAACACGGAAGGGGCTCAGTGAGATGTTTGGAAAAGTGAAGCTGGTGCTCCAATCCCTTGATTTTCTTACCCTGCCCCCCCCCCCCAACCAAATGCAGCAACACCTCAAGGGTTGAGCGAGCAGTCTGTTTCATTACAGAGGTGTTGGGGGATGGGTGATGGTGCAATTCAATAGCTAATCCAAAAGTGAGCAAGTGTTTCATTGCCTAAGAAGTGGTCCGTCTCAAAACAGCATGGATGTCATATATGTCCACTTTCTGGACTTATATAAAATTTGCACTTTTGCACACATAATTTTGCACCTGCCATGTATTGTAAGTTTGAACAGTTCCTGTGTTCCCAGTAAACGCACAAGTTTTCATAGGACTCTCAGAATTACAAATAAATTGCAAAGCACAACCTACTATAGCTCAGCTGGAAGCAACAATTTCCACATCTAAGATAAAATCATGCATCAACCGGTGTCCATTGAGCTGAAAGCTGAATCTTAATTTTGATAAATGATTGAAACGTATGACAGGGTATACACATTAATCCTGTGGAGGACATTCATTTTCCTATTACCATAATGTAGAGCACGACCGCCCGATGATAAATGCAGCAATCAAAAAATGGATGCAGAGTGGGGAGAGTCAGAGTAATAAGTGCACTGCTCCCAACAACGGTCAGTCTTGGTTGGAGACTAATGGCAAGTCTCTCTCCATCTCTCCCTTTGTCCTGACGAAAAATTGCATCCTGTTTTACAGAATAAAGTGACCTTATTTAACGCAAACACCACACCGGCAGCAAGTAAACAAAAGTAAAAAGAGAGTACGGCCTGTTTTGAACATGCTTTAAGAAATGATTACAGGAGCACTTCAACAAAGGGGCTGATTGTGCACTGTCGCTGACATATTTCACAAGGGGCATTTATTGCCGCCTGGCCTTTGAAGAGTGAGAGCTGCTGAGTGAGGGGGGAACTGGCCCACACCTGCATAACTGAGGAGGGAACACCTGTGCACCCTGCGGCTTGAACAAGGAGGGTCGATCCAGCTAATCCAGGGGTGAAAGCTGATCAGAGAACAGGCCCGAAGAGTTCAGCAGCTCCCACTACCTTGTTAGTCTTTCTTTACCAAAAAAAAACAAAACAGTTACATCTATTGATTTTTGGGGCCTCAGTGATGCAACAGAACAGTGGCAAGACACAGAGAGTGAAACAGAGGAAATCAGTAGAGGCTTTCATGAGCTTTCAGTCTTTAGCTTAATTAGACAGAATTTTAGGTTAATCCTGAGGAAAACTAATATGCTACCAGCATCCCTATTTGTTTCTGGACAGCGAAAAAAGATGGAATCTAAAAATGGAGCAAGCAAGCACGGTAAGGTGTTGACTGCTGATAATCATAGATATTGACCATGCAGACAAAGCATAGATAATTAAATTATACAGCCTATGCTTTCAGGCTTATTGCATTTCATTTTTAATGTATAGGCTTGAACTTAAGAAACTGAGAGAAAGGTATTTTTAAAAACATGATCATTGATGAAAAAATGCTTTTAAAAACTATATGCAACCCCTGTGTGTCACAGGTGATAACATAACATGGCTACAACAGTAAAGGAATTTTAAAGACTGCAGTAATCCCTGTCTATTTGATACATAACAATAAGATGTCATATAGATTTAATGTGATATAGCCATTACAAGTTGCATTACATATAATTAATTAACCTTTTTGCTGTTTTAATTAATTAGTTACTGAAATAACCAATAAATTACAGCAAACACTAAATAGATAGTAAACCAGCTTTCATTGACATTAATGTAGGTATAATCTGACATTATTTGTTGTTAAAGGCGCGAATACGTCAAATAAAAATCGCATAGGACAGTTGTCACTATTATTACCACATTCAGCACATTTATGAACAGAATACGCTTTAAAATTAGTTTTCTCATATGTTATTTATCACTTGGTGGTAAATTTTAAATTTTGTTTGTGCTAAAATTTGCAAGCAGCATTTATAAATTCAAATAAAAGTTTAAAACAATATGCAGATAGGAAACAATAAGTTGTCTTTTCAAAAGTCAGTGTTCAGCGATCAGACCAGGCAGTGCCTGGACAGTGCTAGCTGGAGGTCCTAACATAGAAAAGCCGAAGCCTGCGCTAGGTGAAATGTGTTAACAGCTGCTCGGTAATCAAAAAGCACAGGAAGTCCACGCGCAACGTGCAAATAATAGCCTAATGTTGCAAGTCAAGTTGCAAAGCGCTCGATAACGCAAGGCAAACTTGTGGCCGGCGGACCACTTCCTAATTCAGTGCAGTGGACAGAGGAGTAAAAAAAGTCAAAGAGTGCGGAGAGAAATAAGCTCTTGGGCAGAAAAACTTACCACAAAAAATGGCAGGTATATTTCCCTCACGGTAAAGTCAAAGGGACGCACCAGGTGAGAAGTCGCCGTCCTCTATACTTGCAGAGATCTTCACACGTGACTGTCCAAGTTCACCATAACTCAGAGAAAATGAACAACAAGCAGCAGAGTAAATAAAAAGCTCAAAATATTCCTCCGCTGGGCACCGCTGTCGGAGACACACACACTCTCTCCTGCTGTCTCCCGTCAACGCCGCTGTTATTACTAATGCAACAGAGGGGAAAGCAGTACACTGAGTCCTGTTTGAATGACGCGCAATGCGAGGAAGACGCGGCTTGTTTTTTTTCTCGTTACGATTCAAACACACATCAAGCTGTATCCCCAGAAAGCAAGTATATTTGGGACTAGAAACCCCCCCGGGGGAGGCACTTGCTTGTACGCGGAGGTGTGTTGTTATTTTTGGGCGTACTGCGACCCCGTGTGACGTCAGGGCCACCTGCTAAACAAAAAGTATTTTTAAAAGTTTGTTTTCCCCCCTTTCCAAACGTTTTACGGTATCGTGTTTCTCTAACAGCGGCCGTTCATATCTGAAGGTTCAGGAAGCTTCCACGATAGGCATCGCCATACATTTCTGTTGTCGGGGATTGAACCGGTAATCTTCCAGTAACGGGACGGTCCTTCTGACCTAAAGACAAATGCGCCAGTTCCTGTATCTTAGAAACTTGTGATAATATGATGGGGATCACCAAGAAGTCGCTGTGTTGCAAAGACACCCGCAAGTGGGAAGTATATGTGGGGGGGAAATCAATATTCCCTTAATGTTCCTCTTTCAACTAGGACTCCCAGTTTTTCTGCGGTATAATACTTAATAGTGACCACACAGAGACCGACATCAAAGCCTTATTTTCTCCGTTTTAATCTTTTCTAATAGGAAGTTGTGTGTTTTTTTCCTGTTATATGTATATAGCTAAACTATGTCGCATTAAAGCAATGCATAATCACGGCTGTGGACATGAATGCAAAGGAATTAGCCTGCATCGATGCAAAATTAAGATAACCTTTGTGTAATTGTGTAAATATCACCACTAGGTAAGAGAATAGACTAGAGCTTGAGGATCCTTCAAGTCAGAATGTAAACTGTATGTTTAGCATCTGGTTTGACATTTTTGGTCACACATTTTAAATTAGAAATAGATTGTACATGCCCCTCATTAAATAAGAGAAAACCGGATTTATTAATGGTCGTCCGGAAGTGTGTGCATCCTGTAAAATGATGGGCAATTTATATCTGTAAATGTCTTGTAAATAATTATGATTATTATTGTTATTTGTTATAGAAATACGCAGTTACGTATTTTAATGTAAACATAGTTTGTAGAGTGCAACTTATTCTAAATATCATCTAATAAAATCACTGCTAAATAAATACTTTATAACAAAAAGAAGATATAAAAAGATTGACTGAAGGAATTTTCTTACCCTTCACAAGGTAATTTAGTCATTTAATAGCAGATCCGAAGCCAGTCACACATTGAGCAGTGGTTTAAATGGTTTGCTTTATTCTGTCTCGTCTGTCTTTTCTTCTGTTTTTTCTTCTTCTTCTTCAAACCGCTGAGACGTTCACGGTCAAGAAAAGAATGACTAGATTATTATCAACTGAAAGAAAGGAAAAACAGGGGCGGTCGGGGCAAGTTTTTAAAATGTAAAAAACGCGAGTGTATCTTATTCCTTAACATTTTAAAAATTATATATTTGATGTTATTTATATCATGAATGACAATGGCAATTGAGAAAATGTGATTTGTGCAGGCAGAACAGTCTTATTTGTTTTGTTTTTTAAATGAAAGAAACACAGCTTGCAGCCGGTGTGTCTTACTCCCTATGCCAGTGTCAATTTAATTTTTAATAAGGCGGATTATTTTAAAAATAAAAACATAAAACACTCCTTATTCTCCTGATTAGATATTGTTGTTCAAATGTTTATACTGCACTCCTTTACCAGTACTTGTAAAACTATTTCTCCACATTGGTGAGCAGGCACGGAATAGCCTGCACCGGTGCCAAATAGTATAACCAAAATGTCCTAAAAGTGTCCGAGTTTTAGAGAAAAATTGTCAGTCAAATTTCTATTTGATGTGATAAAAAACAGGCATTGTTCCAGTAGAAAATGTGAGGAAGGCATGTCATTTTGCCTAACATGCAATAGTATTGATCACAATAGATCCTTGTGTTTTTGTTTGTGTTATAAATCCTAATTGGTATTAAAACTCAAATGTAAGTATCTGGGAAGCGATGAGAATGAGAAGGGAAAACAAGAATCATGGAATTGTGGTGGTATGCTGCCACCTACTGGTCATTTTTTATAACAGTCTGTCCAAGGTAACACAATGCAATGGACTGTAATTTATAATACTTTTGAAGTATTCTTATTTCCCCTGTCCTTTATAAAGAATTATTTTTCTCTAACAATATCCGCACATTTAAAACTCACAAAATAATTGCAAACTGAAAATGCAAATTCAATTGGCTCAGATGCAGGCTTATCTGACACTTACTGACTCTGATCACATAGTGCCATCTACTGATATACAATAGACATACACGATGTCCTCTTGATGAATTCAAAGACTTGACAACATACTAGGAACAAGCACATTTTTGTTAAAACCATTAAATAGGTGTTGATTCATCTCTTTGATTTTTTTTCATTTTATCAGCAGCTTGTTAAGTTGTTCCTGATATTTTGTCCACTTTCTTTCTAAATGTGAATAAAGTAATGTAGAGAGAATATCTAAAACATGTTTTGTGTGAAGTCATTTTTGGAATAATCATTACATTATTACCGACTATATGCATTTGGTGTCAACAGTATTTAAAATTTTTGTATGTAACTATTAATAACATTTTTTTTACATTTGTTAATATATCTAATGTCTGCCTTTACAAAACTTGCAAATGTGAACCTCTGATACTATTTAAAGACCAAAACTGCAATTAAAAGTAAAAAGAGAACCTCTTTGGCTTCAAAACGTGGAACAAAGGGTCCTTTGAGGACAAAAACCCACTCACCTGCCTGTGAAGTATTGGATAACCTGCTCTAAAGTCTATTTACAAGATATACTGGATTTTGGGGTATAGTTACACTGCATATCAAGGATTAGTTGAACTTCCTATCCGAGACGTTGGCACAGGCAGACACACACATAAACACACACACGTACACACACACACACACACACACACACACACACACACACACACACAAACAAACTCAATCTGCAATAAAGAACAGAATAATCTTCTGTTCTGAGATGCAGTGAACCTAAAAAATGAAGGCTGCTTCCAATACCTATGATATGAGAGGATCTGTAGATACTCAACCCAGACGCCATACTTCCTTAACACAGAGGCCTTTCAGCACACTCTAGGAACTAATAATGATTTGCGACATTATTGATCTCAACAGGGAAATTGTCTCTTTTTTATTTATTTATTTATTTATTTTTGCAGTCTGCACATGGACGTCAGAACCTGATGAAGGTAAGGTTACTATGTCTTGAGATCAATTCAGCACCGGACGACAAAAGTGCTTAAACTGTGGCCCTCCAACTGCAGGTCTACTCACTGCAGCATCCTGCAGCACAACATTATGTCAATTCTCCATAACAGTGTTACTAATAGTTAACATTGTAAAATCAGGAACTAAACATTACACATAACAGTAGCAACTCTGTGAGGCTGAACTTAGGCACAGCGGTACTTTGAGCTAAATGCTAACATCAGCATGCTAACAAACTCACAGTGACAATGGTGACATGCTGATGTTTACCATGTTCACCATCTCAGTTTTAGCATACACAAAAGTGCAGCTGAGGCCAGTTTTGCTGGCATTTGGTCATACACCCAAAAATTTGACATGATGGTGGTGTTATATGAAAGATCACCAGTTATTACAACTCATTCAGAGGTGGACATCAGTGTCCACCACTGGAGCATAGTGGAGGACCATCTAATCAACATATTGACACTGCCATCAATGACAGAATAAATAAAAATATTCTTTATATTGTAGAAATATTCTTCATGCACATTTTTCAAACTCTTGAAAAGGGCAGTTTACTTTTTAACAGAAGTGAAATGCAAACTTTATATCAGAGCAATATATAAATTCGTGCAGGGTTTACCCAGTTAAAGCAAATAAAAGTAAGTACAATATTGTTCAAGCATTTTGCCAGGAAGGGGTAGTTCAATTTCCATTTCTGTAAATCATGAAAGATGCTCCATCTCCATCTAGTTTACAGCTGTCCTGCTGTTTATTCACATCATCCCACATCACATGGGAACAAAATGATATACAATCATGAAAGAAAATGTATTCACAGTGTAAAAGAGAAAGCAGAGATACAGTATCTGGTATAAATAAGCAGGTAACATTTCTGCTCACAGATAAGTACATGGCCTTCACAGATGTTACACTCAAATCAAAATTCACATCTCAGCAATCATTGTTGTCTTTTGTACAACGGACAGTAAAGTTAAAATGCAGATTGTTTGGATTTGTGAATATTTTTACGTTTTTTTATTTATCACAAAATAAACACCCAGTCAATATTCCAAAACAGACTTGTTTTTAGTTAGTTTTAGTTTAGAGCGCTTTTTCAAAGCTATAATTTCATTTATTTATTTTGTAACTAGCAAACATATTGTGTGAGGATAACTGAGAGGATAACTGGCCTGCACCGGTCTAGTTATGTGTGTCCTATTAATAGGCCTGGCTCAGACTCACAATGTTCAGCTGTAACCGAACTCCATCTGTCAAGTCACGTCCTCTCCCCGCTCTCCCTTCTACAGTATCACTGTAGCCAGGCTAGAGGCACTCTGGTGTGTGCCACCCTCCGAGCCAGACAGACGGCAGGACAGGCAGACAGCTGCCTCTGAGGCCATCACGCATTATGGAGGCTCTGTATGTCCAACCCTTGGAAGAGGATGGGGTTATGATGAAGGAGGAGGAAGGGGAAAAAAGTGAGGAGCAGGAAGAGGGAGGAACAGAGGCCTCATCTCCCACAGGTTCCACCACAGATGAGGAAACAGATGAGGACTCTGAATCAGAGCCCCCACCGGTCATTCGGAGGAAGGTGTCATTCGCCGATGCGTTTGGCCTCAACCTGGTGTCAGTTAAGGAGTTTGACAATGCTGATGTGACAGAGTCCGAAGTCAGCCAGCCCCCTGAGAAGGAGGCAACCCGTCCCTTGGAGGAGTTCTACATGTCCTGTCTGTTTACAGTCCCCTCGTCACCAGAAGAGCTGGACCAGAGGTTACAAGCGCAGATGGTTGAGCTGGAAAGCATTGAGCTCCTCCCGGGAACCACCACACTCCGGGGCATCATCCGGGTGGTCAACCTCTGCTACAGCAAGTCTGTTTATGTCCGGATGACCCTGGATCGCTGGACAAGCTACTTTGACCTGTTGGCGGAGTATGTGCCTGGATCCAGTGATAGGAAAACAGACAGGTTCACCTTTAAGTACACTCTGGTTCCTCCCTTTGAGAGAGAGGGGACCAGAGTGGAGATCTGTCTGCGCTATGAAACGTCAGTGGGCACTTTCTGGGCTAATAACAAGGAAATTAACTATGTGCTGTTTTGCCACCAGAAAGTACAAGTAAAGGAGCATGAGCCTCAAGTGCAAGAGGAGAGCACCAGCTACAAGAGCAAGAGGAGCTGTCTCAAAGCTAGGTGAGAGAACCTAATGGTGAATCGTTTTTAAACGTGCCTCTGCTGTCACGTCACGCCAACCTTGTATTTCAGCAATAGATGCAAATACATAGTAATTATTCTTCAGATAAAATGAATTTAGATCTATCGGTGGACACTTTTAATAGATTTACTTCTATTAAAAGTGTGCACCACAAGCTGGTGGAAGCATAAGCGAATGTTGCCTGCTGGCTGGGCCTTTGGGTGTTTACAGTAAGCAGTTATGTAACTTTTTTTTTTCAGTAATGGATGTTTGAACAGCAGAACACATATTGCCCTTTTAAGGTCAGGTGTCTGTCCATGTTTCCATGACGTCTCATCATGGCAAGGGAAGCCAAATATGCGCACTTTATCCTCTTTGACACCAATTCACAAATTAAAACATTCAAACATTTTAAAAAATTGACATACATTTAAAATGGGTCAATTTCAAAGTCTGCTGGCACAGGTAAATGCTGTCTGCATGGAAACAAGGATCACAGCTGTTTTGTGTACACCTCTTACTGCTTATCATGATAATAGCAAGGTCAGTAGTGGTGCAGGTAGAGTTTGACAAGGTCAGGTGAGAAATAAAAACTGTATAAAAAGTTTATGAGGATGTCTGATAAAATACACAGACTTGGCATAATCTGTGACCCCTGTCTATTGTACCATTTTATAAAAATTTAGTCATAAAAATAACATGTGCTATAAATAACTCTAAAAAGAGATAGCCCATGTTTGGATATTTGCACATTTTGTCAAATAGTTGTTGAAACAAATTCTGCATTTTTAAATGATCCTCCTAAAATACAACATAACATATATCTGTGTAACATTACTGTGTTACTTTATTTTGAACCACAGGAGGGGAAGTACAGAGGAACAGACCAGTAACACACCAACAGTAGCTGCAGGTGTGTATACTTAGTGTTTATATGTGTGTGCATGTGTACATGAATTTGTTTGTTTGTGTGCAAGCAAACTTTGACCCTTGTGTTTGTCTTTTTTTTTGCCACACATAAAGCAGACAAGGCTGACAGAAAGACAATGGACAGCGCAGAGATACCATCATTGCTATACTGTGAAGAACACAAACCTTTGGTGAGGTTCATTTATTATCTTTTTGGAGTAACAAACTCTTCTTAAAGTCTGGAGGGGGAAATGAAACACCAACATCACCCTGAAGTAAACAGCCCTTGCAACAAAACAACACACGATCAATGCTGATCATATTGTGTGGTCACACAAACACTGTGTTTGTTTGTTTGCAGCTGCAGAAATAAACTGTAGATATACAGTGAGAAAGTATGTGTGTTCTTTCTGCAAAGAGCCAAAGATACGTGCCATACTGTACAGTGCAGAGTGGGTCCCAAAAGGATATGGAAGATCAGCTAACCTGACACTTGAACATGTCTTAAATCACTCATGTGCAAACTATTAATAATAAATGCAACTTACATGCAAACATGAAGGAAGTTGATGATGTAAACAAAAATAGGCTCATGTGCTGTGGTTGCAGCAGTATTGCAACACATTGCATCACCACAGTAATGTTACATGTCAAAGAATACTCAATAAATGGGCCATTATATACATTTTTAGTCATCAAGCCAGTATTAGGATTTAAAGTAGATGACTAGCAAAACGTTGTGCTGTTTTAAGTAGTTCATACACTTGGCCTGACCTTTAACCTTTGGCCTTTTTGACAGGTGGATAACATAAAAATCAGACGCAGAGCAACACGTTTGGCACGTGTGCAGGACTGCCTCTCCCAAAGGAGGCAGCAAGTACCAATGGCTTGTTCACATGACTTAGCCAGTGGCCAGAAACTTTCTCAGCCTTCGTGGGAGGACTCTGCCAGCTTTCTCCATAAATGGCAAAAGAAACAATCCAACGAGAGTCCACAGGTGCTGACCTACCACCAGATTCCTCTGCTTACACTGGACTGGAACAATGACAAAGCCCATCAGTGGGGGGCTGCTCACATGGATGACCTCTGGACTGGGAGAGCTAAAATGACCTTGTCAAAAACGTCAGTGGAAAATAAAGAAGATACATCCTCTGTTGATGATATTTGGGAGACCTTTCGTAACGGTACAGATGATACCACTGATAAAGAAACCTCCGTGTGCGATTCATGGCAGGCGTTTCTTAATGGGCGGAGCTGTACAGGCCATTCTGGTGTTCCAGAGTCAGAATGGCTCCAGACAGCAGCGTCGGTGTCTCCCTCAAATGATAAAGAGCCCAAAACCCAATGTGCAGCAAGCAGTCAAGAGAATGAATTTCAGGTGGGCATGGATACACCCACCACCTTACATGCACACACCTCAGCTGCATGTCAGCTGCTGTCAGACACTTCATTGAACACTGAAGGCCACCAGCCAGCGGAGGCATGTGTCACCAGCCTAAAAGATGACAACACAGCGACACAAGATGCCCCCCAAAGGTCAGAGACAAACTCCGTTACAGACACTCCGCGGGAATTTAGCCTCAAGGGGGCAACGCCTGTGTCCGAGGGCTCTGTTGACAGTTCAACTGAGTGTCACAAGCATGCGATCTGGGAGCGAGGAAGAGAAGGAATAATAGGAGGAGCAGAAAGAATAGGAGGAGATGAGCCCTTCACACCACACACAGCTGACTTAGTAACAAGCTCAGGGGAGTCTGAGACAACAGACATGACAATAACGCCAGAGTCTCAGAATACCAGCACCGTTGATAGGATCTCACAGGGAGTAAGGCTGGATGAGGGTCTTTCTTCCAGCAGGGAAGGGGAGGTTACAGGTATTGCACACAATGCGATGGATGACACGCTGGCATTTAGGGAGACAATCCAACAGGGGACAAAGAACGGGGAGAGGTTTGTCTATTCCACATCCAGGCAAGACATGGAGGAAGGGATAATGAATAACTGTATGGCATATAAAGTATCTAGAGAAGAGGAGATATTTAGGCCACATAAAACAGAAGAGTGTGAAATCTCCCAGAGGTATGCAGATGAAAAGCAATGTGAGGAGTTCAGGCTGAACCAAAACAGTGAAAATCCATTACAGGAGAATGAGAGAGATGAAAATGAAATAAGACCTGCACGGTCACATGCAGATGAATTCAATCCAAACCAAACGTGTGAGGGCAATTTCAAGCAAAGCCAAATAATGGCAAGTGAATTCAAATTTGATGAATCAGAGAACAAAGATTTAGCATCAAATAGCAAAGGCCTGGAAGTATTCAAAAAGACAGAGGTGGAACCTTCCTATTGTACAACAAGCAAAGGAACTAAGAGACTAATTGGTGCAGAAGCAGAAATGATCAAAGTATTAAATGAGGACGAAGCTTTACAATTTAATTCATCAGTGCAGACTGGAAACACATCAATAATTTTGAAAGTACATAATAAACAGTCAGGTCCAATCCAAGCAGGGGAAGGGCTGTGCATTCAGAAAGAGGAAGAGGACTCAACACTGACACAAAAACAGGAGAATGTTTTTTTGATATCTGAAACAGGTGAACATGTATTAGTCTCAAGTCAGACAGAGGAAGGAACATGCTTGAGTTGTGATGAAATAATTGAGGAGAAACAGGAAATGAACACGTCAGCACAGACAAGACACACAGTGGAATCAAGGGATGCAAAAAAGGGCCTCCAAAGTGACCATGATACATTCAGACCTTTTCCAACAGATACATGCAACCCAAACCCCGTGGAGGTGGTAGAGATGAGATGGACTCATTCACAGGAGGATATAAAGAGTCAAAAAGAGGATTTAGGATGTGAAAGAAGCCCAGAAGAAGTTGTGGCGAAGGAGAACATAGCAAAGAAAGACACTTCAACAGAACTTCAACAGCAACCTGAGACATTAGAAAGAATAGAGGAAGATATGAGTCAGAGAGACAGAGATGAGAGGGTGAGTATTGGAAAGCTGAAAATAGTAGCAATGGGGGAGTTGATGGGTAATGTGGAGAACCCTCAGGGGGAGAGGAAGAATGCACCAGTTGAATTGAAAGAACAAGAGTTGTCAGCAGAAGTTGAGGGTTCTCCAGGTGTTGAACATGAAAAATTGTCAGGAGGAACAAAAGACCCTATTACAGCAGAACATGCTGTAGTAGCTGAAGTGATAGAGTCGGGATTGGAGGAGATGTTCATAGAAAGCTTTGGAGAAGATTTGGTCAGGAGGGTTTGGGAAGAGGTGTTTTGTCGGAGAGTGCATGCTTCAGATAGAGACACAAATATTGTTGATGGAATGGGGGGAAAGCTGTCAGACGTACCCGATATTTCACAAGATTGTCGTCTCCTTGTTCAGAAAGACTTGAATGATGCTCGTGATTCAGGCGTATTTTCCTTGGCAGAATTACCAACAGATCCAAATTTAATTCTCTGTCAAGGCCTAGAGCAAACCTTAGTGACTAAGAGCAATGAATGCTCCCCAAAAGAAAGAAGTCAGTCATTCACCACAGCAAAACCCACTCCCTTTCTCTCAGAATCTCAGACAGATGCAACTTCAAGTGCTCATCTCAGTCAAGAGCCAGCTGCGCAGAGTAGGCAGTCATCGACTGAATCAGCCCAAAGCTCTCCAGAGAATCAGGAAAATTATACTCAAATAAAAGAAATATCAGTCCACTTTCAGAAGACAGGTAGACAAAAAGAACACTGTGTGGATTCCCACAAGGAGAGTTTTAATCACCCAGCCCACCCATCTCACAAACATCAGAGTTCCTCCTCTGAGAAATTAAAAGAGCCCGACAGTCTCATATGGTGGAGTATGATATACATCCTCAGTCACATCACCAGACTTCTATTCTGCGCCCTCTTAGTCGCTGGATTATTCTTCCTCTTTTTCCTGTATGATTTCCCAGCATTCGTTGCACTCTACATATCTTCATCGTGCTGGTGGTTTTATAAGTGGCAGAGACATAGAGTGACGACAAACAAGGGCATGGTGGAATAGGCCGAGAGTTAAGAAGTAAGGAAGTGTGTTAAAAAGTGATGTGTGTAGCATTTTTAAACATCAGGACACCGCGGTCAAATTAACTTTAATGTCTTCAATATTGTCATACTGTGTATTCAGACTGGCGTGACCATTGTTAAGATGACTGGAAGCTCCAAAAATGAGTGCAATAAAACAAAATGCTACACACAACACTAGTAGTGTGTGTGTTTGGTTGTGTGTTTTTTTATTTGGTTGTTTCTTTGACCTAAGTGAACTAAGTGACATAAGTGAAGTTTGTGCAGTGGTTCCCAAATTTTTTTGGCTTGAGACCCCATTACAACAAAGCAATGTTTACTTACAACCCTTTGTCAGTAGATGCATTTATTTTGTTTACTTGTTCCATGGAAATGATTAGAGGAAAGTATGAAAAAATAGACATCATTTGATGAAGCAGATTTTTTTTCACTTTATTCCATAACTTCCATAATTGCATAACTTTGGCTATGTCTCATGGCCCTTTATATGTTTTCCTGCGACCCCTTGTGGTGGTGCCAAACCCCAGATTGGGAACTAATGAATCAGCGAATCAGGACAAGTTTGGCTTTTGGTAATCAAATCAACAAACAAATGTATCTTTTCAAATAATCCTGAATTTAATTTGAGCGACTAACCATTCAAATTTACTTGAGTGAGTACTTTTTTTAAAGTGTGAAGTTCATATGAAAATGCACCTGTTGTTGAACGTTGAGTGTAAACAATTATGTGTATGATGTGTGAATATTTGCTGTGTTTTATGGGCCCAATATCACTTTACACTATACCAAATGGAACAAAGTAAGTGTGTGTTTGATTAAAGGAGATAAAAGGTGTTTGCAATAGCGGGGCATTGGAGGTCTATAACATTTCTCTTTTCTTGTTCTTCTTCAATAAAAGAAATTCATATGACTACAGAAAAAACTTGTTTTGTCTTTTAAAAAAAAAATAATTTATTTTTGTGAAATGTTGATTTATTTTGTATTTTTGTTTAACATTTAGTTTTTTGGCCCCACTAATGAGAAATGTTACCAGTAGGGAAAGTTAGGACATAATTTGTGTATTTAATTCATAAGACTCAACAAAAAATAACTTATATTCATTTCTTATACTGTATTTGACACGTTTTGGCTTTTGATATCCAAAGGGGTTATTATTGCCATTACAGCATTAACCTTCTCTATACGCCTATAAACAACTTGTTCTGTATCTAACAGTATGCATTAATTACAATAATTCTTGTAGTCTGTAAAACAGCATTCACTGAACTCCTACCTGTTTAATCATAGTGAATTTTACTACATAAAATTGTCACCTGAATTCTGTCAATCAGATTCTGTCCTTGTTTCTCACGTGCAATGTTTCATCCTTTGCTTCATAACAAGGTGGAGTGGAGGCCCAGTACATAATGGTGTTTTAAGACTTCATATCTCAAATGAAGGGTCTAGTCAGTATTCATGTACAGTCACCCGTAGCATGATTGGAAAGGTCATAATCCTTGTTGGCAATCGTTCACAGACTGTGTATTAACAGTATCTCTTTCAGTATTACTCATAAGAGACCTCAGTGATCCTGAGATGACCCTTCACAAACCAGAGGACCAGTCAGCAGTTCTTTGTTCTTAGATTTAGAGGATGCTGTAAAGGTAATTTAGTCATTCAAGGAACTTGTGACATTTAGAAAAAGGTCAGAATTATGCCGGTGTTTGAAGGATATAATCTTAAGAAGTTTCAGCAGAGTTACGTGTTGATTACCAGATAAATCAACGCCATTGAACCTCAGTTGTATGTCTTTGAAGTGAAAACCAAGTGTCCATCTTTGCTTCTCTCTCTTAAAAGAGTCATGTATCGTTTAAATTTTTGTGTCCGCTGACAGGAGATGGAATTAAGTCAAATTCACATAGCAAATAGTCCATTTCATCCCCGTTGCTTGTGTGGCTTACTAAAGGCACTATATTACAAGGTTAAAATAAAATAGGATAAAATGCATTCCTTTTGACATTGTGATGTTTAAGTCACTGCTCTTACCGGATGCCTTCCCAAAATTAATACACACCATTTGTAAGAGTTTTTCTCAAAATGTACCACTTTACAATCTCAGAGAATGTCCAGGTTTTTTTCTATTTTGTGAGTTTTTGTTCTCATAATCTTATGTGTTTAATCGCTTAAATTTTAATTTTTCTTCTCTGTATATTACGCACCTCCTGAAATGGTAAGTGACTGTAATTTATACATTTACTGAGCAAATCCAATATTTTGTTAAACTAAATTTAAAAATATGTTTAAGGGATACAAGGCCTTTTAACTATGATGATTGATCTTGTTGGTAACTCTATAACCCAAACTCTCACTGTGGTGTATATAGTGCTTGTTCATTGTGAAGCCAGTAATTGAAGTTATGTGAACTGCTGAGTAGGAGTAATAGAACAATTACATAATTTAATGCGGGTAATCTTTCATCATTAACAAAAAACATTTTGAAATATACAGCAAGAAAGTGGTGTGGGTGGATTCTGTATGTATCCATGTGTCCATCTCCATATACTGATGAGAAACACAGTCCAGCAATGGACAGTTTTTGAAGATGGATGGCAATGTGCAATGTAGCCATGTCCTAAAGAAGCCTAAAATCACACAAAGCATCATTTAATGTTACTGAAAAATTGTATTAGAATATGTTTTGAGCAAATTTCAGATATTCAGAAATGGATTTTACAATATAATGCACTTCACAACTAATAATGACAACATAAATCGTTTCAGCTTCCATTCTGGTACTTACTTCTGGTACCATTTACACAGATGCTTCAGTGCTGGCCAGGCTGTCGTATCACTCTACATATTATCTGCTAGTCCTCCACAAGCAGAAAAGTCTCACTGTGTGCGATAAAGTGACAGTTTGAGTGACACTGCAGTTCAGAAAAAGTCACCTGATCCCGTCTGGGGTATGATGACCTTTTGTAAACTGGCTCCAATCCCATGCTGGCACCTTTAACAAACTGGCCAAGAGCCAATGTTGGCACAGCAGAAGGCTACTCTTCACAGGGCGCTGCTCTGAGGAGGCACAGTACAAACCTGGCAAAGCTACTATAGCGTGTGCAGACATAAAGTAGCAACGATGGGAAGAAAGTGAGAAACAAGGACAGAATCTGATTACCCTGAGGTGCAAGGCTACTTTTTATAGGCTAATATTGACTAAAGCACATGCCAACATGTATGAATGTATGTATGTACAGTAAAATAGCTGGTAAGAGACTTTAAAAGCCACAATTCCTATTTTGCTGTTAATTAGCACTAAAATTTGTCAGATACATTTTAAGAATCTAAGACTTGATTTGAATTGAAGATTTCTTTAGCCTGGGATAGCTTTTACCCTGGTTCATGTCAGGTCACCGAGGGTCCCTGAGATGGCAGAGTAAGACAAGCTAATTGACTCTTTGGATCACACCCTGAACCTTGTGATCCTAGTCTTGACTAAAATGAGAGCCTACGTTGATGCTCTTCTCATTTGCCCGCTCACATTACAGTGTGTATACAGAATTGTGTGTGTTGGTATGCGTTTCTGTGTACGTGAGTATGTGAGGACAGAGAGGCATACTATAATAAGGATCATGCTATCATGTGAGAGACATTCTCAGGAGTGCATTCCTGTGTTAGTATTTGACACAAGCTTCCTGTAGTCCGAAATAAGTCTGGAAAGCTTTAAGAGATTCAAGAATTTGCTGTTTCTTCCTACAGTTGTCTTGTGATAATTTTGGGGATTTCATGATATAAAACTTTGGATGTAAGTGTACACCAACAGCTTACACAAAACTAGGTGCAATACTACATTTCTTCCAGCAGATGACGATGCAGCTCCATTTTTCAAAGAATCCGTTACATGTTCAGTCGGTCTGGAACTAAAATCAAGGCAAATGATTTGGATTAATACTAAAATAATATAGGAATCACCTCAAGCAAACATTTGACACCATGTGCATAATCCTAAACTTAAGATGCAATTTTGTATGAAAGCGAAAAAACAATATATTTCTAAACCCCGTGGCAAAATCACTGTGCAGTGAAGTGCACTGCCGGGGACAAGAGGGTGCATGAGGACATGGTATGTGAGTGGATGAGAGCGCAAAATGAAGCAGGGGTGCGTTGTGAGGCCTGAGGGGAACAGAGGCACTCTGCTGACAGACTGGAGACCTGACAGACTGCATCGTCCACACTCTCCTCGGTCCTAGGGAACCACATTTTATCGCTCCATTCCCTGTCGGTGTCCTGTACCCCACTCCCTCAACCTTCAACCTTGCCAGCTTCATCTCCCCTAGACCTCCCCTCCTTACCATCTCTACCTCTCTTTTTCTCACCAAGCCTACAAGCATTCCCTTCCCTCGCCTCCTTCTCTGACTACCCTTAGCAACCCGACATTCCCAGATGTCTGCTGGCTCTTGCATCACTGAGACAGCAAGGCTTTCTGCTGTTGTCACTTGGCATTTGAAAGCTGTGCGTGCGTGGGACACCGTCACCTCCCATGCAACACTAATTGCAGCATACTGACTGCTAGAGGACTCATCTGAGAATAAAGCAGTGGACTGGTACCATAAGGCTAAAGGTTGTTTCTTAACGTTTCTATGTGTTTTGTTATGTCAGATTAAAGGAAATTGGAACTGAACTGACTGACGGGGGCCGCAAACGATCTGTGTTTCAGTTCATTTCTGTATTTATTTACAAACGGAATAAATTTGTTTATTTGTGAAGTAAGTTCCTTCTTTAAACAAAAGAAACTTCCTTTGCTTTCCTTTGCAGAATTACTGTGAGATGACAGAGCTGTTTTTTCATCTCTAGTGATGTCGGCTGGGTGTGTTTCATGCAGCAAGGAGGTGTGAGAAAAGAATGAGGAGGAAGATGAGCAGGAGAGGAATGAGGAGGGGCAGATATTTCACTCACGGTTTGGCACAAAATAGGGAATACAAAAGATGAGCGTGACAGAGATAACTTGAAGAGAGCATAATAATAATAGTAATAATAATCATAATAAACCTTTTTTATATAGCACCGTTCTTAACTATGTAACAAATGGGTTTACAAAATGAATAAAAAATATAAAATAATAACTTTTTACGTAAAAAAAACTTGTAAACATTTTCAAAAGCTTCCACAAAGATAAATGCTTTAAAGGTTTAGTGTGTAGTATTTGAGAGGATCTACTGCCAGAAATGCAATATAATAGCCCAATACAGTACATAACAATGTTTTCAGTGGTGTCTAAAGACCTTGAATAATGAACAATTATGTTTTTATTGCCTTAGAATGAGTCATTTATATCCACATACACCACGGGTCCTCTTACATGGACATCGCCATGTTGCACCACCATGTTTCTACAGTAGCCCAAATGGACAAATGTCTCTTCAGAGCATGTTTCGTCACTAAATACATGAAGAAGAAGAAGAAGAAGAAGAAGAAGAAGAAGAAACGTTAGTAGTAGTATTTGTAGTCGACTGGTTTATTAGAAGTAAGAAAAGAAGAGAAATCTGGACAAATGGAGGCCCACACATATTATTTAGCACCACCTTAGCTTCTCCTGTGTGCTTGGAAAGGGAGGGCTGGGCGGTGCATTCATGTGGTGTCGGAATAATCAGAATCTTTTTTCCTTTCTTTTTAAAACTTTATTGCAAAAAGAGAAATAAAGTGTACATGGGACATAAAGAAGCATACAGAACTTTGATTTGTGCAAAATCACGTATGCATTTACATATTTTGCAAACATTTAATTTATAATATGGTTATAATGGTTAGTTTGCTGTCCATGTAGAGTTAACTAGATGTATGTGTGTTGTTAAGCTCTGATAATTCTAATCCAACACATCTTTGTAGGAGTGTCCATGTTGATTCCACATTCCGATTTAAGGCTTGTGCAGAGTACACAACTTTCAGCGTCGGCCGATGGCCGTGCCGTTCACACTACACAACTTGCTGTCTTGTGATGAGAGTCTTGAAGTCATTATGGCGTTCACACTACGTGACTGATCGGTGACAGGGGGTCACACACTACACGAGCTGACAGCGGCTGTGTCACCCGACGCTGGTCTCCAAACCACGTTTTGACAAGAAAACACACGTGAAATGTGAAACAGGAAATGACGCGAACCTACACACAAACCAGCTGTTGTTTGTTATTATAAAGATAGCAATTATAAAGACAAAGAATGTGGGTGAAAGACTGGAGTAGCACACGCAGGTAGCAGGGATCATCTGAGCTACAGAGAGAGCTGGAGGGGAGTAAAAAGTGTTTTGCGGTGAAAAAGTAGCTGCCTGCTCTCTCATTGGCTAGATGTGGATGTCGAGTCGGCCAACTCTTCCAGATATATATGTCGGTGATGCGTCAGAAATGTGTCGGAGAGCCGTTTTGATTGTTGTGTAGTTCACACATAACGACTGGCGACCGCCGATTGACTGCTGATTTGCCCCCAATCACAGCCTGACGGTCGCCGAGCTTGCTGAGCAGCAAATCGGGCTAAAAATCGTGTAGTGTGAACTAGGCTTTAAGAGCACACAAGCACACACTGAAGTAAGAAGAACGACTTCACAACTCGGAACATGGAACCATCCAATGAGCACATGAATGCAAAGTGAGGGGCTGGTTGCAATTTGCAACCCTCACCACTAGATGCCACTAAAACTTACACACTGAACCTTTAAGAGGAGATTTAAAAGTAGATAGGGATTTATGTGTTAAAGTTTAGTAAGCAAAGAGTTCCATCGTGTGAGGACTCTAATAGTAAAACCAGATCACCCTTTGTCACAAACTTTGAACTGGGAGTAACCAGCAGGGCTTCATCCATGGATCTCAATGGTCGAGAGGGTACATACCAGGTCAATAATTCAAAAATGTATAGATGAGAACATTTTGGTAGTGCTCCAATTTAATCCAAAGGGAATAATATAATATGAAACTCTTTTTAAAAACAAGTATACAAAGTGCGTCACACTAAGGAAAAACATGAGGTGATGAAGGGGTGAGTGAGTGCTCTGTATGTCCTCCAGATGGTTTTGGATGGCTGCACCGAATGACAATTACTTACTTGGAAAAACAGTACAAGTGCTAGGTAAAGTGGCTAGATGTAAAATATTTTTTACAGTGCAGTGATTCATGATGAGATGTTTTTCTGTGCTGTCCTGCAACTCAGCCAACTAATACAAGGAGACATTCCATTCCTTCGAAAATTTCCCTTCGAGAGCCCTTTCTGAACCTTGCGGAAAAACCATGGTGCCAGTCAGTCCTTTGTTCTCTGCAAGTAAGCAAGCATCCCAGCCACAAGCCGTTGTTCAGTAATAAGGCCAGAAACCTTTTACTTCGCAACCCAAGCATCCATCCTATACATACAGTATACACAGATTATTCAGCTACATCAGGTATACATCACTCACTGCTTCCAAACTCCCTCTTTATTCTTCATTCTACATTCTAATATGTTTTTTAACAACAGACATCATACTCTTTTTCATTTTCACATTAGAGACAGCCACATTCAAAAGACAACATACTATAATTTCCTGTTAAAGGGGCTATATGTTGTTTTCAGCTGCCTTGCTTGTTGTTAGCTGGCTGCCACTGCCCTACATCACTATAGGCTTAACTTAGTAAAAAGAATTTGCTCCACATTTGCTTTGTAGTGTTACATCCAGGGTGCATTTTCATTACATCTACCAAAGATGTTTTATCTGTTATTTTCTCATCATTATTAGATCTTGATATTATAAATATTATAACACTATTATTATGTAAAAGGCATAACTTAAGAAAAGAGAACCATTATGACATTGTCTGCTTTAATTTTGTAGATGACATCATTATTCAGTCAACATTGCTAAAATATCTTGAGTGAGTAGAAATGCTCAGGCACAAACATGCACAAAGCACTCCCTGATCTACTTTATGCTCTTAGGTTAGTCCAGTCCCAGCCTCCACAGACCAGAGTTCCAAACTAAAACATTACAAACAACTACATTTGTTTTCCAGTTGCTTCTTTGTTTACATTGCTGTAAATTATACCAAAGCTGTTTCTATAGCAATGAATTCCCTAAAAAAAGACCTTTTGTACCCACCATTTTGACTGATAACTTAAAGCTAATAGTGTCTAAACTGAAGTCAGGTGGAAACTTACTCCAATAAACAACAAAAACTCAAGGACAGTGATCTATCTTTGAAATTCTCTGCATTGAGTTATAGTTTAAAAATATTAAGCATTAAACTCTGTGTCCATTTTTAACTAACCCAACTACAACAACAGGTCTAAAGCTAACGTAATTCCCTACAGCTACAGTAGTCGTTATTCCATCAACAATTTTTATAGAAACGGCAAAATTTCGCAGTGGTGGTCAGGTGGTTTTAGCCTTTTTTGAAAAAAGTGTTTATGCGCTAAATGGGAGATGGAAACACTTTTGCTGAAAAAGTTCTGATGTAGCAAACCTTTTACTCACATGATTTTTCTCAGATCAGTGATCCTCAGGTCCATGTGACTGGTTTTGTTTCCAGTTTGCAACCTCTACTTCTTGTTTATTACAGCCATATGCAACGTCAGCTTCTGACGAAATTACTCTTCGTGTAGCCTGGTTTATTCACTCCAAACCAGTTGATGGAAACACGCCTAATTCACATTATCTTCTGTTTTTCTTTTTTTGCAGCATTTCAAAAGTTAGCTTGAAATTTGCTTGACAGTTAGACGGAAACACGGCTAGTGATTATAAGAGCTATTGTATCTAACTGGACAATCCCTTTACCTTGAATGCAAAAGCAGCACATCCCAAGAGGGCCACCTGCTTTTGTTTGAGAACAATGGGCCACGTGGAAAAGTGACCTTGTATTGTCTGAGCGATAAAATCATTTTATTAAAAGCTCTAAAGTAAAAGTATGTAAGTAAGTGCTATTCATATATATATACAGTATATTCAAATAAGTCAAGGAGAAAATGACTTACTGTATTCAAGGATTACATTGACATGTAGCCAAAGGTAGCAAAGGGTTAAGAAAAGCTTTAGCGATGACCAGTCAGGCCCTGAGTGTGTGACAGTCAGAAGACAAGTAGTCGGCCTCTCTGAAAGCCCTCAGTAAATCTGTCTGCATGCCATTTAGAGCGTTGGCCTGACCTAAATGTCAGAGCAACATTTGACAGAACCACATAACTCTTCCTCTCTCCCTCTCTCTCCCTCTCTGGATCCTTTCTCATTCCCTCTGTGATGTTGGTCTTACAAAAGGGTTAAATCACTCAGACACAGCTCACAGTGTCTGTTCATTTCGAAGGCCCTGGGGCGCCCATACGTCTAGTAAAATGGAAATTGAATGGGGAAGGTCCGGTAAAGCTATTGACATTCTCTTGTATGTTGCTGAACCTCTTAAGAACATTTTATAGGTACACGTTGTTTGTTGTTGTAGAGCCCATTAAAATGCCAATAAAAAGTTTTATTTTGGTTCATATTTTACTGTAAAACGTAAAATGTGATGGCGAAATTGGCCCAATGCGTTTGTCATTTTGGGAAAGAATATTTTTTCACAGTGTTTGTTGTGTAATACCTTTGTCCTTTGTGTGACAAGTCATAGAGACATAATGCCACATTATCCACGGATTCTGTTGCCTGCTCTTTACAGCAGAATAGGATTTTGAGGCTAAGAGTTTTGGACAGAAGGGGCATATTTCTGGGTGATTCATTCAGTGTGTCTGGAGCCAAGGTAAACTGTGTCATGTTTCGTGCCTGTGTACCGCATGCATGTTTCTGTGCATCTCTGTGTGTAAATGTGTGAAGCCTCACTTCAAGTGTGTGTCCGTGCCCATGATGATACATTTGCATGTGTGGGCGTGTGGGGGTATGGGTGCGTGAAATGCTGCAGAACGTGTAGAGTATGTGTGTTTCTTCAATGTGTGTACTGTATTATATGGCCGTGTGTGGGCAGTTAGGATTGCACAAAGAGCGCACCATATTGAAAACCAACATATTGTTGGCAGCCAGGCTCCCACGAATCAGTTTCATCACGGTGCCTTCTCCCTCTCTCACTCTATCTGTCTCTCCCTTTGAGCAAAAGGTTATACATTGAGCAGTTCGGCTTCAGTCTGTTTCCTCATTTCAACTCTGTGTTTTTTTCTTTTACCCAATTTCACCCTTGCGTTTCACCCTGTACCAATCTTCACAGGCATTTTGTTTGTATCACATCATGGTGTTGATGTAACAACAAATCATATTCCATTTCATCTGGCCCAGAAATTGCACTCGTTTTAATGGAAGAGATGTAATAAATTCTGAATTTGACTATTAAATTAGGCAACAAGGGTTCTGATATTTTAACTATTTTAGGAAGAATTTAAAATTTCAGCTGTGCAACTAATTCTATCTTTTTGAAACTCAATTTCCTTATATTGAAAGGTAATGATTTATTTGATTCTCTTGCTGCCAGCCACTTGCTCTCATTTTCCTGTGTCCCTACGTCATCCCCCCTTGCCGCCCTGTCTCCTCAACTACACTATTTCTCCCTCCAACCTTCCTTTTCTCCCACTGATATACCCAGCAGTAATCCTCTTGACTTGCCACACAAGACACGTGAACACACATGTGAGGTGAATGACATAAAATGGATGAGAGTGAGACACAGATGGAACATACTACCAGAGATTGAGGAGAAGGATTAAAAGGGCAAGGGATAGAGGGTTTTGACAGAAGGATGCACAGAAAAACATAATTTATGAGGAGGTGCAAGTCATGTGGAAACAAGGGTGTAGAGAAAATTAAGCTAATAGTAAAGGCAAGAAAGAAAGAAAAATGCTGGCAGAAAGACAAAATGGAATTGCCATAATCAGGGGAAAATATGGGAGATGTGGGGTGTTGAACAGATGGATCACAGGACAGAGGGATTCTAAAGGATGTAAAGAAAGGAGGATAAGACAGATAGAGGGATGAGATGTGTACATTGCCGCTGTGTATGAGGTGACCCTGAATCTGATCGATTTTTACAGCTCTGCTACCGTAAATCATGAGCGCAAGTCTGCATCTGTGGGTCTGAATATGTGTGTGTTTGTATGACAATATGGTTGGTGCAAGTCCTCAGTGCAAGTTTCTTTTCTAATGACCTTGTGTTAGAATCCATCTTGTGGTACATTATTTATCTATCCACACACACACACACACACACACACACACACACACACACACACACACACACACACACACAAATACTGTGCACACAGGCACTCACCTTTACATCACATCTGTCAGAAAGAATGGAAATGTTGGTTAATGCTGACACAAATCCATTAAAAGTACTGGTTACTAAAACACCGGAATTTCTTTTCTTATATACCAAAGTTGTAAAACAAATAACAAAATGAGGACAAAAATGAATTTGTGTACTTTTTAGCTACCAGCATGGCACTATAGATGGCAATGTCAGTCGGTCAGTTGGTGCAGACTAAAATTTCTCAAAAACTGTTGCATGAATCGCTGTGAAATTGTGTACAGACATGCATGGTTACCAAACAATGTATCCTAATGACTTTGTTGATCCCTGAACTGTTTGGTTCAGAGGAAAATATCTCAACATCTATTGTAGTGGTTCTTTTAACAATTTTGGGGAGGCAACAAACAAAAAAGATTGATTTGATTAAAATAAAAGAAATGATTCAGGTCAGAATGATAGCATCAGCAAACTGTTTTTTATTTCCCTACAGAAATCATGTTCACTCAACTTAGTTCCACTCCATATATTTACCCACAATTTGAGAACCACTGATCTATTGGATGGATTGTCAGGAAATTGTGTATAGATATTCATGAGCCTCACAGGATGAATCCTACTAATTTTAATGACCAGCTTACTTTTCATGTAGCACCACAAAGATGATGCTCCAGACTAGCGTTGTAGTACTCGAGACCGATCTTGGTCGTGTGTCATGTGTCTTGGTCTTGACTCGGTCTCGCCCTCCCTCGGTCTTGGTCTCGACTTGGTCTCAGCCCCTAAAAGTCTTGGTCTTGTCTCGGTTTCGATAAACCATGGTCTTGGTCTTGACTTGGTCTTGGTTTGGGCGGTCTTGATTTCAACACTACTCCACCGATCTTGGTCTCGAGACCAGTCTTAAGACAACTGATGGTCTTGGTCTTGTCTCAGAATCGACTGAATTTGCAGTTGGTCTTGTCTTGGTCTCGGACATTGAGGACTCTGGATTTTATTTCAAGACCAGTCAAGACCATAATTTTGGGAATATCAATACATTGCTTTTGCATTGTCTGATTTATTTGTTAAGACCTTACTTTGATTGGATGTAAAACGTAGCCTGTAACTTCAAATGCAACCAATAACCCTAATTAAAAATGTGTTACCGTTAACGACTGTCACCCCTCCCCGCCATGGTAAGCATGGTAAAGAAGTGTTGAATGTTGATTTCAGCTCTAAGTATTTGCATGTGGGTGTTTTAATGGGAGTGTGGATCTTTCAGACCAATTTCAGTGCCTATGATCTCGTTCCACATTCTATTGTGTGTCATGTGTCTTTGTCTTGACTTGGTCTCGCCCTCCCTTGGTCTTGGTCTTGTCTCGGTTTCGATAAACCATGGTCTTGGTCTTGACTTGGTCTTGGTTTGGGCGGTCTTGACTTCAACACTACTCCAGACATTGACATCTTTGGCTTTGAGTGAAATTTCTTTACAACTTCTGGATAGACTGCCATAAAATTTGCTATAGATATTCAAGACATTGATCCCCAGACTTTTCATCTAGCGCTATCACCAAGTATAATTTTCAATTTCATCAGTTATATTTTAGAATTACATAAGGTTAGCATTCATGCAGCAACATGTTAAACTAAGATGGTGAACATATCAAAAATTATCTTGCTTGTCCTACTGTATTTCTCCTGCCTATTGGATGTCTGTCAAAAGCTGTCATTTTAACACTGTCCCCTACACTGCAACACACACATTCTTGCAGAAGGCCCTGTCTGAGGTCCCCTGGGCCTGATTAATGCTTTTCTCTACAGGACTCCCAATGGGAGATTCCTCACACAGCACACACTCATGTATGCGCTGCACTGCTTTGGTTTATGCACACACATGTTGCCACATACTGAGAGTGCAGCATGAGAGCCGCTAACTAATTCAATTCAATTCAATTTTATTTATATAGCGCCAAATCACAACAACAGTTATCTCACAGCGCTTTTCATAAAAGAGCAGGTCTAGACCATACTCTATGATGTTATTTACAGAAGCCCAACAATTCCCACCAAGAGCAAGCACTAGGCAACAGAGGCAAGGGAAAACTTCCTTTTAAGAGGCAGAAACCTCGAGCAGAACCATGGCTCAGGGTGGGCGGCCATCTGCCTCGACCGGTTGGGGGTGAAGGAGAGAGAGAGAGAGGGGGGGAGAGAGAAAGAGAGAGAGAGAGAGAGAGAGAGGGCAAGAGAGGAACAGAGAGAAAAAGAGAGGGATGGAAGGAGAAAGAGGGTAGGGAGGCAGCCTACACAATAAACACACACAGAGGTACAGACAGTAAAGGTGATGTTGCTATAGACTGAATGAAAAATGGTATAGATATATATAGTAGTGTTAATGCTAACAGTCGTAATGTTAATGATTATAATAACAATAATAACAATATAGGACTAGTAACAATAGTTGTTGTAGCAGAGGGCCAGCCCTAACTATAAGCTTTATCAAAGAGGAAAGTCTTAAGCCTACTCTTAAATGTGGAGATGGTGTCTGCGTCCTGAACCCAAACTGGAACCTGGTTCCACAGGAGAGGAGCTTGATAGCTGAACGCTCTGGCTCCTAGTCTACTTTTGGAGACTCTAGGAACCACAAGTAACCCTGCATTCTGGGAGCGCAGTGCTCTGGTGGGGTAGTAAGGTACTATGAGTTCTTTAAGATAAGATGGTGCCTGACCATTAAGAGCTTTGTAGGTAAGAAGAATGATTTTAAATTCTATTCTGGATTTTACAGGAAGCCAATGCAGAGAAGCTAAGACAGGAGAAATTTTCCTGGCTCCTGTCAGAACACGTGCTGCAGCATTCTGGATCAGCTGAAGAGTCTTAATGGACTTTTTTGAGCAGCCTGATAATAAGGAATTGCAGTAATCCAGCCTAGAAGTAACAAATTTACGTAGGTGAAAAAAGGCGGTCCTAGAAATTTGCTTAATGTGAGACTTAAACGACATGTCCTGATCAAAGATAACTCCGAGATTCCTCACAGTGGTGCTGGAGGCCAGGGCGATGCCATCAAGGGAAACTATATCTTTAGATAATGCGTCACGGAGGTGCTTAGGCCCCAGAACAATAATTTCAGTTTTATCTGAGTTTAACATTAGAAAATTACAGGTCATCCAGGTTTTAACATCCTGAAGGCACATTTGAAGTTTAGGTAACTGATGAGTTTCATCTGGCTTGATCGATAGATATAACTGAGTATCATCTGCATAACAATGAAAGTTTATGGAACATTTCCTAATAATATTGCCTAAAGGAAGCATATATAAAGTGAAGAGGATTGGTCCGAGGACAGATCCTTGAGGAACTCCATGACTAACTTTGGTGTGCATGGAGGACTCATCATTAACATGTACAAAGGTTCCTGAGTTTAGAGATAAGTTGGTGCCAGTTAAGGGCAGGTCTTGGTGAATTTTGTTTCTAATAGTTAGAATTTTATCATTAAAGAAGCTCATGAAGTCGTAACTACTGAGAGCTATGGGAATACTTGGCTCAACAGAGCTGTGACTCTCTGTCAGCCTGGCTACAGTGCTGAAAAGAAACCTGGGATTGTTCCTATTTTCCTCTATTAATGACGAGTAGTACGCTGCTCTGGCATTACGGAGGGCCTTCCTATAAGTTTTAAGACTATCTTGCCAAATTAAACGAGAATTTTCCAGTTTGGTGGAACGCCAATTCCTCTCAAGTTTCCGCGGAGCTAACCGTCTTTGTTTTATTTTCTTTTTTAGAGGGGCTACAGAGTCAAGTGTCATTCGCAGCGAGCCTGCAGCACTACTTGATTTGGGAGGGACTGAAATTATCATAGGAGTCCTCCGTTACGCTGTGACTTGATAATGAATTTAGAGCTGATGGAATCGCATCCTTAAATTTAACTACAGCACTATCAGACAGACATCTTATATAGAAATTTTTGCAGTTGTGTAGTTCAGCAATACAAACTCAAAAGTTACGCAGTACTAAAGCTGTCATTCTCAACGTCCACATGAATATTAAAATCCCCTACAATAATAACTTTGTCCGTTTTAAGGACTAAAGTTGACAAAAACTCTGCAAATTCAGATAAGAATTCAGAGTACGGACCAGGGTCTCGGTACACTATAACATAAAGAATTGGTTGCAGTGATTTCCAACTTGGGTGCGAAAGACTAAGAACAAGGCTTTCAAATGAGTTATAATTTAGTTTAGGTTTAGAGCTGATTAGTAGGCTAGAGTCGAAGATAGCTGCAACTCCACCTCCTCGGCCTGTGCCTCGAGCAATGTGAGTTTTAATATGACTGGGAGGGGTGGATTCATTTAGGCTAACATATTCTCCATCACCCAGCCAGGTTTCAGTAAGACAAAATAAATCAATATCATAATCTGATATTAGTTCATTTACTAGTACACCTTTAG
>NC_060165.1:10744886-10755637 GCF_021292245.1 Micropterus dolomieu | reverse complement strand
GTCATTCTCAACGTCCACATGAATATTAAAATCCCCTACAATAATAACTTTGTCCGTTTTAAGGACTAAAGTTGACAAAAACTCTGCAAATTCAGATAAGAATTCAGAGTACGGACCAGGTGCTCGGTACACTATAACATAAAGAATTGGTTGCAGTGATTTCCAACTTGGGTGCGAAAGACTAAGAACAAGGCTTTCAAATGAGTTATAATTTAGTTTAGGTTTAGAGCTGATTAGTAGGCTAGAGTCGAAGATAGCTGCAACTCCACCTCCTCGGCCTGTGCCTCGAGCAATGTGAGTTTTAATATGACTGGGAGGGGTGGATTCATTTAGGCTAACATATTCTCCATCACCCAGCCAGGTTTCAGTAAGACAAAATAAATCAATATCATAATCTGATATTAGTTCATTTACTAGTACACCTTTAGAAGAGAGAGATCTGATGTTTAAGAGTCCACATTTAATTTTCCAATGAGTTTGCACTATTGCTCTTGTGGTTTTAATTTTTATGAGGTTTTTATGCAGAGCTCCTTTTCTGTTTACCTTTGATTTAAATAATTTCGATGGTCGGGGGGCAGACACCGTCACTATAGGATTTTCACTAAGTAACTCCTGAAATGGAGGAGCAGAGTAGTGTGTTAGACTGCGACTCTGCGTAGGGTTTTGGGTGGGTAACTGCTGAATTAGAAGGGCAGAGAAGTGTGTTAGACTGCGACTCTGCCTCCTGGTCTCAACTCTGGGTTGTCATGGATTTGGTCCACTAATAAACTTGGCCAGATTTCTAGAAATGAGAGCTGCTCCTTCCCAAGTGGGATGGATGCCGTCTCTCCGAATCAGACCAGGTCTTCCCCAGAAGGTCTGCCAATGATCTACAAAGCCCACATCGTTTGCTGGACACCACCTCGACAACCAGCGGCAGAATGACGACATGCGGCTATACATGTCATCACTGGTCAGATTTGGCAGGGGTCCAGAGAAAACTACAGTGTCTGACATTGTTTTTGCATATGTACACACCGACTCAACATTAATCTTAGTGACCTCCGATTGGCGAAACCGGGAGTCATTAGTCATTAAGACTCAATGTCACCCGCTCTGGCCCCAGAGATGCACTTAACTATGGCCGCTGGCTTCGCTAACTTCATGTTTCTCAAAATGGAGCTGCCAATGATCAGTTTGTTTCTCAGCGGGTGTGTCACTGAGTGGAGTTTGAATGCTTACGACTATTCCTCCTTCGGACAGTCACCCAGCCACCCCTTCCTGGCTGCACAGGAGATGCCGGGGGGCGGCTACAAGAGGCTAACTCAGGCCGTTCCGCACCGACTCTCGGGGACTGGCTAGCTACAGTAGCTAAAGACCGATCTACCAAGGTGCGGAGCCGGATTTCTCCATGTCTATAAATAAACTACACTTATTACACGTACCATTACTGCTAAAGGAGGCAGAGGAATAACTGAACATCTGACACACCGAGCAGGAGAAAGTAGGAGAGAGAGAGGTAGAAGGAGAAGCCATCGCTAGCTGCTAAGCTAAAGTCGCTAAAGTCGCTAACAGCTAAGCTAAAGTACTGTATTGTCAGCTACCAAAACTTTGAACAACTATGAGATTGAACAGCAGTCACTAAAAGATGGAAAGAACTGTGAGTGCTTAGGCAAAATTACTGTAAGAATAAGTGTTTAGCAGACAGTTGGCCGCTGTAATCTAACAAATGTAACTGGTATTTAGTGAGAGCAGCACAACACAGTACCAACACACAAGCACCAGAAACGGAAATGAGTCGACACGCTTACCGCAGTACGTCAGCAACCTGCAACCTGCAATGCATTTGTCTCCAGAGCTAACAAGGCGAAAGGAAAGGGCATTTTCTATATAGTTAATATGTTAGCTCATCAGTGAGTGTGAGAAAGTGTATGTGTGTGTGAGAAAGATTGCACCATACTTTCAAAACACATAAAAATAATATGGTGTCCTCTATCAGACCAATACATAATAAAGTTAGTGTTTTTCTCTAAATGATGTTCTTCAAAAAGCAATTTCTCTGCTGTTACTTTTACCGGAGTTCACCACAGTTCACTGGATGCTGCAGAAGTCTGTGCTTCAGTTTTGTAAAAGTGATTTAGTGTACAATTGCACACAGGCACTCGAGATATAAGCCATACTTTTTAAAATGCTCCAGCGCACCACGAGAAGCCATACCAACCTCATCATCCTCTTCATTTTTTAAGCTCAGGAAAATAGTTCATCTCACAAAGTGATGTATAATTATCTCGCCGAGGAACAATCCCAGTCAAAATTATATTCTCTGGGTGTGTCTGGGTGATGAAAGGGGTTCAACACTAGTTTTTGCCATGCCATTTAGCTGGATGTTATTAATTTGTTTTTATTCCCTTTTCCTCAAAAGTAAATATTTGCTTTTCTGCCATTTAAAACTATCTCAGCTTATCACGCTATCAGCTTTAGGGCAGGTTGATCTCTCTCAGAAGTCCCAGTTGTATATGTAGTAGGGCCAGAGAGGCAAAATATTTATCACACCTTTTATGAAAGTATTGGACACAATGATCATCATTCTGATGGTATTCCACCATCCGTAGGCACCACTGGCAAAATGAGATGAGGAGAAAGAAAACAATGTACCATGTGAGACACATTATTGTACAAACTGTTCATTAGACACATGGTTACAGGTTTAATAAATATCAGTGTGTTGCCATTCACTTCTTGTTGTAGGAACACTGGAGATTTTAGATCAAGACAGTGTGGATGACCAGATAGCATTGTCTTTATCTCTTTTGTAACGTCATGAAATATTCAAGTTCAAAATCATGATCTGGCAATCTGGCAACTGTGATGAGCAAACTAGAGTCGGCTGTTTTACTATAGTAACCCTATAGTTACCGTAGTAAGACACGTTCTGCGTACAAACCTTGTTGTGAGCTAGGTCGCAGACTCAGACGTAGGAAGAGAAGGATACACAGTGTCTAAAATGAATTGAGATTCTTAAAAAAAAAGAAAGAATCATGACATCTGTGAGAGCTTTGTAATTTTTTTTATCATGGATATCAGTGAAAGTGTATCAGGTCATTCTTCGCTGAGCTGAAATGTCTCAGGGAAGCAGCTATTATTCTTCTCCTTGAGGTGCATGAACTCACATGCACACGGGGGTACAGACTCCTTTTCCGTGTCTTCCTCTCTCAAAAATGTACAGTAGCTCTCTCTCTCTCTCTCTCTCTCTCTCTCTCTGTCTCTGCTAACAAGAGGAGAGTAAGGGGAGACAGGCCTGTTATGGTTCACTAGCTACAAGGCCAGTGAAATGTGAGAGGATGGGTGTGTGTGGTATACTGTAAGTGGGGGTATGTGTATGACTGTACAGTAAAAGAAAAAGGCGAGTTTGAATGAATGTGGTGTGTGTATGTGTGTGTGTATGCTGGGGTGTGTGTTTGTAGAGAGAGAGCAGGCTTCCTAAGTCCAGTTTCCCTCATTGCTTTTTACACCAATTGATTTTAGTTTGAGTGACAGGAGAGAGGAAACAGCACCTCGGCCTGCTGCTGTCAACTTATGTGAATAACTGCCTCTCCACTCTCTGTCTCTCTCTTTCTGACATCCCTTCCTTTCTTTTCCTGCCACTACACACACACACACACACACACCTACACACTCTATCTTCCTCGCCAACACACAAACAATAAAAACACACAGATACACAACTGATCCCTGATCATACTTCAGTTCCTCATAACATTCCGTGAACTTTTCTTCCTGTCTCATCAGGCATCAGGTTAGGTAACAGGGCACTTTAATAAAACACCCTTTTCTGAGTTGGAAGCAAAGGAGCAGTATATTAAAGGCTGCATCAGAATGCAGACACACTTCAGGAAATGAATGGAAAGCTGTGCAGCCTGCCTGTCAACACTCCATCAGAGAAAACATATCATAATCGCTCGGCGTCGGCGGGGGCCTGTATACCTTGTCGGTGAGCAGAGCAAGAGGGGGCGGAGAGTGAAAGCCGCTTAAAGCGGGACTGCTGTGTTGCCATGGTGACTGTCTATGCATTGAATCGATAGAAAAGAGATGCTAGGATTTCACACACTACCCAGCTTTTCTGTTTTCAGATCCTAATTCATTTATTTTTTGCTGCTGGCTTTGTTGCTTTATATCTTGGTGTCTGTGAAGTGTCCACATTCAGTGAAGTGCACACACACACACACACACACACACATTAAAAACAATAAAAATGCACACATTTATCCACACACACCACAAGCTTAGATGCATGGACATAAACACACATTTTGGTGCACAACTAACAGGGGCTTTTTCCTCCCCCTGGCACCATCCAGTTTTCCATCTGCAGGATGGAAAGAAAGATGCATAGAAATATATCAGTTTCACACCCTTATGCTGTGGAAATAACATAACATTTCTAGCATTGTTAAATGCAGCTGATCCATACAGAATTGTTATGCAGGAATGTGAAGGTGGCAACAACTTTTTCACTTCACCTCAGGTAGCCTTTGAGGATTTAGCAGGTCGAGTCTCAAAGCCTTGCATCAAGTTCCCTTTCATTCGCTGTACTACAAACACGTCGTTTTTTTGTCATCCTTTTCTGGTGTGTAGATAATGATAAAAGTATAAGGTCTTGTATGATGTGTCATTCCAATTATCGTTTGAACAAATATAGCTTTGACGTAAAATAAGATGGATAGCAAAAGATTAGCAGGTTTATACCATAGAAGTAGAATGGACAGAAAGGATCCTGTGTGTGGGGTCACAATGATTATTCTGTAGCAGATGCTTGATGACGGGGAATGAGTGCTATGAGGCAGACACTTCAGAGCGCTTCATGATTAACACAACTACCACAGGAATGCTTGGCTAAATGAAGCCTTTGCCATGGTAACAGATCAGTTTCATGTACTGTACCTTTGCCTATTTCCATGACAACATTGTGTAACATTTTACAGTCATCACATGAAGAGAGCCGGCTAAGTGACCATTTTAGTTGGCTGAATTTAGTTTTTTCTCTATTATCAACTATAATTTAGAAGTACAGTGACTGAAATACTGCATGTTCATAACCTGTACAACCTAATGACAGAAATATATTTACTCATAAATATTTACATACACAGATGGCACTGTCATATTTGTTGACCAAATAGCCAGCCCATCTCTGAGCACAGACATGCATACAAATTCACGGACAGTACCTTTACTGCCACTACACAGGGTTCAGTTCAGTCCAAGCTTACCAGGCAGAAAGGATCTTGTGTGCGGGATCACAATGGCACCAATCTGTGACACTGAAGATGGGTGAGAGTCAACGCGTGTTAGTGCACTGAATGTAAACATAGGTGAAATGAGATGTGGCCCCTGTGATAGTGACACTAACTGAACACTCATTGACCCTGACGACGAGCCCACAAACACAGGCGCAGACTGACATGTGAGAGACTCCAAAATAAATGCATTTAAATGACTTCTGTTCTCAAATCTGACGTCCTCCTTCCCTCTCTTTCTCTCTGCCCTCATTTTGAAAACTGGGGGGAGGGGGGTATTCCATTTGAACAAGCAAGCCTCTGCATTGCTTGTGGGAGACAGCTTGAAAAAAAAAAAGATGAGGGAGAAAAGGAGAGAAAGGAGGGGGAGAACATGAGTGGTGTCTTCCATGCACCAGACGATGCAATCCTTAGCAGGAACACGCCGGGCATTTAGCCAATGGCAGCTCACGCATGGAGGGTTTCCACGGCTACCCCCAACCTTCCTTACCATCAGCCCTTCCCATCTCCCTCCCTCCCTCCCTCTCTCTTCTCTTCTATCCTCCCCTCCTCTGCCTTAGAATAAATGTTAAAAGGCTAATAAACACAGCAGCATACACAGCTGTTCCAGATGACCGCTGTAGCTGTTGTCTTTTTTTTTGTCAGGATTTACCCACGCAGGACAGACATGACATGCTCACACAGACATGCTCAATATAACAGATTACACACTACCCATAATTGATGTCAGGTCTGTGGAGTATTCATTTATGTATTTGTTTTGTTCACCGTGAAGTACAATGCCCTCCTGGATTCAACATCCTAAAGCTATTATATCATTGTATTAACTGGATATGTAATATTGTACTATATCGTGTTGAAAATGTTAGATGCACAATCTGGATCTTTGACAGACTGGACCCTATATATTAAATGATATGATTATATGATATCAAATGACAATTTTCATATAAGAATCATGAAAAAATGCATCTACAGTGTGTATTATTTAATAAAAGTATGCTGTCTATTTACATAAAGGAGTAAACACAGCTAAAAGCATCCCTTAAATGTCATTCTACTCAGTTACGCTGTGTCATGGCACATTTGTCCCACCCCCCACCCCCACTCTCTATGCTCAATGTGTTAAAATTACATGTATACTACAGGCTTCTGTCCAGTGTACAATATGTCTAGTACTGTTCTCCTGCAGCACATTGGAGGTTGCACTGCCCTTTACCGTGACGGTGTGATACTACTGTACTACTTGTACAGCAATTTTTGTACATGGTGAATACAATGTCTCTGCTCCTGATTCAGAAAACATTCTATCCTATTCAACATTTGCAGGTGATCTTCAAGTACTCAATGTCCGTTATCTTTGCATTTCAGATGTAAGGTGAGCTACTGAGGAGCACGGGATCAACGACTGAGCCAAGGAATCTTTGAAAAAGGTATGTGATCACATTCAAAATATGATGGCCTGAGGCAGACCTCTCTGGAGGTGAGTGTGTTCTAGATTTCACACTTCTATGCACTGCACTGCATCTGTGAAATTTATATTGAAAGTTCTTTTACACATAACCATCCCCTATCGTTGCACTACCCTCAATCCCACTACTACCTAGTTTCTTCTCACTTTAACTTGCATATTATACTGATATTGCACATATTGTACGTTCTGTGGGTGTATATGGGTGTTTCTTTGTTGCTACTTACATACATTTTGTATTTTAAAATATATTATTATATATTATATATTAAAATATTAAAATATTTGTTTAGAAGTGGGCCACAGCTGCATTTCATTGTGTAGTCCTGTATTGTATAATGACAATAAAGCTGAAACCTGAACCTTGAACCGTGTGTTTATTCAGAAAGAAAGTGTTTATTCATTAGTTTCTCTTATTACCATCGGAGCACAACAAGTACAGTATGACATACATGAACGTATGTGGATTTATGCTGTGAGTGTACAGATGTGAAAACACCTTTAAATTTTGTATTTTTTGTGTTTGCATGCATGCAGGCAAACGTATGCTTTTGTTTTGGTTGTAGCAAATGAAATTCAAAATTTTGCCTGCATTTGGATGTTTGATGCAAGAGCAGGCAGGCGGTCTGTGCGGCTGCTGTGAGAAGTGGCACACTCGGATCATTAATCAGACTCGACGGCACAGCGGGTAGAAGGCAAGCCACGGGAGAGCCCTAATGCATGCAAATATATACTCGTTTTGGGGGCAGGTTGAGCCAAGGACAGAACCTAGCCAGCAACAGAGAGGGAGAATGAGTACAGATAGAAAGAGAGAGAGAGAGAGAGAGAAAGGGAGAGAGAGAGAGAAAAGAACCACAGCACCAGGGAGAGCCTATTCATTCTGCTGTGGTCCAATACAGCTGAAGCATGAATGTGCACTAAATCAACATGACAGTGGAGAAAAGGTAAAACAGAAAAATCATGCAGGTTTTACAAGACCTACCAGTGGCAAATCCAGAATAGGACCTTTATTGCTTAAATTGTGATACAGAATCACAGTAACATTTGACTAGTCAGATCTCATATCAACAAACTTGTCAAACAAGCTTCTTAAGTAAGCTGCAGCTGATTTGTTCCCAACTGAGGGCACAGCTTAGCATTTCAGCCCTTATTATTCTGCTCAGTGCTTGGCACATTATGGCTGGGATTGTACCTTGGTGGAGATAACCTTACATGACTTTTTGAGATGAACCATCTACAAAAGAGCAAAAGAATTAGGGAATGGAGTGAAGATATCAATGCTGGTGGGCATCAGCATCATCTAAAACAGAGGCATCATAAATGCTCCTCACAAGTTTTTCCCTCCAGGAGGTTTAGGTGCTTGAGTCTGTATATTTCGCTGTCATGTAAAGCTTTTAAAATATTACAGTAGTAAAACACTTTTGTGATTGTTAACCAACCGACACTGAGTAATATATATACCTAGGTAGGTAGTACAGGAAAAAACACTTTTGATTGACTCAGTTAATGTTGCTATGCCTGTCAAGCTTTGTGTTATTGCGTGTGCAGTTTACAATGAACCATTCGAATGAACCATTTTTGAAACACAATGGCTTCAACAACAGCAGTGTCTCATTTCTGTGGATTTTGTCATATTAAATGACAACTGTTGCTAGCAGCCAGCAGAGTAAGCTAATGCCTAAATTCCAGTTGGACAAAACAGACGTTTAATTTTTGTGGGTTGTTGTCATTCATCAAATTATTGTGCAAGAAAAATGCTCTACATGGTAGTTAGTATCTGATTTGTTAATGCTAAGTACTAAATTGTCCTAATCATAAACATTTATGCAGAACAACGAGTTCAACATTTCAAATGTTTGCCGATTGGGGCATCACTTTGTGTAAAGTGGTGGGGACATAAGATTAAGGGTGTGACTACACACTTTGGTCACTAGAACAAGATGAGAAGATATTTTAACAGTATTTTCAATAAATATTTGATGCTAAAATATATCAGTGGGGGCGTCTGGGGTTCCTCCCCCAGAAGACTTTGAGCATTACCGATTTATGGTAGAAATGTCTTTATTTATATGAAGTGAAATAAAATTAAGGTGGCAGGTGACAATTCAAAATATAAAAACATAATGGAATATAATGCAGTAATCAGCAGCTTGTTGTTTTAGCTTAAGTTACTTTTTTGGACAATGCACAGTTGTTTCTTCTATATTTCATTGCATGTTTTCTTATTGTGCATTGTTTAATTTTTTATTTAACATTACTTTTTGCAAGCTATTTTTCAGAACATTTTTAACGAAAGCTTTCAAAAAGTGATGGAGACATTCTTATACTGACCTGTCCCCAGTGTCCCCAGTGTAAATGACACCTCCATCCATCCATCGTCAACCGCTTATCCTGTGTACAGGGTCGCGGCGTAAATGACCTGCCCACTTCAAGCACTGGTTGCAATATAGGGGCATTTGAGGGGATACAATGATTTCTGACTCAAAAAGAATGTGGGACAGAGGCGTACAGCGGGGCCTGGGGGGGCCATGGCAGTGTTTATTAATGGGAAGCCAGTGAGGGATCATACCCTTGTCACTGCAATAGCAACTCTTATTGGTTTTTCTGGACATCTGGGGGGGGTCAAATCTGGAAAATGAGCATAAATGTCCACATGGGTTACAACCTCCCAGAGCTCCAAAACTGTAACTGTTCAAAAACAACATTGTGTAATGGAATAGTTAATGGTCATTTAAAAATAATATACAGAAGATTCATCCAGTGCGGTGTCCCAGGAAAACATCTGCATTAAACTCATGGCTCATGAATCAAGGTTTCACTCTTTCTTTTCCCTGGATAGATGGAAGAATGAAGGGAGGAATGAAAAGATGGAGTGAATGAGCAATTGTTATGCTCTCGCAAACAGGCCATTCAGGGAAATTCCCCGGGGAATGGAGCTTTTTCAAGGTTGCGTCCTACTCTGCTAGCTACCTCTGTGTGTGTATGTGTGTGCATTGTAGTCCTCTGGGTCTCAATAACGTTCAGTCAGGCTGATAGCTCTCCCTGCACAGAAAAAAAAAGTGCAAACCATAGATGTGTGTTTGTACGCTGACTCGGCCAAGTGCCAGAGGTTCCCACAAGTCTCCCAGGTCAGAAGGAGGGTCAACAGCTGTTGGCAAAGAACGTTCTGTGTGTTCATTTTGCCTGGCACACGAGTAAGGCCCCGACATGTGAAAAGAATGAAATGCATGACAGTTTATTGTTCTGTGTAAAATAGATGACTCTTGGAAGGAAAATGCCACTCCGTGAATGCATGCCTGCCGTGTGATTTTACATAACACTTGCCACCAAAAGGTTGCAGGCATTCAAGCTGTATAATGACTTATCCGATAAGGCTGTCTATGTCTGCCCATTTGACCCAAGCTCGACAATCTTTAATAAGTTTTACTTTCAGTTTTAATCACAGCATTTCAATTTTAAACCTCCTTTAAACCTCACTAACTCTGTATTATTTGATTGAAAAGTCACTGCAGACAAATTATACTATTTGTTTCAGTGTAGCCATAAAAGTGTACAGTAAGGGTGATATAGCAGCTTTGTTATGGCCCTTAATTTAAGAGGAGCTTAATGCAGCAGACTCAATTTTTGTCCACAAACTGTTCACTCCTGCACGGTATTGTTCAAATATATTATTCCGCTCCACACTCGTTGTTTGCATCGTTATTATTTGAGCAAGAAGTATATGAAAATTGGCCAGAAGGATTTCAGAGATTGGCAAATTGCATCTCCAATCAATGCCAGGACTGTGCAAAAATCTATGTAAGCCTTGTGTGCAAAATCATGTTTATATAGATTGGAGCAAAAGCGCTCACAAAGAAACCAGACAAAGCAAAGTACGAGCCATTATTTCTTTGCATTGTAAATATTTCTTCCAGGCATAGATGGCAACACCATACAAAGGCACGGCAACAGAAAGGGAAAATTTATTAACAGAAGAAGGGGGGGGGGGGGGGGGGGGGGGGGGG
>NC_060165.1:10694561-10744866 GCF_021292245.1 Micropterus dolomieu | reverse complement strand
TGGGGGGTAGTGTAGCTTAATTTTTATTTTTGAAATTAAACTCCAAAGACATCTGTTGATGATAAGGTCGTAGGGATTATGCTATGAAATCCCTGACATCGCCTCTCTCCTGGCACCATCTTAGGGAACCTTATGTAGCCTCATCGGACACACATGCATGCACACATACCCAGACATGAAGGCTAGCACGCACATGAGCATTAACACAGAATGCAGACAGACAGCTGGGCGACCCTGGCCTGTCTAATGTGAGGCAGAGGATAGGGAAATAATTATGTAATACTTTGCCCCTGGATGAAAGGTTTAAGCTAAACTGAAGCAGTGACCCTGAGCCAATGACTCTTTTTCCAAGAAAGGTGCTAATGTTTAGTTAATAACTCTGATGTGAAATGAGTCTCAAAATTTTTGAGAATGAGAAATTTTTGAGAGGTCTGCTTTTCCCCACTTATTTGAATTGTATATTAGTTTTTTTACAATTATTTTAATGATCAATACCAACATCATTAGAGGAAAGTTTTGGAAAGCTGCTCATGCCAAAGTTCACACATTATAATAACAAAAAGTAAAATTACCAGAATTTTTACCAAGTCTTTATCCATCCATCCATCCATCATCAACCGCTTATCCTGCGTACAGGGTTGTGGGTCAAAGTCTTTATGGATTACGCAAAATCTTGTGGTGATTAGTGATGCTTTCAAAAGTTAACCAATGCTTTAGATTTTAGATTGTTTAAGTTTTTGTCTCTGACTTTTTTTATTTAAAAAGGATAGACTGCGCTGTTCGGATATCTAGATCTGGGGCTGGTAGTTACTTTTCTGAACACATTTTAGCATGACAAATTCTGGATTAGGTGGTGGGTACGATCTTTGTTAAATGACAATAACAATATCCCTATTCACTTAACAGGTTTAAAAATTAATTAGATGCACTTGCTGTATCATGCTGTCAATTTATACAGCTTCTAAAGGGTTCCCTTCCAACCTATGAACTGTATTTTGCGCTGCGAATATTACAAGGTATTAGTGATTATTTATTTCTTGTCTGTTTCTAAAGGCTTGCTTTCCCTAAAGAGCTCATTAGCCACGAGGGCATTGGCAGTCCTTTTTAACGGCACAGTCATTTGTGTTTTAATGAAATGAAAAGAGAAAGTAGAATTCTGTCCCATTGGCTCACTTTGGACGCACAGATAATGCTAAACGGCATGGCATAGTTTTAGCACACAATCCACACACACAAACACACACACACAATGTCCAAACTTTTCTTCTCCTCCCCCTAATAAAAGAAAATCCCTAATTACTTACATTAATTAAGGTAAAACCACAAAATTTTCAGAATTTCGCTTCAGACACCAACAAAAAGCACTGAGCCGTCTTTATGTTGTTTACTAAGCCTTGACCAGAGAGTGTCTGAAGGCCCCTGCTTTGAGAGCTGTGACTAATGCATGGACAGCTGAGTCACCGCAGTAAAATGATCGAAAAATATACTCTTCCAACACATTCATCCCCCACTTCATACCTGTTCTACTCAGGCCAGTTAGTGCAACTTTAAAGGGAAGACCTGAACTTCATCAGTGGCGACACTGTTTTTATGTTGCATACTTTACCTGGTATGGATTAGTTTAGCATTCTTGGATTTGGATTTGATTTTTTTTGATTGGATGATGTGTGGGAGAGATGGCTGTGCTGCTCTATCCACCACCTCGAGTACTGAATAATAAATGTACAGATAAAAGAAGCAGAAGCTTTCTAAAGAGACTAAATAGACACAAATGATGTACTGATTTGCACTTTGAATGGGATGATTCATTCCTCTGTAAATCTGAATACACTCAAGAGCACAGTTGCCTCAGGCACCGACACGCCAAGAAAAATCTATGCATGTGTGTATGCTGGTGTGTTTGCTGCAAGGAGAGAGGGGACTTGGTTTCTTTCCCACCATGCTCGCTGGCATACCTTTTCTGAGTCAGGCTCCAACAGGGTCAAAACATGCGCACTCACTGACATGTTGTCAGTGTGCAGAGCAACACTTGGTGCTGGCTAGAGGCGAAGGAGGGATTTGGCCATGCTAATAGTACACCTATCCTGAATAAAAGTATGTTCTCAGAAAATGGGGGGAGGTGCATCAGCTAAGCACATTATATTCAGATCCGTAAATGATGTTCATGATGGATGCAAAAGGTGAGAGGTGCTTTGCTTTCACATGTACTTTCTTTATCTGTCAGCGCACATGCAAACTCCATACTTAAAACTCTTGTAGCTTCTAAATGTTTCAGATCAAATATAAATCAAGAATTAGCAACTGGACTGTTTTGGTAGAATCAGTCTGAGGCACTAATACACACAAATTATCCAGCTAGCATCTTCTCTGCACTGGCAAAGAACGGTATGATTTACAATGTCTGGCCAAAGACAAAAGTTGCACCATAGTTGATTGACATGTTCAACCAGGGGACAGTTAGCATTAGCATTGTGACAATTCTGGTAGTGTTGTGTGAACTCAGATATAAGGAGACCTGGTCTAACATCAAAAGGTCAGCAGTAGCTAAACAGTTTGAAAAAGTATTTACCACACTGTATATACTATGTGTAGGTGGGTGGGCATATATACTGAGTGGCTTGTTAGAGGAGTGAAGGATGTGCTAATATGTGCTGATTACATGACCTAGGAACTGTGGGAAAAACCGAGGACAGCTGCAAGCTGGGTAGGGAAATGTAGTAAAGTACGACAAAGCAAATGAGCAGAAATCACGTATAAATCAACAAAGATGATGCTGTTGCCATGACATCTTACTGTTTCTCGAGCAAACATTTACATTAAAGTTATGTGAAATTTGTAAAAAGTCAAACTATTTACAGTGATCACTTTGGTGAGCATTGGCACCAATGTTTGACATGACTACAAGTGACTACTCAGGCAGTATGGACATGATGCCATCTAGACCTTTTGTGTACAGTCAGACTTCAGCTGGAGAGAGAAACGCATGCTAATATGCATATATATGTAACCACCTTCAGTGTTCCCAGTCACAGGCCGTTGGACAGTGGGTGTACAAAATATGTATCAGGACTGTGTAAAATCCATGCGTGTGGACTAATAAATGGACCTGTTGAGGACAGTTACATGTCCCCTTGTTGTCTCTCTCTCTCTCTCTCTCTCCCCCAGATAGCCCTGTTAAAAGCCACAGTGGAGTCTAAGTGGCAGGGTAATTTGCTCAACACAGCTTTATAGACTGCTGTGAGAGCACTAAAACTTTACTCAGTCCATGACATAGCCTAGTTTGTTCCTAGTATGTTCGCTGACTAACTGGGAAGTCAACCCTGACTTAAATATAATTAATTTATGTTTAGATGTGTTTATCTCTCTTATAGGCTCTTTTGCTTGATTTCTTACATGCATCTTCTGGTGCCACTGAGCATCGGCCCTTCCAAAGTATTCTTAACCATGACACTGAATTTGCACTATAGGGATAGCTTCCTGTGCAGTGGAGCACAGTTACCTTATCAAACTATTATTAGCTATGCATCTTTATAAGCGTGAAACTCAAAAATATCCAGGGTGACTTGAAGGGGCAAGCAGGCAAGAGTTCAGTGTCTTGCTGAAGGATACTGACAGAGTGAGCGGAAAATAAACCTGTGACATTGTGGTTATGGCACCATGTTTCTAACCACTCCTGTTAGTTACAGATATCAGCTGCGGTTAGTAAAGTACCCTTAGCTGATCCTCTGTAGAGCATTACTTGACCTGGCTGTTGGGAGAAAGGACAGACGTAAGCTTAAAATATCTCCCAGGCTTGACACAGCACAGCTCCAGCTGCACTCTGTAATTACCAGCAGTGCAATCAGCAGACTCGTTAATTTCCCCTGACTGACAGCCGCTGACGGCTCAATTGCAGAAAATGCACTGGTACAACTTCATAAGTAAATGGAACTGACATCTTGAAGCATTCTTCAGCCTGGGAGGCTGCACTCAGAGAAGTGCATATTATTATGAACGCATGAAGACATACATTTACAGACAATATGCTGTTCTGACTGGCAGCCATTGAGATACAGGCTCCCAACAAACAAATATCTTTGACATGCCTTATTGAAACAATAAAGCAAAAACAAATAAGACAAAATATGTAATGTGAATTCCTTCCTGCCCTCTTCTTGTATCACATGTTTCGGGTGCCATGAGAGGTACTGCTGAGAGAGCTAGCACATGGAAGCACTTTCTGGTTCTACAGAAGTATTGATTTAAGTGTAAACCAATGTGAAGTAGTCCAGAATGGACATTCCACCGGCAAAGTAATTGGGGTGAGTGAGCCAGCAGAATTGGCCCGGATAAATAGGTCACTTAATAGGTTGTTTACGGTGGCAATTTGACATGACGCATGAGAGAACACGCGGCAAGGGGGTCCAGCTCAAGCTGCGGTGTGACACAGGTGCAACAGCTAAAATAGAGAATAAGAGGAAATGCTCATGTGGAATAATTCATTTATAAATATATAAGGCACGTATTTCTGGCAGAACAAGGCTGAATCCAACATCGGTGCACCTTTAGAAATGTTTTAGAATCATAATGAATGCTACAGTATCTATTCAAACTGAGGTGATTTCTCTCTTTCACTGTGTTGTAATAATTTCCTCTGCTGCTGAGCCATCAGGGTTATTCGTTTCTTTTCTGCTCCTTCGCTTTCACCTGATGTCAGAGTGCTCTTCTGAAGCCTTTCACTTCAGCTATTTTGTGTTCGTCCTTGTACACAGTTGAAATCCAAAATGAAAAGGATGCATCCTATGTGTAGCAGGTGGACGTTGACACTGGACACACAACTATATTCAAGGATCTATATTTCTCCAATACTTTCACAATGGGGGAGTAGCAATAAATTAATTTGGAATGTTCAGTTGATTTTAGATTTAACAAATGTGCAACTTCAGTTACAAAGTCTCACTTCAAAATTTAACTCACTATTCAAACAACAAACTATATTTCTGTTAGATGAACCTACAGTCCTTTCATAAACTGTTAGCCTTGCAGTCCTCTTATGAGTTACTTAGCACATTGATGAGTTGATCTGCTGCAGGTGTGGAGGAGAGCCAGGTACCGAGCCAGCTACCACGCCCCCTGCACAGAGAGAACACACATCCCAAGCAGCCATACAGTACAAGTCGTAACAGGACCCTCCCCACAACGAGCGCCTCCAGGCGCCCTGCCCAGCTTGTCCGGGTGTGCCACGTAGAAATCAGGGGACAGAAGGACACCGGTTTAAGCATGGAGACATGAAACGAGGGGTGGACATTCATTGCAGCAGGTAACTTTAGTCTCACAACCGAGGGATTAATCACCCTCTCAATAACGAAGGGACCCACATACTGGGGAGACAGCTTGTGGGAATCCACCTGGAGGGGAAGGTCCTGTGAAGACAATCATACCCTCTGCCCCGGAGCATAGGCGGGAGCCGGAATCCGCCGGCGGTTGGTTGTGCGCTACGTGCGGGCCGCCGCTCGGACGAGCGCCCTCCGGGCCTCCCTCCAGACCCGCCGTCACCGCCGCATGTTGGCCAGCACAGAGGGAACCGCCACCTCCTTCTCCTGGTCAGGGAACAGAGAGGGATCATATCCAAGCATAGCCCTGAAGGGAGTTATACCTGTGGCAGCGGAGGAGAGGGAGTTGTGGGCGTACTCCACCCAGGGCAGTTGGCCAGACCAGGAGGAGGGATTACGGGCTGTGACACATCTGACGGCACTCTCCAGATCCTGGTTGGTCCGTCTGTCCGTTGGTCTGAGGGTGATAGCCAGACAAAAGGCTGGCAGTAGCCCCCAGCGAGGTACAGAATACTCCCCACACCTGTGATGAGAACTGCGGGCCTCGGTCCGACACAATGTCCAAGGGGATGCCGTGCAACGGGAACACATGCTGGACTAAGAGGTCGGCTGTCTCAGAGGCAGAAGGCAATTTAGGCAACGGAACAAAGTGAACAGCCTTAGAAAATCTGTCAACTATGGTAAGGATAACAGTGTCTACAGTGATGTGAGACCTAGGATGGCTGGGGATGGGGAGAGGCCGCAGGAAACCAGCTGGGTGCCGATGAACGGCCTTACTACAGGCGCAGACAGAGCAGGCAGAGACGAAGGCACGAGCATCCGGACACATGGAGGGCCACCAGAACCGTTGTCGAAGGAAGCAAAGGGTCCGGTTGAAACCAGGGTGGCAGGAGAACTCAGGAGTTTCCCCACTGAAGCACCTGGGACCTGACGGAGTCTGGAACGAACAGCCGATTGGGCGGGCCTGTACCTGGATCAGGATGGGCGAGCTCGATGTCCCAGGAAGCAGCCGCTACCACACAGGAAGGAGGTAAGATGGTCTCCGGACCAGGAGGGGACCTCACCAGGTCAAACTGCCGCGAGAGGGCATCAGGCTTGGTGTTGCGTGAACCTGGGCGATAAGACAGAGAAAAACAAAACCGAGCCAAAAATAACGACCACCCGGCCTGGCGTGAGTTTAACCGCTTGGCAGAGCGCAGATAAGCCAGATTCTTATGATCAGTCCAAATCAAAAAAGGCTGCTCCACTCCCTCCAGCCAGTGCCTCCACTCCTCCAGAGCCAATACCACAGCCAACAACTCACGGTTTCCTACGTCATAGTTCCTCTCTGCCGTGGAGAGACGTCTGGAAAAGGCGGCGCATGGATGGATCTTGTTGTCCTTAAGTGAGCATTGGGACAGCACAGCTCCGACCCCGGAGTCCGAGGCGTCCACCTCCCCAATAAACTGCAACGACACATTAGGGTGAGACAGGATAGGAGCAGAGGAAAACAACTGTTTGAGCTTGTCAAAAGCCAGACCCGCCCCCTCGGACCAGAGAAAGGGAACAGCAGGCGAGGTAAGTTGTGTGAGTGGGGCAGCAACTTTACTGTAATCCCGAATGAAACGGCGATAAAAGTTGGCAAAACCCAAAAAACGCTGGAGCTGCTTCCGTGAGACGGGGGTGGGCCACTCCGTGACCGCACAGATCTTCTTGGGATCAGCCCTCAGTTGTCCCTCCTCGATGATGAAACCCAGATAGCTCACGGAAGGAACGTGGAACTCACATTTCTCCGCCTTAACAAATAGCTTATTCTCCAACAGACGCCTAAGCACCAGTCTGACATGCTGCACATGCTCCTCCATGCTACGGGAAAAAAATCAATACGTCATCCAGATAAACAAAAGTAAACCGGTGGAGCATGTCTCTAAGAATGTCATTAACTGGCGACTGAAAAACGGCTGGGGCGTTGGTGAGTCCGAAAGGCATGACAAGGTACTCGAAATGCCCCAGGGGAGTATTGAATGCTGTCTTCCATTCATCCCCCTCGCGGATGCGGACCAGATGGTAGGCGTTGCGGAGGTCCAGTTTAGAGAAAACAGTGGCATGGCAAAAGGGTTCAAATGCAGGGTCTATAAGTGGCAGAGAGTACTTATTCTTAACTGTGATATTATTCAAACCCCTATAGTCTATGCAGGGACATAGAGTCGCATCCTTGTTGCCAACAAAGAAAAATCCAGCACCCACAGGAGAGGAGGAGGGGCGAATGAGACCGGCAGCTAGGGAATCAGTGATGTATTTCTCCATAGCCTCCCGCTCAGCTCCGGGCAGGAGCTCTATGGGACAATCATAGGGCCTATGAGGTGGCAGGGACAAGCCTCTCTGCTTGCTAAAAACCTGCCTACACAGGAGGGACCGAGGTGAGATCAGGATGTTCGGGTCCAGGGGCAGCCGTACTAAAACCAGGGGCAAGAGCAGACCAAAGGCCCAAAAAACACTCCAGTTGGCTATGGAATTGGTGGACCAGTCTATGTGAGGGTTGTGTAGTTTGAACCACGTCTGACCTAACACTAAGGCTGCATGAGTTGAGGGAATGACAAAAAATTTGATTACCTCGCAGTGGTTTCCCGACAGTAACAGGTTAAGGGGAGCCGTGACGTGAGTTATATGGGCCAGCAGACGTCCATCCAACACGTTCACCTCCTTGCTCTCAGATAGACGCTCCACAGGAAATCCGCACTTGTCAACCAGCGTAGTCGATGAAGTTGTCATCAGCATCAGAATCCACCAGGGCCTGCAGTGGAATGACATCCTGGACGCCAATGATGGAGGCCTCTAACAACATACGATCCCTAGGGACAGGGGTCTTAGACACAGAATGGCTCACCAGAACTCCCCTCCTTAATGGCGAGCCTGTTAGTTTAACTGGGGACAGGTTGCAACGTGATGACCTCCCTGACCACAGTAGACACAGCAAGTCTACGCCGCTGGCGTTCAGAAGATGATAAGCAGGCCCTATCTACCTGCATAGGCTCCTCACCACAGTCAGGGGACTGACTGGGAGCCCAGGTGAGCTGAGGTGGATGTCTGGACGAATGGGACGCGTGGACACCTCTACGCTGAGGCCGGGAAGAGGCCGAGATCCGACTACCAGTTCTCTCCCTGTTGCGTTCTCTAAGGCGGTTATCTAGCCTGATGGCGAGGGAAACCTAGAGAGTCCAAACTAGAGGTCTCATCTCTGGCGGCTAGCTCATCCTTAACCTCATTGGAAAGCCCCTGAACAAAAACTGCCTGTAACTGTCAAGGATTTGTGTGAAGCAGGTTGGAGGACCCAAATGCAGGACACGAAAGCCAGCAGGAACAGTTCAGAAGGGTTTTAATACAACAAAAGGCGAGCACACTTACAAACAGAGTGGCTGATTGACTGAGTCCAAAAACAAAGGCTGTCCAACAGAAATCCAAAAGGGTGAAAACCAGAATCCAAAAATGAGCAGGGTAACAGGGAGACATGGAGAGTAAGGCTGAAGACACGAGAACAAACTGCAACACTGGGTGACAATAAATAATGACCCAACAAGGACAAGACAGAAACACCAGGTATATATACACACGGACTAACGAGCAGGGCGGGAGCAACACAGGTGAAAGACATGAGGCTAACAAGGCACAGACAGGAAGAGAGAGAGCAGGGGAAAACAGAGACAGACATGCAGAGGGATCACTGGGGTAACAGACATGACAAGGGTTACCAAACACTAGACGACAGACAAGACAAACCCCCAAAACCCAACAGACCAAAATAACGCTAACTAAACACAAAAGTGCAAAACACGGCATGGCAGACAGGCAGAGTGTGACAGTAACACTACTTCATCCCAACCACTCTCCGCAGCCAGGATGCGGAACTCAACAGCGAACTCCGCCACTGAGCTGGTGCCCTGACACAATGAAAAAAGTCTACTGCCTGCCTCCCTCCCCTGAACGGGGTGGTCAAAGATCTTCCTTAACTCACTGGTGAAGCTGTCGTAATTGCAACAAATGGGTGACTCCCTCTGTCACAAGGCTGTGGCCCACTGAGCTGCCCTCCCAGACATTAGCCCAATTAACAAAGCTACCCTGAACCTATCTGAGGTGTAAGTGGTGGGTTGCTACTGAAACAGTAGGGAGGAACTGGAGGAGGAAATGCCCACACGAGTTCTGGTCGCCAGAATAGCGTTCGGGTAGGGGGAAGAAGGGCTCACGTGCGAGTGTAGTGGAAGGAGCTGAAGGGGAGCAGGTGGAGGTTGATTCCGCTCGGGCAGATGCCGCGGCGGTGGCAGCCATGGTGGCAGCTAGGTGGGAAGAAACCTGGCTCATCCGATCGCCGAGCTGAGCCACACGGCTGTCCAGGCGACGGAGCACCAACAGCGTCTCCTGTATGGTGCGCTCATGACTCCCCACAAGCTCACCCTGAGAGTACAGGGCTCGGCGTAGCGAGTCTGCATCTGCTGAGTCCATCTTGTGGCCAGATTGTTATGTTAGGGTTGGGTGGTGGTTGAACTCAGGTGCAAACACAGACCCGGTGAAGGTGCGGAAAAAAGGTTTATTCTTGAGAACAAAAACAATAACTAGGCAAGGGTTGGGAAGGCCAGGCTGGGAAGCTAGAGAGCTTGTGGATCCAGGAGTGTGGCTGGTGAGGCGAGGGGGCACGAGGCAGCGGAGGTCTGGAAACAAAGTGAAGAGACAAAAAAAACTCGTAGGAACAAACTTTAGGGCGAAGGCTCAAGTAGAACGAGAATCGTCTGAGTAGGCCGACAACTGTTACCACGGATGTCGAAAAACAATCTGGCTCCGGCCCTCCAGGAGGTTGGAGCTTAAGAGCAGAGCGGTGATGAGTTGATCTGCTGCAGGTGTGGAGGAGAGCCAGGTACCGAGCCAGCTATCACGCCCCCTGGACAGAGAGAACACACATCCCAAGCAGCCATACAGCCCAAGACGTAACAGCACATGTGGATAGAATCTGTAAACATCGGACCAACTAAATTACCATCATCATCAACATTACATTTTGTACTTCTATACGATCATATAAGTGTATCTTTCGATCTTTTTGTAAATAGGTAACTAGCATATTTACCCATTTTGAAAACAGCATAGGCCCCACAAGACAACAGGTGAGTCGATCAAAAGGAAGAAAATTTGCAAATCTTACTATGGCAAAGGCATGAGCTGCCTTCCTCTGTCTCGTATTGGCTTAGCTTGACAATGACGGTACTCTTGAAATTGTTTAGTGACAATAATTTCCTCTAATTTACCGTGGTCTATTTGTTCACAGTATAGGTAGCAACCTATTTGCGAGGAGTGAGATGAAACATTAATGTTAAGTTTATAATTAGCTCAAGATTGTTAACCTAACAAAATCCAGTTGCCACTGAGAAGCGTCAGACACTTTGGTGGATGAAAGAGATGTAAAGGCAGCTGGCAATCCAGTCACAGTGCTACCTTTGCTGTAATTTATTGCCATGCCTTGAATAAAACCAAACAGTGTTTGAAATAGCAGATCCTTTCAAGGATCAACGGGAGGACTGCCATTATTCATCAGACCTTGCTAATGTTCAGTCAAATTAATCAGACATGCTGATAAGCATGCAAACACATTTATTCATGAGTGAGTGGTTACTATAAACAAATGATGACATTTAGAAGAAATTATTACAGCTTAACAATTTCAAGCTAATTTGCAGGGGACAAGAGCACATCAAAAATGTCCTGTTCTTTCAGCAAGGCTACGTGACAAACATCACCTTCGCCATGCAGTATAGTGGGTCATGCCTTCGCCATAGCAGGATTCGCATATTTGCCAAAAGGAAACACTGTTCACTTCCTACTTTTCTCGTCACTTACTGCAATTTCTTGCATTATTTCCTCTGGAGCACTTCTAAATTTGGGGTTACCTCAAAAAGACTCAGTGCCATCTAGTGGCTTAAGTGTGAACATTGTATTTTCTGCTTGGTTACGTGTGGTAGCAAACAAATGAAAATAATGTAAGGTCAGTTAGGAGTGAGCGGTGGGGAGAGCATAACATTAACACAGTTAGAGCTAGGGATATGATTCCCAACATCGTTTTTCCAACGCAAATTAGATGAAACCATGCCCACTTACATATGACAAAAGCCCTGTGGACACCTGGCCTGTCCGCTCTGCCTGGCCCAGAGGCACTCCGGCAGCTAAGAGTGGCTTCCTGAGAGGAGCAGCAGCAGGCCGGACAGGGGAGACTGTGACAGATGAAGAGGTTGGTTTGTTTACCAGTGGAGCTACAGCTCACAATACACTGTATCAGCAACTCCGCAGGCTGTTTGTTTTACAAACCAATCACAAGAAAAACACAGACACAACCAGAGCAACACCTAATACAGCTTCTATGCTTGATTCAAATTGTTAACTCAGAGTTCTTCATTCACGTTTCACACTACTCTGATAAACAATAAATTTATCACATTCAGGGCCCCATGTTGCTTTTTTCCCGAGTTACTAGCTGTCATACTTTGTCCTTTGGGAATGCAGCCGTTGAGGTTTTTGTCATATTGAAGTGGGCGTTGGAAAAACAATAGATGCAACAGGGCGATTCATACTGTATTACAAATAACAAGCAATTAGAAACATCAAGCATTGTGTTAGTTCACGCAGGCTACAAAGTCAAGCTCAGCTCATTCCATCATATCAGCAAGTCAGCTGACAGTTCAGCTGATTCCTGTCTTAGCATTCATTGGCAAATTCCATACAAGGTGCCTATTTAAGCTGCCGTAGCCTACCAGCCTGCTCTCGCTTCTTCCTATGCAAAAAGCTCATAAGCCACCACCACCCCAGCTTCACCTTTCAGGCCATAACTGATAGGAATGCACAATAATTATCGATCTGATAAGTATTGGCCGATTTCTCATTATCGGAAGCATATCGGGGAATTAATTTGGCCGAATAGAATCAAACATGCTAACATGTGCCGCCGTATTGTCACGCACTGGGTGTCATGTCACTGTACGTGAATAGAGCCACACAGACACAGTTTAGGCAGCTACTGTAGCGCCTGTTCTCCTCCCCTCTGTCTCTGTGTGATTCACTGCAGATAACAATGTGCAAATTGAAGCTACATGGCAATCTAAGCTTAACAGTTAGACTACAGCTTTCATTTTGCTTGTTGTACATCTAGCATTGCAAAGCTAGCGTTGGCTCTGTGTGCTTTTAATAACATAGAAGATGTGAGACATGGACAGAGCAGATCAAATAACCCCTTCTACATCTTATGCTCGTTTCACAGACGTAACGACAAAGTTGTCTTTTACTCTTGAGGTTTTATTGCACATACTACAGTAACAAAGGTAGTTGTCGTCAACTCAAGTAGCTTAGAGTTACCTTCACTTCAACGTGTCCACAACCTATTTCTGCGCTTGCCACTGTTTGTGCGTGTGAGCCCACACGTGTGTGTTCGTGTGCAAGAGGTGACACAGAGCAGCAGAGGCTGCAGCCTGATAGACAGTATGGTCTTCAGCTCCAGGCCCGTTTTACACCGTGTCATTGTGTAAATGACACGTATATATAAATCATATATGTGAGTGATCGTGGATGGGCAGGAGATCCCAGAACAGAGCCATACCGCCAAATATAACCACAATCCCGCAATATCAGTCTTAGAAGAAAGTTCTCCTGACTGAACTATGGTAGGCTACACTTTTTGAGACCCTTTGTATAAATACCATATCATGATGTTTATGATTTTATTTTGTAATAAAACTAAGAGTAACAAAACAGCTGGTTTAGACAGGTTTAGACATTGATGGCTGTGTTATTTTAGCTGTACACTCACTACTTTACATGGTAGCAAAGTGTCATTTCTTCAGTGTTGTCAGATGAATATATATATATATATATATATATATATATATATATATATATATATATATATATATATATATATATATATATATAATCAAATATTTACAAAAATGTGAGGGGTGTACTCACTTTTGTGAGATACTGGGTCTGTGCGTTTAGCTTAGCAATTAGCTTAGCTTTGCATAAAGTCTGGAAACAGGGGGAAACAGCCCGCTGTCCAGCTATTTAAAAAAATCTTTTAATTCTCATAAAAACTGACTTAGAATTTTAACCTGTGACACCTGTGACTTTTTTTCTCTTATGTGTGTATGTGTGTGTGACAAATATATGCAAACATGTAAATGAACACTGCTGATGATGAACCAACCACATGACTGCATGCATCATTGGGAGCTACAGAGGTGACATTTACACAATGACAGGAAATTTGATGAGCTATCAATTTCCCATGCATTTGTGTTTGATACAGGCTACACATTAGTGTGCAGCTGAAGAAAACTTGATCACCTTGAGTAAATCAGTATTGTTCTGTTTCTCATCTATTCCAAACGCGTCAATCTATTTTGTTTCAGAGAAGCTCACCAGTAAAACAGATGCTATTGAAATTAAACCATTTGAATGCTTCTCCAAAACACTATAAATCCATTTTAGAAAACAAATTACAAATAAAATACATTACTGAAGATTCATCACCTGATGAATGAAAAATGTAAAGGACCGAGCCATTTTGTAGAGTTTCCTAGCATTAGTGTTGCTGTGTAATAAATCAAACTGATATGGTAGTAGTCCTTGTTTTTGGATATTTTATTTTTGAAATGCATTTGTCATATCTTTCTTCTGAGCTTAAGGCAAATATGTTGAACTCCTGCCCTCTGCTACACACTGCTAGGACTAGTGCTGCTTCTACTCATTTCTGTAAGGAACTCCAGGGGGAAATCACCAGGAGATACACCCACTATTATGACTAACCATTAACTAACTCCCTTGAAGCTCTGCAGCAAAATGATGATGCTTTGAGTTTTATTTGATTGCATTTCACTAATATGCCGCATTAAATGAACCATGTGTTGAAATGCTGAACAACAAGACAGTGAACATTTAAGAATGTGTAGATATTTGACGCTGCGCTAATCAATATTTTTTATCAACAACGAAAAAGATCCATTTATAATGTAAAAATAGTTGCTTGTATTCTTAGTTTTCACATGACGTCACATTCTGAAAACGCTCCCTTGGAGGGCAAAAAAGACGTTGTTTTCCGCTGCCTGCTAACCAGGAAGCAATTGATACACTGTTACTTTGAGTTTGTTACTTTTGCGTTGCCAAAATGCTGGATGGTTATTTCGGATGCACTAATTGATGAGGAGGCAAGCCTGAGCTGTGTTAGGTAAGGGATTCCCCTCAAGGTAAACGTAAACATTTGTCACTGCGGGAATACGGCAGCGGGGGCTGGATATGGATCGAAAGTACCAACACTTGCAGTTTGTGTCCGTGTCTATCTTTTTCTTGAGTTGAGAGGTGATCCAAATAAAATTTAATGGCTTTTGCAGTGTCTCTACGAGGGAGTTCGGTGTGAGCCACTATCTTAGTCTGTTGTTCTGCCCTCCGGTCACCGCGCATGTCATGTGACTGAAAAATATGAATTGACAAACCCACAGAGAAATATCACCCGATTCTGCAGTTCCCCTCAGCTTTATGGAGCATGTTAGCATATTTACGCAACTTTACTGTTTAATTAACTCACACCTGCAGCTGTTTTTAGCAGAAAAACTCTACTGGATGCTATTTGCCCAGCACTAAATAGCACACAGACAAAGTTAGCAACTAGCTGGTCAACACAGAGGAGCATTTAGCTGCTGAAGAACTAGATATTTTTATCAAGACAGCCATTGTTGCTCCGTGTTAGCTGGTTGTTTAAATAGGCTATTGTTAGCTAACGTGTTTGATGTGTTTTGTGTGAAATGTTCTGTCTTCTTTTCAGAACTATCTTCTTGCTTGTTTAGCCCATTAACTAGAGATCTACAGAAATATTACTGACGACTATTTTCAAAACATTTTCTGGGTAACTGATACCTAACACTAGCCACAAAAAAGAAGGGGATTATATTTACACAATCCTTCTTACAACATCAGGGGTTAAATCTGGGTATGATTTTCTGACAATGACTGAATCTGCACTGCAAGGAAGGAAGGGTATAACTGCGTACCATGTGATGATAATGTTACATAGACATAAATGATGACTAAATATCACTGTGACAATTTATCTGAAGCAAATTTTTGAGTCTTTGCAAAAACAAAGCAACAATGCAAGGATGAATCGATTACCCTTTAAAGCATTATACAACTGTCAGAGTAACACTCAGATGCGTGACTGTCAAGCATCCACCCTCAGACTCCCTCTCAGCTTCCAGTATGAATAGATAATTACTCTGCGTCATTCATCTTTTTGCAGGTTTGCTCTGTATGTTTGTGAAACTCATCCCACATCCCTAACAGTGTGTGAGTCAGTGTGGCCCAACACTATTACGCAGAACCAAGCTGCCCTTTCTTTCTTTTTCTGGTGTTGATTCAGGCTCTCTTAAGTATTTCAACATCTAGAACACTGCCACAAAAGACACAGGAAAATCCATTTGTCATGTCCCTCACAGTACAACTCATTATGGATGGTGCACTGAACCACTACAAAAGCAGCAATTGCTTTAAAGGGTCAGCTTTTCAGTGTTTCCTGAGAAACCAATTTCAGAACATAATTAATCTTCAGGGAGATATGTTTTGTGCTGTTTGGTAAAGGTGGAAATCTGTCCTCACAGTTGGGGAAAGTAATTGAGAATGGATGATGCAAAACCAAGGACTCTGAAAACTGCCCTTTTCAGTTCATTGTACCTCTAAAACATTTGAGACAGACAACCTCAGCGTAGTGTCCTTGGCCAGCATCAAATAAGATACAAAAAACAACTGACGGAACATGGAAGTATTTAAAATTTATAAAAGGGAAATTCAAATACACAGAAATTACAGAAAGGACTGGAAGCTTTCTTTTTAGAAATCCACACATGCTTTATGCCAACACACACTCAAACACATCCCTATATTGAATTAAAACACAAGTTGAGATGGACATTTTTATAGAGCGCCTTCATTGCCAGGTATGCCACAGATTCCTGGAAGCTAGTGGCACTTTAACTGGACTGAAGGGAAGAAATGTCTCTTAAAGTGAATCACACACACACACACACACACACACACACACACACACACACACACACACACACACACACACACACACACCTGAAGTTTAACTGTTTAAATAAATTAAATAAATAAATAAATTTTAAATTAATTTTGCTAAGAAATCCGAATGTATATCATTGGTGTTTGTTTTGACATGTGTACATATTTGGTCACAATTGTAATTATTTTATTTATATATATTATATATATTTATATACTACATATGTGCATGAGCTGGACAATGACTCAGCAGGTGTTGAAAATAGTAGCAAATTAGGCTAACTAGCTAAACTTTCCTAGTGTAAGCTAGTCAGCCTAGCCTGCTAGCTTCCACTTAACAGCACGATGGATTGTCTCAAACGTTGTAAGAGGCTTGATGTCTTTACTTGCTAACGTAACCACACCAGGTGCTTGTTGAAATAGTGTGAAAAGAACTATGAATTGCTGCAGTCATTACACTACGGACATTGACAGCTCGTCTCCTTGCTACCCTGGCTGTTTCCACAAATTTGTCCAAAAAAAAAAAGGTTTTAGACTCTTTCGAAAAAATCCACTTTGACTTTAAAGTGATTAAGCCTTGAAAATGCACATAAGTCTACATATTGTACCGAATGAGTCGTTTTCAGTCAGTGTACAAATTTAGGGACGGTGCTGAGCAGCACATTACGATGCAGAACACATAACTAGGGAAGATTAATGTCACTGTCCTGGCCTGTTAGACAAACACTCTCATTTCTGGATATTCTCTCATCCTCCCACTGATCAATTACCAACACTGCACTGAGATCCAGGGTAAGTGCTGCTGCTGCTGCTGCTGCTTTTTGTAGGCTATATCTGCAAGTGTAGTTACCACATTATGAATATAGAGGACATTTCTGATGGCTTCACACAGTAAAAACATCTCTTAAGTTGGGTTTTCTGTTGTTATTAAGAGCTAAAATATGCCTTAGTTTAGGGAATGAATATATTACTACTAATAATATAATATGCAAGACAGTAGCAGATTCAGCTGTTTTATGATTTATCTTCAAAATAAGAAGCTCTTTGAGGGGCTTGGGGTGGTCATGTGGTCCGCCAAATGCAGTCATAGAGATCAGACAGGCCTCACAAAAATGTGTGTGAGACAAATTGCCAAACAGACAGCCAGAGCAGAAGAGCGAGTGAGCAGCCTATTCATCTCCTCGCTCGGAGCATGCAGGTACAGAGGTATGGCAGCCTTACAAGGTCAATATTTTACTTTGGCTTGTGCGCTCTAATTAAATTACAGGCAAAGTGCCCCAGGAGAGCACACAGAGAGATATAGTACCTGCAACCCCTCCCACAGCTCTGCAAGCCAAACAATTTGTGGCATGAGCTGAGATGTGCTGTGTTTAGTCCTTGCAGCATGGCTGATTTGAAACAATTTCAACATGTTTCAGGAGATCAGGAGCGTACTGAGGCACAGAGCAGCCAGGGTGGAATTGGAGAGGTTTTTTTTGAAATATTAAAATTGACCAGGAAAGTTCACAAACCTTGAGGCGGTTTAATGTGGAAAATATTTTCTGATCTGACCTTGACCAACAAGTGTCGCATGCAACATACAGTAATAGCCTATGCATGTCAACACTTGTTTTCTTCAGATGGAATATCAAGCACCAGACAAGAACTGTTGATGAGCCCGGCTGATGTAAAATAGTCTCATGGTTTGTTTATAGCAGGGCCTGAGGGGCAGAGACATGAAGTACTCATGGCTTGTCAGCCTAATAGTCACTAATAAGAGGAGTGAAGTCACAAATCCACTAACTGTGGAATAATTAGTTTGAATCCCAAAACCAGTTTGAATTTCATTTGAAAAAGAATTCAAACAATAGCAGAATTGTGCAATCACTTCTGTACGGGACAAAAGCCTGGGGAAATAAAAAGAGAATGTTCTTTAAGAGAAGAAAAAAAAACACCCAAAAGGCGCAGTTTAGAATAAAGCAGGTCTGCAATTGGCTGAGCGCACCAGGAAGTTCCAGTCGCTGCTGCTGTCATCTGACTCTGACGCAGGCGCTCCAGTTTCCCGAAAGTCAACAGCAACAGCGGAAACTCAACATGGCTCCCAAACTTGAACTTGTGGCGATCGTGTGGCTGATCATTCTCTCTCTGATCCCCCCGGCCGAGGCTTACGATGCGGGCGACGCTTTAGCCCTGCTCCTGGGCACCACATTGACCGTGGTGGGTTTCTGCGCCTTCCTCGGCTGGTACGCACGCAGGCGGAACGGACAGATGTGAGCGAGACTCTCTTGATCGTGCGCCTGTCCTGCCATGTTATCCTCCAACGCATTAATACCTCTTCTATTATATCATATCATATGGACTTTCTGGCATTATGTTTGTGTGGAAGCGACTAATAAGAAACGTGCCTTATTGGAATGAATACGTTAAGCGCAACAGGAACCACGTGGACTGTTGGAGAAGGAGACAGACATCTAGGAAGTCCAAAACGAGGAACTGTTTATTTGTTGCATGGCTGAGATGAAGGACCAAACACGGTTGCATTCTATATGAAAAGACTGCTGCAGTTACTGTATATTCTCCTGTGGACGCTTGCATTGCATGTTGTGCATATTCTGCCATGCTTGGAGTGATCACTGTGATTTCCTGACATGTTTATGTCTGCAATGCGCAACACATCATGGTCAAGCACAATATCAACATGTGGTTGGCCTGTATGAAAATAGTGGAGCTGTTGTTGCAATTTCTGCTGTCAAAATGTGTACCAAAAGCGTTGAGAATAATAAACCGATTGATCTGATGCTCTTCATAACTCATGGTTTGCGTGTTATTTGAATGATATGCTAGATGATCACATTCCCCCAATTTTCTTTCATTTACAAAGTGTGGAAAGTGTGCTTTCATGTCCAGATGTGGATCAGATCCCCTTCTGACAAGATTTAAATGTGTTTTGTGAAGGTTCTGATTGCAGCCTGTAAATGTTTAAAACTTCAAGCCATCTGTAGTGGCTTAAGGCAGTCACATCTTTTAATAGGAGCTCTCTTATGTGATGTGTTTGGAATGTCGACTGTCCAATTATAGGCTATTGGTTGGCGGTGGATGATCTAAAAGTGAGGTGAGGATAGCCACACTTAAACTTTTAGCTAAATTGACATTATTTTTGCTCTGTAACTTCTGCAACATTTCGTCTGAACTGTCTGACATTTTCTCTGCTTGACATTTCAAACCTTGAGCAAATCAGTGTTAAGTATACTTAAGCAAACGAAGCAATAAAATACTCCATTATATGTCCTGCATTCACCTACTTTTAAAAGTACAGAAGTATCAAAAGTAAGCTGGCTCTGAAAATCCCTCCTTTGACTGATATATGTCAAAGTCACTACTTTATTTACAGCAGCCTACAGTTGGGTACATTATCCCACTGGTTCCCAACCCAGAGGTCGGGCCCCTGAAAGTTTCACAAGATCAATCTGTGAAGTAGTGAGATGATTAATGGGGTTGGAAAGAAGAAAAGAACAAAGTTATGCTATGTGTATACATTTTTGGACTTTTTCTTCTTAGGTTTTAGCATGAAATATTGGATACTTTTACCTGTTTGGTCCTCAAATAGTTATTTAAATGAAACCATGTGAGAAGTTTAGAGAGGAATGTCTCCTTGTAAGAACGGCTAAGGATGCATAGACATCTGAAACATGAGGTGCCCTCTGAGATGTGGTGGAGTAGAAGTAAGCAAGGTGGCAAGTAGAGCATGAGTACCTCAAAATTGTACAGCATGAGTAAATGTACTTATTTACTTTCTACCACTAGATCAACCATAATAAGCTTTTTTTTAATTGAAACTCATTTGTATATAAAAAAGATCACCTTCATTACCTTGTATAACTGATGGTTAAAAGCATTTTTAACCCTGGCATGATGATACATCAAAATGTTTACATGGTCTGTGCCAAAATGAGTAACTGTTCATTAGAGAATATTGGGACATGCACAAAATCATTAAGGTCTTGTTTTTAATTTAACCGTGTCTGCAGGGCAGTAAAGGTTCCTTTGAAGTAAAATTAATTATTGAATCTCGAGGTCACTATGTCTGTGGTATGTGGTAAGCTGACTGCAAAATCTGCACAGTTTACACTGTGCCCTATAGGCCTACGTGAATGTTGTATCACAGTAGTGACACATTTCCTACATACAATCAATTAATGTTTTATAGCCCAGGTACATATGAAAACGTGTTTCAGTTTGTGTGTGTGTGCACTTGTGCAAAATCATTGTTTACTTACATTGTTTACACTGCTCATGACATTATGGCTCTGCATACATGGATAAGAAATAGGATACTATGAATTTGTCATGCTGCCCGGGCAGAATGAATAACAGGGCGCAGAGTGCTTGTCAATTATGCATCTACAGTACAGATCAATTCATTCTACCTTGAGGTGAACTGGCAGCCTAATTTAACCCTTCACCTTGACATTTCTGTAGAGTGAAACATGTATGAGTGCACTGAGAGAGCTACACAAATGCTATAGCTGAATACATCTGACAAAAAAACTATTATGAAGCAAAAGGCCCAAACAAGGAGATAAAACACATAATAAAAGAGATATGATCAGCATAGACTGAACCACATTCAGCTTTTGTATCATTTATGCTTGTTTTCTATGAAGAAAAATATTCAAACATGTCACTTTAAAGAAGTAGGTCTAAATCTTCACAGTCAGGAGAATGATAAAGAAGTTTTAACTAGACACTGGGTGTAAAACTGACCTGAAGTAGTAAACCGTTACACTACACGTTACCAGGGGAAATAGCGAGTATAGGCTACTGCTGTAACGCGTTACCTGCAAGCATCGGCCCCTTTGAGCAGATGTTACTGTGAGAGAGAGGGAGCTGCTGCTGCTGCTGCAACAAGAGACAAGACGCGTCTTGGATCACAAATAGGGATGCAGGGCGCATGCGCGCTGGGCTCCGCTTACTGTAGGATATTCACCGTGGAGGAAAAAAGGGGGCAGGCAACAAATCAGGCTTTTTTAAAACAGCAAAAACCCGACGTGTGCAATGTAAATAACCTCCAGGAGGGAAACGAAATACGATTATCAACAGGTAGGATTTTGATTGATCTTGTGATCGGCTGTCTCTCCATCTGTCTCTCTTTTTTTTTGGAGGGGGGTAATTTATTTATTTATTTTTGGCCTTGTCTTGTGTGGTGGCTGCGATTCTAGGCAATTCATAGCGGGGAGCTGGAAATAATTCTAGTCTAATGGACGTACGAATCCGCTATACTGTTATGCTTTATCCAGTCGATTGGGATGCAAGGACGATGCTTTTAACCTGCTGTGTTTTTTCTATGAAACGCGCGTAGAACACTTGACTGACAATCGGAGGACGCATTTAAACGCGTAAGTAGACACAAACGCCGATACAAATGAAATCAGATGTTACCACAGGCTATGTGTAATTTTCCAGACAATGAAAATAGCGATCAAGTAGAACATCATATAATATCAATAGCAGCAGGCTTGTTATTGTTACTTCTAGTCATTTTCAGTCCATCCCGATTGATAATCACACCCGCGCAATAGCAAGTATTTTAGCTTTAATGTCAGTATTACATAGTACAAGTTATTCTCTTCAATCTTCGTAATTACTAATATTAAGGATGATCTGGAAAATGGAGTCTGGGTCAATAAACGCCCTAATGAGAACACTGCGTATTAACGTAAAACCCGTAATCCAGTTAACCTTTAATCAGACAAAAACACGAATGCTTATGTATGCACTACGGCGATTTTCCACAATGCATAAAGGCAGGGCGAGTTTATTCGAGGCATCTGCCGTTGTAGAGAGGCGTCCTCTGTTCTGCAGGGTGCGGGGTGGGCTCAAGAAGAGCTTATTTTGGACTGCATTTCTCTTAATGTTTCACAGTGCGCTAAAAACATGTCCAAAAGAATCCAAATCGAGACGCTTTTGTCTAACCCTTCTTTCTTTTCTGAGAGGCACGCGTAAAAATGCATCGTTTCTTAATGAAGGCTGGAGTGTTTTTGCCACCATGGTGCTTTTGTTCAGGAAATTCCGAAGCCACATGAAAAAATTCTAATATTGTATCAGATTAATGCTTTAGTCTAATCAAGCTCCATCACTGTCTGTCTGTCTCTAGACAAAGTATTCCTGCTGGGGCAGAGTTCTGCACTGTGCCACTCTAAATGTTAAAATGTAAAACAAATAAATAAATAAATAGCAGGCAGAGGGAAATTATTGCTTATCACATTCTAGATTGTGCAAGTGCAGTTGAAAACAATGCAGTTGTTGTATGAGACTGAATGCTTATGGGTGGATAATATTTTTCAGGGATTTTTTTTTTAGGTGTGATGAGACAAAGGAACAAAGGATGCCTTAGAGGAGAGGTTGCCTATATGCCTGGAAACCTCTTCAAAGCACACCGCCAAATGGATCTAACGCCTCCCCCTGCCACCTCTAGATCATGATACTTGGCTGAAGCTATTCCGCTATCTTTATGATCCCTCCTCCATCTATGGCGAACTATAGCCATGCAGGGGACCACACCATCTTGCAGAATGTCTCTCCTCTCGCCACGTTCCTCAAACTGACCTCTCTGGGTTTCATCATTGGAGTAGGTGTGGTTGGAAACCTCCTGATCTCCATCCTGCTGGTCAAAGACAAGAGCTTGCACCGAGCGCCCTACTACTTCCTGCTGGACCTGTGCGCCTCTGATATCCTACGCTCCGCCATCTGCTTTCCCTTTGTCTTCACCTCCGTCAAGAATGGATCTGTCTGGACCTATGGCACGCTGACCTGCAAAGTGATCGCCTTCCTCGGTGTGCTCTCCTGTTTCCACACGGCATTTATGCTGTTCTGTGTCAGTGTCACGCGCTACCTGGCCATCGCACATCACCGTTTCTACACCAAGAGGCTGACCTTCTGGACCTGTCTAGCTGTCATCTGCATGGTGTGGACGTTGTCAGTGGCTATGGCGTTCCCGCCGGTGCTAGACGTAGGGACGTACTCTTTTATCCGTGAGGAGGACCAGTGCACATTCCAGCACCGTTCCTTCAGGGCGAATGATTCACTGGGCTTCATGCTCCTGCTGGCGCTCATCCTCCTGGCCACACAGCTGGTTTACCTCAAGCTCATCTTCTTCGTTCATGACCGTCGAAAGATGAAGCCTGTCCAGTTCGTGCCTGCTGTCAGCCAGAACTGGACCTTCCATGGGCCAGGCGCCAGCGGCCAGGCAGCGGCCAACTGGCTAGCTGGATTTGGTCGAGGCCCCACCCCGCCTACTTTGCTGGGCATCAGGCAGAACAGCAACGCAGCGGGCCGCAGGCGTCTATTGGTATTGGATGAATTCAAAACAGAGAAGAGGATTAGTAGGATGTTCTACATCATGACATTTTTCTTCCTGGCACTGTGGGGGCCCTATCTGGTCGCCTGCTATTGGCGGGTGTTTGCAAGGGGCCCTGTGGTCCCTGGGGGCTACCTGACAGCAGCCGTGTGGATGAGCTTTGCCCAAGCTGGGGTCAATCCTTTCATCTGCATCTTCTCCAACAGGGAGCTTCGGCGCTGCTTCAGCACCACACTCCTCTACTGCAGAAAATCCAGGTTACCAAGGGAACCCTACTGCGTTATATGAAGGTTTTGCTGTGGGTTTTTTCTCATCTATGTCTCTATTTCCCTGATTGATCTTGATCTGGGCTTGTTCCCATTGTACAGCGCATTCTCTTCTCTCTCTCTTCTCTTCATCCTCCAGTTTATCTCCTGCTGCTCCTTCACCTAACCCTTCTTTTCAGAGGTAGAAGGTGGACTGCCCATCACAAGGCTCTGCCGGGGTGTTTGAATATGAAACGTATCAAATATGGAGGCTGAAGGGAATGGGAATACGCAGGAGGTCTGGATCTCCTCCTGTGTTTATGTTCTAGTAAACAGACATTGTGGAAGGCCATGCCACTGCAGAGAAGCAAAAAGTTGAAAAAAAGAAAAGAAAAAAGATTTGACAAAACAATAAAAACAAAACCTCTTGCTTTGGATATTTTGAAGATGCATTATTCTGTGAGGTGTGAAATACGTAAATATGAAAAGAAAAAGAAAACAGAACAAAAAACAAAGAAATGATACCTCTCAAGGAGTCACTGGAAATGTTTTACATTTTAAGAGTTGCACTAAAAAGAAGATGTAAAGATGCTTTTTTTGGTCAACAGTTGCCAGCTGCATTGCAAGGACAACTTTTTTTCTCCCTTTTTTTTTCTCAAAATAAACAATGAATGCTTTAATTTGCAACAGACTACACAACCGCTGTAAGTAAAGCAAAACTTGGTGACTGTTGGAATACACCATAACAAGAGGATAAAATGGTTTTAATGTAAGTGATATCTCTTTCATTTACGGGGCGGGGGATTAACGGTGGGGATTTACAATGTGTGGTTTTGAAGTTGCAACTTAAAACTAGAAATAATTTCTTGTAGTTTTACGATCCATATGTCCCTAGTGTCTGGCATTGTTATTTTCTTATCATCTTTTACAAAAAAAGAGGAAAAAAGATGAAATGATGTTTGGATTTGAAAAAAAAGATGTTGCTTTTAAGAACAACCTTGTGCTTAAAAAAGACACTGAAGAAGTAGTTAAATGTTTCATCATATCCATGTACCTAAACACTATCATATTGTTACAGTATTGCTGATGCCACTCCAGGTGTTCTTGCCTTAATGGTTATGATATTGTCATGTTTCTTGGTTGTTGGTTGGGTTCTTATTTTTATTTATTTTTTTTTTCATTCACCCCTAAAAAGTTGATTTTTAGATGCAAGGGGAGTTTTTTTTTTCCACATCAATGTGAAGTGCATGTCCATTTTTAAAAGCTGGTCCACTCCCATGAGCATCACAGGCCATACACTGAGCAGCCCATTTTTATTCTGCAATGGTTTGCTACACCCCACAGAGTGCGCAGAGCACAGGGAGTGTGTGTGTGTGTGTGTGTGTGTGGGTGTGTGTGTGTGGGTGTGTGTGTGTGGGTGTGTGGGTGGGTGCCTATGTGTGCGTTTCAGAGCATGTGTGCTGTGTGGATCAGACAACAGTCACTTCAAGACCAGAGCCTTAGTATGAAATCTTGCACAATTTGTAAAAAATGTAAAAGACAAAAAAAAATACATTTAAGGCACACTGTCTTGTTTCTACTTTCCCTACATTTGCTCTCTACTGATTGTTTTCAATGACTTACTTTTTTCTCTTGTGGCCATTTTAATATTTATTATGTATTCTTTTTTGTATATTATAGATAGATTGTGTGTAAGTATGTGAGTCTTTCATTTTGAAGTCCCGAATGTGAGTACAGTTTCAGTTAGGATTGCAATTGCTGAAAGTTAACTGTGTAATCTGTTGCTTTTTGAAATAAAAAAGTTTCCATTTTACAAAAATTGTTCTTATCCCTGTCATTGGGTGGAGATCATACTGTATGGCCACACTAACAGCTGCAAAACCCCTCAGAATTGGTTTTGAATTGGTGTTTGGTCAAGTGATGGATTTGAACATCTTCACCCCTGCAGGTCAAAGATTTATATTTTTTCCTCACCTGAATTCATAAGACAAAGCACTCAAAACAATCCACACTGGTGTAAAATAATTACTTTGGGATTGCTAACTACTTTAAAGCCATTGCTGAATTTTTATAATGTCCATATTTTGTATTCAAATGATTAATGGTGTTTGGTATTTCTACAAAGATTTTATATGTGCCATTTATTTTCATGCTAACCTTTTTATATGAAAAAGTGATAAAACTTTTAAATGTGCCTTTTCTGGAACGTAATCTTTTCTGTCATTTGAGTCCTTGGGACAGCTCATCAAAACAGAATATATGCTAAACCTTGTCATTGAATGTGAAGTGTGTTTGACATTTAATGGGAATAATCTCCATGAATATATCCCAGGGCACACTCACCCTTGCAGTTTTACATTCTGTGTTAAAGGGGAATACCACTGAATTTCAGATGTAATATATGCAGCTCTCATATGGAATAATGGCAGACCACTCTGGAATAATGAATATCCTTGCACTGAGCCCTGTAGCCACATATGACACAGTGGTTTGTCCCATTCGCTCACTTTTTAAGGTCACACTATGTTCAGCAACACTGAAAATTAATTGGGAAATATGGAAACAAGAACTAAGGATATGTGAACAAATTACTAGGTATTCTCAAATGAATCCCCATTTAGTAAGATGTCAAATGCTTCAATATAAAAACAAATATAACCAAATTATGAGAAAAGATTTTCAAAATTCCTCACACTTTCCATGCAATTCATCAGCCCATTCGAAGATAAAGAATAATGTTTTTGTTAAAATACATAAGAAATTGTCTTGTGTTTAAAACTGAGGTTAATAAAGGCCACAAGACGAAGGCACATTTATTCTTAAATTGAGTGGTATTTCTCTGTAAAAGACTGTGATTACAGTATATAGACAATATTTGAAAGCTAGTATGTGCATCTGTAAGAATAGACTGTGAACTTAAAAATGTGAGATTTGTAACCTGTGCATTTTGTATAATTCAGACATCACTGTAGCATTTTGCTTTTTAACCAAACATGTGTTCCATTCCATATTTTTTTCCACCCTAAAAATCATTCAATGAAATAATGTGACCTTAGCCTAGGTGTCTGAAAACACAAAATGTGATGCTGAAATGATTTGTAAACACTCTAGGTAATTGCATGCTGGGCCTCAGGTTCTGCTGATCCATTTCCATTACGAGGTTGGCAATTACTGTTTGTTTGTTTTTTGTGGACATTGATCACACAAGTTTGGATCCAGAAGGGCCAAGTCAGATGTTGTGAAAGCATGTATTCACATTTAAAGGAATGGTTATATCAGGAAATGCTCCGGTCTAGTTTTACATAATGTCTTTTTCCTGCTTTTTGTCTGTTATGCTGCCATGAAACCTGTACAATTTTTCTTGAGACTGAGAGGTGGATGAATGTGGTAGTTGTTGATGAAACAAAAAATTAGTTTTTTTCATATTTAAACTGGGACTGAAACTATGCTACTTGAGGCTGGAGCGGAAATTAATATCTCACTTGTGTATATTTTAGCCTCATTCAGCGTATGCAAATCACAAACAGTGTCACTTGTGAGCACTGGCCCATTTCCTTCGCATGTTCATTTGAGCGCCCCAGTAATTCTGTTTCTCTCCACGTCTGAGGAAAGATGACAGGCAGAGGTGGTCGGCTTGAAAGTGATTCACTCTGGCAGACAAGCTCTCACATTGAACTCGTTTCCCTCCAAGGTACCGTCTCTCCTGAGAAACATCGAGAAACATATTGTTCATAATCAAAGCAATTAGGACGCTGTAGTCTACTGTACCACCTGACTGGGATTGGTTCTTTGCACTTAGATCATGGAAGAAAAAAAAACGGTTTCTTTTTGTGGGGCAATTATAATGCTTTGCTGGAGATACTTTTCATTTAATGATCAGAAGACTTTTCTATTGGATTTTGGCTGCCAATGAATAACACATCAATCCCTAATTCCGTGTCACTCTCCTTGTATCTCAGTGGATTTGTGCAAACAATTTCTGTACTTTAATGGACTGCCAATGGGCTCTGAAAAAAGGATCTCACCCTAGCCCTCATTTGCTGCCTATAATTTGAGTCAATACCATCTGTTGACTTAGAAACATTGGCTTTTTTCTAAGGTATGTGTGTGTGTGTGTGTGTGTGTGTGTGCATGGGGGGGGGGGGGCTGTCTGCACTCTTAAGCATTTTCTATTTGTATAATGCACGCCAGACCTTAATTAAAAGAGCAGTAAGGGACTGTGCCGAGAAGCACTCAAATATGAAAAGCTTTGAATGGAATGGAGTGGACGACTCAATCTTCTGACAAGCTACTCAGGAAAAAGGAAGAATTGCTTTCTGTCTTGGCATAACCCTACCCTGCATATTTGTTTGATTGTGTGACCACTTGAGAACGGACCTGGAAATATAATGGTTCAAAATGCTTTGCATAATTTCTCCAGGGCATTCATTTTGTTTTGTGAAATGACATTTACTTACAATGTATTTCGTGGAGTTTTCCGTGGTATGTTCGGTTAAATTATGTGTGTAAATGTATGTATTATGCAGGAGTCTGGTTTAGTGACCCAATGACAGTGTGTGTTGAGCTTGTGGCTGCGGGTTTTCATGCATTCGTGTTTGTCCTCACTCACAGGTCAGTCCACTATCAGTGTGTCAGAACAGGCTGTGAAGCCAGCCAGTCCTCTTTTCACATTACACAGTGAACAGTCATCAAAGTCCAAAGCTGCAGTAGTTTTCTCTTAAATAGCTTTGCAGCTTCACAGCTAATGTGCCACAGCAAATTGATAATGGTCAAATGAATGATAGTGCTAGGATCACAAATGTGTGGCAGTCTGTCTGCATGTGTAGGTGTTTCCTAAAATTCACTATTTTTGTCCTTTCACTGCTGCTGTTAGAGTTTAATTCTGTCCTGCTTTCCGTCCATTCATAATCTGTTTTTTTATGAATACATGCCTGTCATTTCCCAAAGCTTTTAGACATGATAACAAAGGGCTGTCTCTGTCACTAAAACATGTGGGACAATGTAAACAAATCCTTTTACAAACAAGCTGGTTCTCTCAAAAAAAGGTGGAGGTTAATTTGGGCAAATGCATGTGCAGAATTTGAAACAGACATGCAATTAGCTACTTTCCAGCTCATGTAAACAAAATCAGAATCTAAATACGTGTAAACCCCCTACTGCATTATACTATATGATAATATGTACCCAAGATAATGAAGAATAAGATGTCGTTAGGTAAAGATGCAGAAGGAGTGAAGGTCCAATAAAACACAGCATAATGATGATTTCTATTCCCAGGGGGGAGCGTTTCTGGGGGGAAAAAAAAGGTTGCTGCATTTATTGTCTGACAAGTTATTACAGCCAGTACAGGCCTCTGAATACCAATGATCAACGGGATGCCTGATAAAAATTTGCAAGTGTATGAAGATTCCTCCACATAATATCCCAGTCTTTATGTCTTCATTCCAATAACCACCCTCCCAACTCCTGCAGCCCATCATGCAAATGCCTTATATAAAGAATATCCCTGCTTTAAATATTAACTGATTAAATTGCGGATGGAGCTTCAAAGGTTCCGTCCTGCATATTTAAACAGTATTTTTTCTCTCTCTCACTCTCTCTCCTGTAATGTGAGACACAGTGATTGGATCATTTCTCTGGAAATTTGCTAGGAGCTAAGTTTTAGAAGTCTTAGTTCTATCTTGGGCATCACACCTGTATGCACTAGAAAGTTAATCTGGGCTATTTTGAAGTTTCTTCAGATGTCCTGTACATTAAATGTTACAGCTGGCAGTTCATATGCTCATTTGGAGGATGATATCTTTGTAGATTAAGGGTACTAGATGATAGATTTCACAAAGTAAGTAAGGCAGTATGGCATTAAGTTGTTTGATCATTTCTACGTGTTTTAGTGATTTGTTGCTGTAGAATGAACAAGAACGCACCTTTTTGCGATTGCACAGTTTGGTTCAAAGGAATAGTTTAACATTTTGAAAAATATGCTTATTCACTTTCTTGCCGAGAATTAGATAGAAGATTGATATCGCTCTAGTGTCTGTACGCTAAACACAAAGCTACTGCCAGCAGCTAGCTAATTTAGCTTAGCACAAAGACTGGAAACAGGGAAACAGCAAGCCTGGCCCTGTCTGTAGGCAACAAAACCAACTTACAACCACCTTTAAAACTCACTAAGTAACACTTCAAATCTCATTTGTAATTCCTAAATAAATTAAACGTGATGTGACGGACTGTGTCTTGGTATAATAGTCCAGAATATAATACAGTTATTAAGATTAGAGGTTCTGATAGGATTGTTTTGTTACTTTTGGACAGAGCCAGGCTAGCAGTTTCCGACAGTTTTCAGTCTTTATGCTATCTAAGCTATGCTAACCGGCTGCTGGCTCCAGCTACAGGATTACTGTAAAGATGTGACAGTGGTATCAATCGTGTCATCTAACTCTTGGCAAGAAAGTAAATTGGCGTATTTTTCAAAAGGTTGAACTGTTCCCTGAATCCAAAAAAAAGTGGTACGGGTCCCTCCTTCTTTTAATACTGCTACACTTTTACTACTCTGCTGTTCCACCCTGAAAAGTTGAGTTGTGGAAATGCTGCAGTGCTAACGCAGGACACTTGCAGAGGTACAAGGGGCTTACGTTTTATGGTTATTCCTACAAGTATGGCTATCTAAGCTGCACAGAAACTTTAAAAGAAACTGTCCACAATGTTTTATGCTTTGATATCTGTAGGTGCATTGTGTAGATCGTGTTGTGCAGAACAAGCCTCGCAGGACTTAGCTTTTCATTGGAATGTAAATGTTGCATAATTTTTTCATGCTGTGAATGAATGGGTTGAGCAGTGGAAACTGCCACTGCGGTGTGCTTAGAGTAGGTGCAGGTCAGGATGTAAGCCTACAGAGGTTCTGTTTCTTTACTGTTAAATCCTCTTGGCAGTGATGGAAGTCAAGAGTAAACACGCCCCCATCGCTTCTAAGACTTAGGATGAGTGATGGAGCCTCGAATAGATCCAGATTGGTGGGTTAGTACTTAAGCACCAAAGTTGGAATATGTGAAGAGGGAGTACTGGTCAGAAGTAATCCTCCAACAAGGATTACCCATGTCTTTCATGTTAGATTAAAGGGTCCCATGATACCCTGCCATTCTGTCCAAGTCCTGATGGGGAATCGGGGCGCCTGATGACACATTATCAGAGTCATCGTTTGTTGTTGTTGTCTGCTTGATATTGAGTGTGATTTGGGTGTTTTTTTATGCGGGCATTCTTCAGTTCTCCAGATTTGGGCAGGCTGACCAATCGCGAGCCAAGTGGTCTCTCTCTGTCTGTGTCTCTCTGCGAGTGTGTTGAGATAATCATCTTATCCACCAGGCGCTATACACACACACACACACACACACACACACACAAAGTCTGAAATGAGGAGATCTGGATGACGTACCTAACACAGTCAGCAGAAAGGAAAAGAAATATTTGGGTCACATGAAAATTGAATAGTGTTGTGATGATTGCGGTTGGTGGTGGTAGCGTCTGACTAAAAAAACGTCTCTCCACCAATGAGCAGGCTAGTACTTTGATTCCACTTTCATTGCACTCAAATTAGACCAAGCTCGTAGGATATAGCTGACAAAACTAGCAGGCACCGCAAACATTTTCCTAACAGACTGAAATATTCAGAAGCTGCTATCTGGCTTATAGGGGCTTTCAGAGAATTATGATTCGCAGCAAGAAGGCTGAGACTACCATATTCGCACAGCACAGCATTTGCAGAGGGCAATCTGTCATGATAAAAAGCCAGCAAACATGTACATTATGGTTTCTATTTACAACCAACTGCTTACATCTGTTCACAGTGGAGCACATCTGCCCCCAGAGGAGCAAAGGAAAGGAAAATTAAAGAGATAGAAGCTGAATTTTGGAATTTATATTCAGATATCTTTTTTAAAGCTCAGATCCTTTACTCTCTCCAGCTTTTAATAATGTTTTTCTGAGGATGGCATCATTATTTATTTATCAAATTTTTTTCATGGCAATTGGGGAAAGTGTTTAGGGGTGTTTATACAGGCGATTTGTTCCCACTAATTCGGCGTGTTTTGTGATGAATCCAAGGGCTTTTGGAATAGGGAGGAGGTGGGTGGGGTGGGTGGGGTGGGTGGGGAGGGAATTAATCCACTCGTTTTCTTGTGTTCCAGCCTGTTCAGCACATTCTCTCTCTCTCTCTCTCACTCCATCTCCCTCCCTCCTTTATTTTTGGAAACATCTCATTCTCGTGAGTCAGGCCCGTCATGCTCACAGAGGCTCAGTCTGGCGAGTTCTCGCCCCCTCCTCCTCTCTGCCCGTGTCTCTGCTGTTTATGACATTAGAAGAGAGGAGAGAGTCGAGGAGGAGGAAACAGAACCCTTCACCTCTCTTTCTCAGACCCAAGAGGGAGAGGGTGAGAGAAGGAATGCTTTGTGAATTTTTAATTCACCATATTTACATAGCTGGCAGGTAACGGATGGATGTGTTTTTGCGAGCACCTGTGTAATAATGGCTGAAAAGGGGCCTTGAGAAGGTGACGGGCAGCAATTTCTAACCTGACAAAGTCCCTGCATTTATGCTGCATTCGTGGAACAAAATCATTGTGATGATGCAACCACATTTTTGGCATCCATCTTAATTTGTCGAGCAGCGTTGATGGCAGTGTTGATTGATTATACCTGACTTGACTGATAGCCATGTCACCTGCACTTCTGTTGCTCATTTGTCGTTTTATATGCATATATATTTCTTTTGTTTTCTTTTTTTTTTAAAACAGCGGTGGCTCCGAAGGGACGAGCTAATTACCATGTTTGCAATGCAGTGTCATTTCTTTGCAAATAAGGCAATAAGAGTTTTCTTGCAAATAAGGCAGATCCCTTCCAGGAAAATCTGCAAAATTAAGTTGCCTTGGAAACACCAAATTATACAACAAACACTTACATCATCCTACCGACTGAGGTTAGGCTTTGAATACAGGATTAAATGGCTTGTTGAGATGGACACTTTAGCTGGTTTTGTGCTTCATATCATTTGCAGAAGAGTATATTTGACGCAGACAATGTTTCTGTTATCTTTTAGTGCGTGTGTGGAGAGGATGATTCATGTTTTTTTGTGTTAATTATAGAGATAACCTGCAGTAACAAATGAAATTGCACAAAAATAATAATAAGGACTTTTGTTGTGTTGGATAAGGATTTAATTTGGCTGTAGGCAAGAGTAAAATGTTAAACCATTATTTGAATGTGTTCATTTTTAGCTGTTGTATTTTAGTTTGCCTCTGCAAGTAACATTTTGATCAAGAGAATGAGCTTTGGTGAGCATCCATTCCCCTTGAGACTCTTTTTTTCTAACTTTCTACAGATGCATATCTGCAGGCATCATCTCTAAATTTATCAGTGGCCTTAAAATCCGTGCTACATCCTTAATAAGTTGCATTTGTTCAGAAGTGATGTCTTGGAACAAAGTCACCCAGCAGCTTGCCTAGGAAATGTTTTTTTCTACTGTAAATATGGTCACCGCAGCGAAAAAGTAATTTTCTACTTTCTGTGTCCAAGGGATTCAATTTTTTCTCTTGAAAAATTAGATTTGCTAAATAGATATAGTAGCTTTCTTCTCAGAGACTGATTACGCTGTTGGTATTTGCACAGTTTATAGGCTTACCATACTCCAGTTCACACATAAAGGAAGCTGTATCAGTCAGTGCTTTGTAGCATAGTTTATTATGTATTTACCTGTGATGTCACATGAGCTAAACTTGCATTACACACAAACATATATATGCCCCGATGGATTTTTGGTGTCAAAATCTGCTGAGTGAACAAGTACCAGATGTTAATTGTGATGAGGTGTGCCTCCTCACTGTGTATTGAATAGTCCCTGATGCATTTAGCATCATTGTATAGTGTTGGGAGGGCAGTGAAATAGTCTTGGAACAGAAAAGGGTCCTGAGCAAAGCAGCACAGAGCCATCGTCATTAGTCATCAACAGCAGCACATGGTCCCTCAAAGCGCAGTGCTGTGAAAGTTTCCTTCTGAATCACTGCAGCCATTCCTCCAGCCACGCAGTCCCAGGTTTCTGTGGGGCCAAATGCTTTCAGACACTTCATACAATGCAACAGAAAACTTCGATGGAAACCCAGATAAATCACAGCACTATTGGATCTGGTAGCTTACATGATATGTGTGTGAATGAGAAGTCAGGGCTGCAATGATATTCAGCTGATATTGATTGGATCACACTCTGCTTGTATTAGCTACTTGCTGTACACACCTGAATATAGAATGCATAGTTCTGTCTTTTATATGTGATGTGCATATTATTCTACTTACTAGTTTTGTAGATTGCTGGTTTCTTAATTATGTAATTGTAAACGTAGCCCATAATAATCTTAAATACAGTCCCTCCAACCGTATGCTCAAGTTTTAAAATCCCAGCCCCGCTATTAAGGCAGATATGAGCTGTCATCTGTTTGACCTGTGCTGCCCCTGGATGAACTTTAATTTATCAACATGATTTTTAAGGTATAAGTACAGTGAACTGTAAGTCACCTCCCTTGTGATTTGTTTTCATAGCAAATCTATCATCCACCTGAGTTGAAATATATTTCCCCGCTGAGCCTTTCCCCCATCCACATCCCTCCTTGAAACACAGAAAAGGGGGTCAATTTTGGTCTCCTGATGTGCGAAGATAAACCTAGCATGGCTGTTTAAAGTCTTAATTTTGCTTGAAGACACAAAGCTGTGAACTATGAACATTCCGGGAGACCAGCTGACAAAAGGCCCTCCTTTTCATCTCTCCCTCATTTCCTCTTCAGTCTAAGATTAGTTTTTAGAAAAAAAATTTTAACTTTACAATTTTGCCCCAAGCTCAGGAGAGAACACCAAATGTTCTACTCTAGTTAAATGCTCTGCAGCCAGGCAGCCCCTCTCTCCACAGCCTTGTGTGTGATATTTATGTGCGTCGTGTGATGTTTTAAAAATAACTCCTGAAAGGGTTTTCTTGCCAGGATATTGTTCATCTAGCTTCCTGATTACCACACGAGGTAGCATAGTAACCACTTACCATAGCAGGAAATCATCTTTGAACAAATCAGAATGCTGCTCGGTAATTACGCTTTATATATTCTGTGTTACACAGCCATGCATGCATGGCCATGTTTTGCATAAACAAAAGCACATTATTGGGCTTTGTATATAGTACTTGAAATGCTATGTTGGGATAATAAACATCATCAGAAAATTGATGGATGAATGTATTTGGCTATTGCATAAGTCTGTTGTTCTCTTTCCATACCAGGAAAGGACCAGCTAATGTTTTCTATTTGTTACAGTTACATTAGCTAACAGATTATTTCTCTTCACTCATCTAACAGGTGATGCAGTAATGGTTGTTATTACAAAACAGTGTTACTGTTATTTAAGGAAAATAACCATTCAGTATTCTTAAAAAATACAGGCTAAATGAGCATAACCAGTATGCAGGGACTTTCATCTATGTATTACAATCAGTTTGCAATCAATCTTGCTATTATTAATCACAGTAAATGAGTTTTTGTTTATTCAGCTACCCGGTTATTTCAAACATCAGACTTGGCTTCTATGGAGACATAAATACAATTATGTGTATAAAATATAATGTAACATATAATAAGAGTTTATTTCAGGGTTGTTTTTTTTATCATTCCAGCTGTCAATGTCTTTTTAAACCCACCAGCTTCTTAATGGCTGTTTTATTCCATAGTGCCATCAAGTCTTTGTCTGTCAATCAAGCTAAGTGACTGACTGTTGCTTTGATCTGAATGATCTGAAGGCAAGATGACTAGAATAAAAACTACCTGCATTAAACTCTTATTGTGAAAGGAAGAATTCACAGAAATAACATTTCAAAAGTAGTGAGCTTTAGTGAGTTTTACAAATGTATTTTAGTGATTCTGATAAAGGATAAAGTATTTGGAAGCCATTAAATGAGAAGACACTGCTGGCATGTTATTTAAAACAAGAAAGAACTATGCTAAAATGAATATCACTCACTGCAAATAATCCAGGCTCCTGTTTGGTTGCACATCTGCCAATGAAAACATACCAAATTCAATTCCATCTGGAATATGCTGCCAGCCTAATAGAGTCATAATGTCATGGAGGTTGATGGACAATGAATTACCGCAAACCTCTCTAGATCTATTTTAAAATGGTGCATTAACAACTTGAGTCCATACATTTTGCATTATGGATCAAAGGAAGTTTTGCCAATCTCAAGCAGCAAAGACTCCTGACGAGGATCAAAGCAAAATCATGACGTCTTCATTGTCTGGGGAAAGAAAGCACACTCTCATTTTTCTGTTAAGCCTATACCGTGTGTTTTCTCTTTTGGTTCATTCAGTTCTTAAAACTTGGTGAAAATTAATTTGCTTTCTGTCCCTATGCTTGAAACTACATTTACTCAAATCTCTCTTGATGAGTTTAAAGCATGATGTAGAATCTTGCAATGGTCAGAACTTATGTATTTCTTCAAACCAAGTGCAGTATATTTCTTCCAAGAGGCCCTTTTATTGGCTCTTCTCTGGGGGCGAAGCGGTGCTGCAGCCTCACTGCATCTCCAGGGTCACGATCTCTCCCTGGTTAAATTAGATCAGAAATTCTGATCACTTACTCCAATTATTTCAATGAACACTAGGTCATGTCAGAGCTAGCAAAAAGCCAGTGTGCCACTCATTTTGGTGAAACTAAAAGAGCACAGTGGGCAGCTGAAGACTGACCTTTGCATCACAGTGATTCTTTCTTGTTATTTGTTTACATAACGTTTCTATATACATCTAAGACTCAGTTTTTTGTAGCGTGTTGTATAATGTGTTGCTATGTGGCTGTGTGTCTTGTAAACCTCGAAGAAGTACAAAATGACTGAATGTAATTCAGCTGTGTTTGGACATAGGGTGAGAGCAGTGTGTGATGTTGAGTGAAAGTTTGTCAAGAGACGACGGCAGACAATGAAACTTGCATGTATGAGATTAGTTGGGAAACATTGCATAAAATACTGGGGGGATTGTAGTGTTAATATAATCAGTTCCATCAGCAGCTTGCCAGGCAGCTGAGGGCTGTGGTGTGTCACTGATATGATTACCTACTCATCCAGAGCTCTGATCTCATTGTTCCCTGACATGGAGGTGACTGGATAATACATGCATAATAATGTAGGAGTGTCCTGCGGATAAAGCTTCGCTGTTTGCAGTGAAAACATGTTGCATCTGAGGTCAATTCTAAAGGATCAAAAACATGTTTTTCTGGTGCATTAATTGCTTTCATTTCACACAGTTGGCAAAGACAAGGATTTATAACCAGTTTATGATAGACAAATTGCTCATACCAATCCCTGGTGACAAATGTCTGGTTAAAGTGAATAAACAGGCGTGTTTAACTGGTTTAAACCCTTAACAACTAATATTCACTTGAGCAACACACCAAGATTTTTGTGTCCACAAGGGACCTGTTTTTAAGCTAACAGCACCAGAGGGGAAGTGCTGGTCTTGGCTCTTGTTGTTGCTTAGCAACAATTGAAAACCAGTTTGAAGCGTGCCATGTTTTTGCTGAAATGTAAAATATTTTTATCCTCAAAGCACCACGCACTATTGGAAACGCATAACAGCGCGTCCTTTCCATTGCGAACAGAGGATAAAGTGGTCAGCATGATGAAGACTGATTCTTCATTGACATGTAACCTAATTGTCCCAGTGGTGTTGCACAGTGGCTCATAAGAGACAATCGCAGCTCAATTGGGAAGCTTCCAGATATAAATATGCATTAGCAGGGCCTATGACATTGCTGAAATTAAGCATGTGAATCAGACTAAACTGAGGGCAAAGGAACACATATTAATGTAAAAACAGTGTCGCTTTGCTGTGCTTGTGTAACGTGGTTTATAACACTCCAAATTTGCAAACATTCACATAGTCTTTCCTGAGATTGAGATGAAAATACAGAAAAAGGCTTAAGTGAAACATTAGGGCTTTTTGGTTAAATGAGGAAAATGATAAAAACCCTGACCTAAATCTGATCAACCTGGGTAGCTATGACATGCACATTCCTGGAAGGAGTCCACAAGGAAATACCCAAATGCAAAATACCAACCTACCTGTCATACTTAGGCAGGCAGCAGCAGTGACAGTTTTTTCACAGCGGAGATTGCATTCCTTTTCCAAGCGTTGTCACCAAAGTGAAACCTTTCAGGAAAAGTTTCAGACAGCTAAACAGCTGTTTCAGAAAGCAGTTCTTAGGACCTGTAGCTGCACTGCCACAGGAAAAATAGGTAATAGCATAAGCCATTCTAGTTTAATTAAAGGAGTGCTGTATAGTAATGGATCATTATAATGGGAATTTCGGGGTAATAACTTTTAACTTTTAATTCTGTTTTCATTATCAGCTTTGGCATAGGTTTAAACTGGCCCCTTTGACTCAGTTTTGTTGGAAGAGCAGGGCCCAGTATAGTGTCTCTACAATGCTGCTGGTGAGTAAAGTAGAAAAGTGCATTGCATTGGTTTTTCTCCAGCCAGTCTCATGAACCGAGCTTAAAGAACCTTGAGATAGAACTAGAGCTATACAGCTTTGTGGTTTATTGTACAGTATATTGTAGACTGATAGCATAACTAGATCAGGAACCCAGGGCTACATGGAGGGAAATTCCTCCATGTAGCCCTGGGTGGTTTACACTTGCTTGCTTCTGTTGGGTACTTTTCTGGGAACACTGAAGTGGTTCAATGAGGCGTCAGTACTGTCAGTTCATTGTATGCTTTCTGATTTTACACCATCTGTCCTCACTCGAACCCACTGAGCAAACACTGAAAATAAAGCCCATGCATAATTGAGTCATCTGGACTGAAATAACAGCTACCAATTCAGTGGGAAAAAAATTCTCCAAGGAAATGCGAATACGATCACAGAGAACGGACAAAGGGAAATGTCATGTTGGCATATGAAGTGATAACTCTGGCTTTCAAAACATGCTGTGGAGCAGAACTGCATTATGTTTGTGACAATTCACAGGACAGGGTAATCAAAGCAAAAGTGTTAAATATGTGAATCTCAAAAGCCTCAGGGATGGTATTTCTTTGCTGCTGGGCTTTTCATTTGGAGAGCAGGGTTGATATTCAAACAGGCAGTGGCTGATAATGCACATTGGCGGCTTTGAAAATGAAACTGTAAGGCTGAGGTAGTGTGTCGATCAGTGGGAGAGAGCTTGAGTACTTCTGACTAGTCTCATCTGGTTTCTCTCCCTCTCTATCTTTCTCTCTGCCACCCTACCCTACCCCGCCCCCCTTTCTCAGACAGACATATTCTCATCTGCAGTCTTACTGCATTGTGTTGTGCAAGCTGACGCTGCCTGAGCATCTCCATGGACTTTTTTCTTTTGACTTGGCCTCTCTTTCTCTTTCCTTAGCTCCAATGTCAGGCCAGGTCCAGAAGCTGGCCTGTACTTCATTATCACAAAACAATCCATAGAGTGTGGTACATGCAAATCATTCTAATGAATGTTGCTAGTCAATGAAGTCTTCTATACTTCGGTCGTTAGATATTTGGCTTCCCAAGTGACCCTTTGTTTACCCCTTAATTACTGTTGCTATGCCTTAGCTATTTCTAGATGCTTCTGTTTTCACACATTACATTTATTCATTTAGCTGAAGCTTTTATCCAAAGCATGTCAGAGGTCGCACTTAACCCCTAGTTGCTCCAGAGCAGGAGGTTAAGTGTCTTGCTCAGGGACACATTGGTGCATGGGTCACAGTGGGGGATTGAACCCGGGTCTCTCACACCATTGCGCCATCACCACCTCCATTTTCACACATATGCAACAGCAGCCATATTTCCATGTAGTTGGTATGCAAATTTGAAGTTAATTTTTGAAATGTTGCAAAAAGTAGTGGAAATGGCCACGTTTTACTGGGGGAACCATACTTCGTGGGGATCTGGGAATTACATTGACAGATTTTTTATGAACAAATTCCTATTGATTTTACTCATTATCATGAGAGCTGCATAAAATCTTACTTGAAAACACAAAGATTGCAGAGATCTAATTATTTTCTTGATGACAGACTTGATGCAATATTTATTCAGCTTTCAAAAACATGTTCTTCCACTATACTATTTTCTCCGCCCTGCTTCATACAGGAAAAAGAGGGTGCATTGATAGTGAGTTTAATACGTCCTTTTGGATTGTAATGCATCAGAGACGCAGGACGCATACCTATCCACATCACTGCAGTTTCCAGCAAACCTGTAGCCAGTAACGATCACAACATTGACACAAAAACGCTACTTTGGGGACTGGTTCAGGGGTCCCTGTAATGTCACGCCTTTCCATTAGCATTCCATTACTATGAGCAGTAGCTGGATTTGTGGCGCAAAATAAATGCTGTTCCCTCCCGACTTTGACTCCCAGAATGGCGTTCCAGTGCGTCCCCCACATTTCCACCACTGTTGTGCATTACTGTAATAAACAGATTAAAAGAAGTAGAGGTTGTGAAGCGTAAAATCTTTTTTTGAAAAATTGAGTAATTTTCCGCTGAACTTTTTCTAATGCGAATAAAAATATGTTGATGGAAACACAACTAATTATAATTGCGGCAGATTTACCACTTGATAATCTTCAGAGGATTTCTAGCCAGCAACGCTGACTTTATCAGCTCTAGTCACAGTAGCTAGTTAACGCTGAATACAATCACCTAGTAAAAGGGTCTTAAACATGTACTTCATGGCTACATAGGTGTTATCTACATTTCCAATGCAAAATGTCAGCATCTTCATCAATTGATGACCCATGTAGACGACATGGAAATAAAGGAGCAGCATTGCTCTCGTATTGTGAATTTGCTTGTTAGCCCTAGTAGTATCACCCTGAATCACCCTTACTAAAGCCCCATGCAAACTGCTTTGGCATACTGAGAAATCCAAAGCCTGACGAGCTTGCTGTGCCTAATTACGGTCGTGAGGCTATGATTGGAAAATTGCTGTCCACGGGAAGGGTTTAGCGAAACTGAAAATATTTTTTGATTCAGAATTTTTCAAAAACCTCAAAAAAACCTTCCGTTGGCCTTTCAAACAAACTGTGCCTTTAAAGAGACCTGTAAGCCTGCCTCCCCAGCTGTGTGATCCTGATCCGATGCATCGAGCGCAGAGAGGAAGCTGTTTGATTGTGGAGCAGGCTCCATCCATTCCCACCCCTGACCACAGACACGCAGGTTACAGTGTCCCTGTCTGCCTTATCTCCTGGTGCACCGGCTCGGCTTCAGACCCACGGCTCCGGCACGGCCCCTGCTCAAGATAAAGCCCAAAATAGACCACTCTCGCTGACAGCAAGGCAGTGCTAGATAAGACTGTTGTGTCCACAGCTTTAAGCAAGAAATGGGTAGGGGCGGGAGTGCAGGAAAGGGATTGTGTGCAGGAGAGAGTCAGTAAGCAAAATAGTGTTATGGTGAATGCATAGTGTTGATAGGGTTTAGTTGCTAGTGCTTGCCCTTTGACCCTCTTATTCAACCACAGATAAGAGAAGTTGTGGTTATAGAAATGCTCAAATCTGTTTTTCCCGTCTCTTTTCTCACTTGAGGCCACCGATTGTGCTTATTGACCCATGTAGTTGAAGGCCCAGCCAATTTGGTCGTCATGGCTTACAGCGATAAGAAAATTACCTAGCACCGTGTGCGCACCTGCGTGGGTGCGTGTGCTCGTGCTCGTGCTCATATGTGTGCATGTCTTTTAATGTTTATGTCAGCTTGCCTATAGCTTATTATTCAGCCTCTGCCAGATGGCAAACTGCAAAAGTGCTTCTAAAAAGGTTTTCCTCTGTTGGCATGCAGAGGCCAATCAATAGCTGTGTCTTAGTAAATTAGATCATGTAGACAAGAGGCAGTAGTCAGCAGACCCATCCCAAAGTAACCCTGTGCCTGGTTAGTTCATTCTCCATTAGACAACGGCCTGGAGTAATTGAATTGGCCTGTACAATCTCAGGGCCTGGCCTTCGCTTTTTCGCCTTTGACAGCATATATTCATGTCTGATAACTCTATACCCCCGCCAGCAGCCAATGTATAAGTATTTTTATGTGTATGATAGTGCAGTGGTTAAGACCCTTACAAGTGCAACCACACATACTGTCTCCTTACTCTCTTAAAGCTGCAGCAGGAAATTCTTTTTAAAATAACTTTTTGTCACATTGGCTAAAACTGTCACTATCTTGACAGAAGTACATGAGAAAGATAATCTGTGAAAAAATCATTCATCTGGCTGCTCCTACTGCTCCTAATGCCATTTGCAAGAATCCATCGCTCTCTGGTAAAAACAATCAATCAGCACAAGGAGGAGTCTCTAACGCAGTGCAGCCCCCCTTCTCACTCAGTCGAGCTCAATATCCTCAGAGTGGCTTGAACAGACAATGCAAAGCCTTCCGTCTCTCTCTCTGCTGCTTCTATCACCCCACCCACCAAACCCACAAGAAGTAACCAGTTGCCCTTTGAAACCTCAGCTTGCTCTCCACAGTGAGAGTCTCGCCAAGACCTTGGTCTCTTTCTCATCGACTCGTCTTCTCAGAAGCCCCTATTCCACTGCACAGTACCAGCTCGACTCGGCTCGACTCGCCTCGACTTGACTCACCTTTGTTTGGTTTTCCATTGCAGAAAAGTTGTACCTGTACCTGCTTCCAGGTACTTTTTTTCGTATCACCTCCGTCGAGGTTCCAAGCGAGCTGAGGTGATACTAAAATATGACATGAAAACACAGCAGACTGCTGATTGGTAAGAGAGAATCGTCACTATTCACTGCATCATCATTACGCGCGCCTGACAGAGGCCAGCAACAGAAAGTTTTATATTTTACAGTTTTCATATGTAATTTCATCACTAAATCCACTTCGGAGAAGTTTTGAGGTGAGAAATCAACTGTGTAGATTTTGAATATTGATAGTTTTACGAGAAGTGATTTTTACAAGAAGAACAAAAATGTGCTTGAAGGTTTTCGGAGTTGAGCTCTTCAAGTGGCGGCAGAGGAAGCCTATCAGGCCAGCCAGCTGCTCGCTCACAGAGCCCTCTGCTCCCACCGTCACACAGACCGTTGCAGCACCAAAGGCAGAGGAAAATACAGCTGTAAGGTCCGCTTATCTGTCTTTACATTCTGAGTAAGGTTGAAACATTTTAACTTAAATCAAGAGACAGCTGTGTGTGGGTCACTGGTGCGTGTGTTGCATTAAACATTACCTCGCGGCTGTTGTGTGTGGTGTCGCTATGACAACCAGCTACATTGAGGGGTACTATCTCTGGGTACTATCTGCAGTGAAAAACCAAGCACAGCCAAACCGAGTCGAGTACAGTCGAGTCGAGGCAAGTTGAGCTGGTACTGGTAATGGAAAAGCACCAAAAGACGCCCCTCCAACTCTTCACAGTTGGATGAGAGGCTAGTACACCGCTTTCCCACCTCAAAAGTTAATCCCCACTGTGTGTCATCATGCCTCTTTGTCAAAAGTTGATACGAGCGGCATCACATAGAACATAATGAACCTGAAGCTTCGTATGGAGCTGGGATGTGATCACACGCGTGTTTTGTGCTATACAGTGTTATTGGCAAAGCAGGGATGGGCAGCTCTTTCATTGCTGGTGGTTGTTTCTTAGCCATTGTGTTTGCAAAACTTCTGAAGCCGCAAGATGAAGATGTTGAGCCTGGCTGCGCAACGTGCAGTGATTGACACTGGCTCAATGACACATTCCTGGCTCTGAACGGTTGTTTTGACCAGGGAGCGGCAGATTCTTGCTAATGGCATTAGGAGCACGAGGACGAGCCAGAAGAAGCAAATTTATTTTCACAGATTATCTGTGTCATGTACTACTGTCATGATATAGTGACAGTTTTACATAATCTAATGCCAAAAGGTTATTTTTAAAAGAATTCCCTACTGCCGCTTAAAGACGGACTCATTCATACATGTATCCCGTTTGTTAAATCACACAGCAAATAAATGACAGACCTTGAGCTCTCTGGGCTGCCAAACTTAATAAGACACGTCTGTCCTCTCTTGTTGTTTGGGGGTAAATAAGTCGCTGTGGCAATGATGAGATGCAAGCTAATTATCCTCTCCAAGCCAATCAATGACAAAGACGAGCTTCAATATAGAGAGAGCATTGCAGACAGGGAAAGAGAGAAGGAGAGAGAGGAAAAGAAGCACTACCTCTTATAGAATATTTGCACATGAAGATTTTTTTTAAAGGATTGCTGATGAAGAGTTTTGAAGCCTCTCGGCTCACATAGTTATACACTAATATAAAGCATTCAAAGCATAGAGGCTAATTAGGACACCATCAATATGCTTCTGTATCTGTTGCTGGCAGGCCAAATATGCCATTAATCTATTTTTTTATCCATTACTGTGGTTACTCTACTGAAGTACTTACATTTAATAAAATTACAGATATACAAAACCAGCACAGGCTCTGAAACCTCATATTGTCCTACAACCAAATGCTACGCTGTTACCAGTATCGCTCCATTATTGCATCAAATGGTTTTATTTCTGTTCTTGCATGTATTCATGTTGTTTTTCAATGCTTGCAACACCGTTAAGCAGATTTACACTTCACACCTGGCACAGTGTAAATACAGTCCAGTTTAACACTGAGCAACTCCATTAGAGCTTGGAGCAAGCTAACATAAGTCTTTGATGAACCTTTCTCATCATCTTTTCCCGCACAGCTTTTTCAAACTGCCAACCTTCCAGTCATGAGCACATGCAATCTTTATGTTTTCTCTCACTTGTACTTGTAGTTGCACTGAAGTAGGGTTTATGCTAGTTCAGATGGAAAACAAGCCGATGTTTCATTAGGAGAAAGCATGATGAAGTACTCAGACATTTTTTTTCCTGTGGACTGCATCTGCTAGTGAACCATTGTTAGTGGTCTTTTGTAAGCTGCATTATACCTTTATATTCACAAAAATGCATTTCTTAGTTTCCGTGGATTCCTCAGAGTCAGTCTTTGTGGAGATGCACTGTAACCCTTAATGTTATCTTTGTAAATTAAAGTTATCCGCAGTTGTCACAGTTTGAGTGACTTATATGCTTTTGTAGTATTCATCTAAACTACTTCCTCATTTCTGTACCCTAAGATACAAATCAGTTTATTAAAGCCCTCCAGGCATTTCTAATAGCAATCATAGAGTTGTTTAAACCCAAAACACAAGGATCAGGTGGCCCATTTTGTCATAATCACAAAGTGGAAATTTCCATCATGCAACATAATTGCTTCTAAAACGGGAACAACAAAATCTGCTGTCTCAACATGAAAACCAGGGGAAGTATGAGCTGAGTATTTTTCTTTGGCAACTGTGAGTGTCTTTCTGCGACAAAAACATCCAGTGGTGTATGTGGCCATAATCCCATGTGACATGGGCAGTCAAGGGGAAGGGATTGGAGGGCTTGGAGAAAAAGACAGCGGATGGCGATTCTGAGAGAGAGAGGGATGGTGACAGACAGATAAAGAAAGAGAGACTTTCTCTGTCCTTACCTTGCAGAAAGACACTTGTGTCAGATTCAAGCTAATGCTCCCATTTACATGTCTCCATTTTAAAGGCCCCTGAAAAGATGCACCAACACGAGGGTAGTCTTGGTAATTCTCAAATTTCATTGAATCTATTTACTTCATTTGATCCACTTTGTTCACTGGCAAGCTACTACCTGACTTGCAGAGACCAGCTGGCCAAACACAGTTTAAAGCGGAGCACTGCAAGGGAACACAGCTAATACTGGAGCTTCTTCTCTCTGTCAGAGTGGCTGCGTGGGAGTTTGGTTTATCACGTCTGGGAAAGTGGTTCAGTGTGTTCAGACAGCAAAGTGTGATGATGGAGCTATGGTGGCTTGAGGTCAGGATAAGCACATACAGTATCATTTCTAATCCTTTCCAGTACATTTATATAGCCCAGCTGTCATACAATATAGGGGACATGGTGAATTTATTACATTTATCATTCAGAGATACTCCAAAATCCTCAATGCCTCACTATTGTATTGTAGATCAAGAGAGATCAACGGAGACTGACCAAAAAAAGGATTTGGGGTTTTATATTGCTCTATTTCTTTTGCCATTCTCTCCTTTAATTCCAATTTTTCTTACATTCCTGTATCTACTAATCCATCTTTCTCGCCTTCTCACCCCCTATCTTCCTGCCCTCCATGCTTTGGTCTCTCTTGCTGTCATCATTTATTCCCAAGCCGCTCCTTTGTTTATCCCTTCATCTCTCCCTGTCCCTCTCTCCCTCCATTTCTCTTTGATAATGGCGGCCTCAGCACAGGAATCTGCCGCCATCCATTCCAAGCAGCAGGTAATGGATTGAGAGCGGGACCTGATCTGGCTATAGATGAGCCAGCCCGTAGGTGTCTGAGTGGGCGTTCAAATGGATTCGGAGAAGCTCGCCTAGAATAACACACTTTGTCACCCCAAGGTTTGTCTTCACAGATCTTCCATGTTCACTGTCAGTGCTGCCCCCCCACCACCCGACCCCTCCCTTCAAAGACAAAAGCTCTTTAAAACAAGGCGGCAGTGTGCCAACATCTCTCTGTCTGGCTGGTTAAGGGACATTTTTATATTGTCAGGATGCTTCTCCTTAGCGCTCCTTAATCCCAGCAATGTTGCACAAGCACACTGCTGTCCTTCTCACTTGGTTCTCTGTTTTTTTTTTACAAAGTGACAAAGAAACAGATCAAGAGGATTGCAGGACTGACGCCAATGTCACACTACTAATGCTGAAAATCATAAATTGTCCAAACAAGAATGTTCTCAGTGGTGATTCTGGCAGCAAATATATGTTGTGTATGCCAAGCTGTAGTGCGTATGCACTGAAGAGCAGGCTCCATGACTCCAAAAACCACAGGGATGTTGCAATCTCCACAGAGTCCTTGCAAATACCTGGAAACCAATATAAACCAACATCTGGTAATAAATTATGGATGGAGATGAAATGCATGTACTCATCCTGTCTCTCTACAGGGGATGTTATTTACAGTCTCATCGAAATATGCTTCCCATCACGGCTAGTGGAATTTGTTACATGACATGTGTGGTATTGTGTGCTGTCATCTACAGTTATGGATTATTCCAAAGCCATAAAATACATAAACTGAGATGATATGGTTTGGAGGAATATTTCTAGCCACATCTTAAAATTTCTAAAACTTGATTAGGGCCTAATATATCTCTTTCTTGTAATATTTTTGCATATGTTTATTTCCTATGCGACAGGAGCCCAGGTAATTAAAATGTGTTTATCTGTTGGAATAACCTTTGTTGCCAGAAAAAGATGGCCTAATGCCAGACGGAGAAATTTGTTCGTGAGTACTTGTGTGCACGCATGAATATTTACATATTTGCATATGAGTGTGCTGGCAGTGATCTCAATATATATGTGCATGTGCAGGAGCCTCCGTGTTTGTTTGTGTGTGTGTGTGTGTGTGTGTGTGTGTGTGTGTGTGTGTGTGTGTGTGTGTGTGTGAGAGAGAGAGAAATGATGGAAGCGCAATGACTCTGCCTGGAGGCAGCAGCCACCCCATTGTGGGGGGTGAACACGAGGCCAGACACCTGTTTTTCCCAAAATGAATTATGGAACGAAGCCAAGCGTGTGTTACTCTCCACACAACTGACAACAGAGGCCAAGGCCAAAGACCTGAAGAGAGACAGAATGAGGCTGGCATTACAGAGAGTGCTAAACAATAAGATATCCAGAGTAAGAAAGCATGAAGGTTATGAGCACTTGTTTAATAGACTCTCTTATAATGGGGATTGAAATTCTAATAGACTTTTGCATTACAAGCTTTACTTTGTGGCTGACGCAGCTCAATTAAAATTGCAGGAGAGAGCCATTTAAATCTTATGAAATATTCATTGTGTATAGGCACTTACGTTTAGACAACTCATGAGGTAAACATTATGTTGACAATGGAGCTGATGTTTTAATATATCATGAGTTATATGTTCTTTGTATCACATTAAGCGCTTTAACCCCCACTTTTCCACAACAACCACCTTCAACATGAATACACACTCTTCTGGTGGAAAAAACATCACAACAACTGAAGATTGGCTCTTACAAACTGACTACTCATTTTATCTTATTTCATACAGGAAGTAAATACATTTATTTAGCATTATGTATTCATAAATGTATCCTTCTATTTATGTCCCTGTTCAAATCTGATATATAAATGTCCTACCTGGCTAATTTGCACAGTTGCCTCGCCTTGTCAGGCTGCAACTCCTTATGTAAAATTGAACCACAGCTCCTGAAATAAACAGGAGAGAAGAGAGAGCGTTTGGCTTTTACTGCAGTGTGTGGGCAGCTGTTGAGAGCACCCATGCACTAACCTGCGCCCGTTGATGTCACACATGCCACCCATCTGTGGTGTCAGTCCAGTCCAAGATGTCACTCTAAAAAGCTAGCACCTTCTGTGCTGCAGAAAGCATGTAGTCTCATATTTAGTCATTACATAGGATCTGTAAAATGCTCTGCAAATGTGGTAAAATATTCCCAAGATCACTATATTTGTTTCAGGATTGTTGAATAGGATATATCTGTAATGTCAGCTGATTTGCAAGGTTATAAGCCCTCCATATGTTCTTTAAGAAGCTGGTCTTGACATACAGTTGCCTGCATTTTCAATAGTATACCTTTGCCTTCCACAAAAGTGACCACTAAAGTTGAGCAAACATTCGTGGCTTCCTTCACCTATAGACAAACAATAAACAACTTACTTAAAATCGGTGGTGCAGTCACTGTCGCCTCACAGCAAGAAGGTTGTGGGTTCGAACCCTGGTTGCCCCGGCCTTTCTGTGTGGAGTTTGCATGTTCTCCCCACCAGACATTCAGGTTAATTGGTGTCTCTAAAATTGCCCTTAGGTGTGAGTGTGACTGGTTGTTTGTCTATGTGTGGCTCCAGCCCCCGCGACCCTGTATGCAGGATAAGCAGTTGACGATGGATGGCTTATCATAGAAACTTGCTCCAAGAAAACAATCACACCACAAATGGATCCTGAGGAAGTGAACATGCAAGTGGATTCCTTTTGACTGCTATATAGAACACTATATATAGAAAGAGTTACACAGTTGCATGATCAGGAGAATGTGATGTGTGTGAGCTGATACAGTGTAGGGTACCAGTATGACATACAAAACTAAGTAACCTTGGGGTTAATTTACAGCAAATAATCTTGAGTTGAATGATGATCCACTGACTGAGTCTACGTGTCAGGAGTCATGATTTACCAACATATAACAGCAGTATAAGTGAAATTAAATATATCTGTGGAATTTATCTTGTCACTTTACAACAGGGATGTCTGACAGTGCCTGAGGTTTGTCCCAAGTGTTCAGTAGAATTGTATTTTCTAGAGTAATTTGTTCCATCCAGGGTATAAGAATGTCAGGCTCTAAAAGAGGTTAGCGCTGTCCCTCTAAATATCATCGTTCACACCTGGAGGTCACAGGTTCTGTGCTGTCTACTCAAAGCACATCAAAAGGAGAGACGGCAGCTCAAAATACCATTAGTATGTCATCATTAAGTCTATTATACACGCAGAAATGTCAATTTGCATAGCATGTCATGGCCAGCCGGAGGGTGGCGGAGCGTCTGTCTGTCTCCCTGCGTATTCGTCTGAAGACAGGAAGTGCTTGACATACTCAGGAGGTGTGAATTTCCTACCCGTGATTAATTTAGCCCTTCCTGTGGCAGCAGCATGCCATGAACATTTCCTGAGCTCAATTAAACTCAACACGTTCACAGACATGACAAATTACCCCAGTATTGTGCTTGAAAACGCCTTGAAACCAGCGTGTTTATTTGCCTTTTGCGGTTTTTCAATTTGTTAGTGGGGTAAAATATTGACCTGACTTTCCACTGAGCTAAAGAGGTGAAGTGAAACTGGAAAGGCAGCAATGCTAAATAAGTTTGTCATTCCTAGTTCTCTTCTCCTAGAGGGATTTGTATTTGATTTCTGTGGCTGATGGTGCTGAAACGTCATCAGCTGTTGTAGCTCCTCACCTGAAGGTTTCCCTGCTACACAAGTCAGGCTGGATTGGAGTTGTGCAATGAGGAGTGGTGCTGAGTTTTAGCCAGGCAAAGCCTCTAGTGTACTGTTATGTCTGCCTCTGCCTCTGTTAAGCAACACCCAACCTCTAAGCCTTCTAGCCACCAACTTCAGGCTTCCTCCTTTCTTATTTTGTTGTGTTTCTTTGTTGTCTTTTCTTCACAGGAAAACCGCTCAGAGGAAACATATAAACATGCGTGGGCAAGATGTGCGCACACACACACA
>NC_060165.1:10680737-10694461 GCF_021292245.1 Micropterus dolomieu | reverse complement strand
CTGATACAGTGTAGGGTACCAGTATGACATACAAAACTAAGTAACCTTGGGGTTAATTTACAGCAAATAATCTTGAGTTGAATGATGATCCACTGACTGAGTCTACGTGTCAGGAGTCATGATTTACCAACATATAACAGCAGTATAAGTGAAATTAAATATATCTGTGGAATTTATCTTGTCACTTTACAACAGGGATGTCTGACAGTGCCTGAGGTTTGTCCCAAGTGTTCAGTAGAATTGTATTTTCTAGAGTAATTTGTTCCATCCAGGGTATAAGAATGTCAGGCTCTAAAAGAGGTTAGCGCTGTCCCTCTAAATATCATCGTTCACACCTGGAGGTCACAGGTTCTGTGCTGTCTACTCAAAGCACATCAAAAGGAGAGACGGCAGCTCAAAATACCATTAGTATGTCATCATTAAGTCTATTATACACGCAGAAATGTCAATTTGCATAGCATGTCATGGCCAGCCGGAGGGTGGCGGAGCGTCTGTCTGTCTCCCTGCGTATTCGTCTGAAGACAGGAAGTGCTTGACATACTCAGGAGGTGTGAATTTCCTACCCGTGATTAATTTAGCCCTTCCTGTGGCAGCAGCATGCCATGAACATTTCCTGAGCTCAATTAAACTCAACACGTTCACAGACATGACAAATTACCCCAGTATTGTGCTTGAAAACGCCTTGAAACCAGCGTGTTTATTTGCCTTTTGCGGTTTTTCAATTTGTTAGTGGGGTAAAATATTGACCTGACTTTCCACTGAGCTAAAGAGGTGAAGTGAAACTGGAAAGGCAGCAATGCTAAATAAGTTTGTCATTCCTAGTTCTCTTCTCCTAGAGGGATTTGTATTTGATTTCTGTGGCTGATGGTGCTGAAACGTCATCAGCTGTTGTAGCTCCTCACCTGAAGGTTTCCCTGCTACACAAGTCAGGCTGGATTGGAGTTGTGCAATGAGGAGTGGTGCTGAGTTTTAGCCAGGCAAAGCCTCTAGTGTACTGTTATGTCTGCCTCTGCCTCTGTTAAGCAACACCCAACCTCTAAGCCTTCTAGCCACCAACTTCAGGCTTCCTCCTTTCTTATTTTGTTGTGTTTCTTTGTTGTCTTTTCTTCACAGGAAAACCGCTCAGAGGAAACATATAAACATGCGTGGGCAAGATGTGCGCACACACACACATACGTGCATGCAGGCTGAGTAAATTGGCAGTGGTTTGCATTCTAAGCAAAGCTGAAATGAAAATATTCTGTGTGCAGTTGTCCACAGTAACATCAATGAAGATAATCACCAATTGAGAAAGCATCACTGCCAGCATTGCTACTGGTCTGGAACAAATACCTGTTAAATACCTGCGAGTTAAATTGCAATATATTTTGCTGATAAAACATTATAGACTCTGTGTGTGTATGTATGTGTGTGTGTGTGTGTGTGTGTGTGTGTGTGTGTGTGTGTGTGTGTGTGTGTGTGTGTGTGTGGGTGTTGTGTTCATTTTCCCACCTTCCTACACTAAACACACGCACACACTAGTCAGGCTGGCTGGCTTCCCTGTTCCGGCCTCCCATGCACAGGCTAAAACCTATGTTTAATTTTCATTCTCCTGCTGCATTGGCTGCCCTGTAAATTATTAATGTCCATTGGCGGCAGCGGTAGTTCATTTTTTAAACTCGTACTTGTGTCGGATTAAAAAAGAAACAAACTGAGATAAAACAGTATAAACTGAGAGAAAGACAGAGGAGGGGGGAGAGGAAGATGATAAACTAACATAGGCGACAGGAGAGGGGCAACTACTCATTTCAGCATAATACAGATATGGTAGCTGAGGAGGGGAAGAAGGGAAAGGAGAAGGGAAAGGTGTGATGCTGGAGGAAAACCCAAAAGGTAATCAAACAGGGGAGCAGATCCTGACCTCCGTGTTACTAAAGCCACCACTGCTTCAGGTGGTCTTTTGCAGGTCAGGGGGTATCACACTCCTCTCCTCCCTCTTTTGCCTCCACGACCTCTCTGAAGGCTTGCACACGGAGGGAAATGTTATATATAGCTGAGACTAGTATTTTGTTTGTTCACTAGAAGCAACACTGCCCTTGGAAAGCAGCCAGAACACTGCAGCATGGCCACCTCTGCCTCTGTCTCTCTTGCTGCCCCCTTCGATGCCTCTCCTCTCCCTCTGTCAAACCTCCCACCCCCCTCCCTAATTTCTGTCTCTTTCTGTCTCCATTCCTTGTCCCTCTTTTTTTCTCCTTTTTCTGGTGTGAGCACAGCATGCAGTACAGCATAAACAAGTTCGGCGTCACAGTGAGTCAATAGCAAAACAACCTGCAGCACACAGGAGGAGGGAGTGCGATTTTTTGTGACGCTGTTCTGAGATGTTGACAAAAGATTTAAAAATTAAAAATTGGCTTTTCTCCGTTCCTACAGCACTTAGAGATGAGGGAGAGGCAGACACTAAACAAGGCTGTTGTTGTTTTGTAATCAGTAAGCTACATGATGTGTCTATTCCACACTTGGAAAACTTCAATACAAAGGCAATCAAAACTTTTTTTTTCTGAGCTGAAAGTGTTTTGCTGTCCTTATTTTCCCTGTTTAAAAAAAATAAAATCTTTCTCTGATTCATCACCTTGGCAACAGAGTGATTGTGATGGGAGAGTGGGAGTCGTAATTTGGAGCTCTTGGTGTAAAAGCTCAACATTATAAAAGAGTGTAAATGTGTTACTGACCTATATTCTCAGCCCGCATATAGAAACCCATCCTATGAACCAGATCCCTCCTGTATCAGCCCATCCATCTGCTGTAAGCCCTTCTCCCCAGAGCCTAGTGGGAGGTAATGCCGCGCTGTTGCTATGCTGTGACAGGTGGAGCCAGACTGTAACTTGATTCATGGATAAATTGTCACAAAGTGATTCTTTGTGTCTACCCACATCTCCCTCAGGTATTCTATCATGGGTAAGTATATGTGTTTTTATGTGCCTCTGAGTGGGTCTCTGTGAGTGTTCACGTGTGTGGGTTTGTCTGACACATAAATCATCAACATAATTATATTCAGAACAATGGTTCTAAACAATGTCAGTCCCAATTACTGTAACGGCTGTGATTCAGCGTAAGATCAAGGTAAAATCTGCAAACAGTCACACCAACAGCAAGGTAAAGAAACTTCAAAGTGGGTCAGAAGTAACTTCAAATGTTCAACTTCATAACCTCAAAGATTCTCTAGAATACCTTAAGGCAATGGTTTGTTTTTTAAAAACATATTGCTCTTTTCTTCCAGCAGAATTCCCCAAACCAGGGCAGGTAAATATGGTGAATAGTGAAAGCATGAAATAATACAATATGGGATATATTTGACCATAACATTTAAAAAAATATATTTTTCAACTTAGAGATGTAGACGATTTTTTCTTTATTGCAGTGTGCCATATTACTTATCTAAACACATCAGTGGATGCTTTAAAATCATCATAGGGATTCCTCACATAACTATCATCTGCAAGATGTTACATTTTCTTTCATAAAATAGTTGAAGTACAAGACAATATTACCAGTAGCCTTTGTTAAATTATGTCAAACGTGGTATGAGAAATCAGCCTGATACACTAAATTGCCTTTTCATTTCACTTTATTTATTTAGCCTGCCATCTTTGTTTGAATTGTTTGCCACTCTTGCCGGGGCAAATAAAGCTAAAGTTAGCTTGATTTGGACAAGCTAACATTCTGTAGCTCAGATAAACAGAAATATTTCAAGAACAAGTAACAGCAACCAAAAACAGTTTGCCTCACAAACATGTGATAATCTAAGCTTCTTCTTTCCAAGGTAGGAACACTTGATTAGTGTCAGATTAATGCATCTGTATAGTTGACAGCAGAACATAGCTGGACTGTCAAGTGTGATACAAGGTCATACAGAGCAGATGCATTATGTCTCTTTTCATATTTTTACCCTGAACCCACAACGGACTCATTGTTAAAGCCCCATCAAAAAGGGCTCTTCACATTTCAGAAGTGTCAAATGATAAACCCTCATAAATAATTTCCCACAATGTATATATAGCTTCTTGCATTGGAACCTAATTTGCATTCAATGCCGCACATCACCAGACATCACAGTATCCTCAGGCTCATCAGAACAATCTGCCACCAATGTTCCCTAATGACATTGAACCAGAATGGGGAATAAATGTTCACAACAGCAAGACACACTGTTTCAACACACAAGGTTGTCGATACACAAATGACATGGACATAAATTCACCTGCACCTGTACCTGCGCCTGCGCAAACATACAAAAAAACACGCACATCAGCAAAATATATTACTGTGTTTTGATACAAAATCTCATCGGACAAGTTCCCTTTATCACTGGAGTCAGTGATGATGGCTTCTACTTAAATATTCTTTTTGTTAAATGAGTAATGAGAATTTGATTTAACTTCCAATCTCTGGCAGGATCTTGTGTATCTTTAACAGCACACATAACGCATTGCCAGTCCCACTACATGCTACACACATAAAATCACTGGAAAGAAAGCCAGCAAAAAGATTTGTCACCATCTCAGTCCTGTTCCCTATCACTATTACTGATACAGAACATTTTCCGAACAGTTGGTAATTGAGTTTGGTGTACTCATGGCCTCCAGTGTGCTCTCAATAGATGCTGTCCAAAACCATTATTCAGATTTTCTGGAAATGAACCATCTATGAACATTGCCGAAGGATAAAAAAAAAATGGATTCAAAGCTTTTAAGGAAATTCCTCCCTCCCTCTCTATTCCTCTTTTGGTTTCTTTTCAGAGAAAAAGGGCTGGCCTACGAGCTGCAAGCTTTGTAGTTTTGTGGTGGTGTAATGCCGCAGAGCCAACAGAATTTTACTGCATCACTTTAACCCAAATGTTTTTTGTTCTGCTGAACTCTGCCTGAGCGTGTTGAGTTATTTCCTCTCCCTCAAGCCCGGGGCACTGGTCGGCACTAAAGCAAATAGAAAAGTCTCAAACTGGATGTGACTGAGATGGCATACTGCAGCAGGTATTGAGAACAATGAACACACAAACTGGTTAAAGAACGTTTAGTTTCAGTTTTTATGATTTGATAATTAAGTGCCTGGAACAGGAACAAGATATTCATTTGGTTTTATGATTATATGTTCAGTGATGTGACGTTGATTTAATGGTGAATAAGTGTTTGGAATGTATCACCATTGTAATGCTAATGTTAGCTTCTGACAGTAAGGTTTGAATGGATACCTGTAATGTCACAGTAATGATAGTTTTCCAGCTTTTTATATGCGTATGCCAAAGGTTATATGTCAGTAAACATTTTGATCAAAGCTCATATGTATGGTTAATAAGGCATACAGGTAATGTGTTTATGTTTGTATGAGATCATTTTATGTCATTTTTCTGTCCCGTAGCTTAGCTCTTACAGTGTTTCATGAAGAAATTGTGTAATGGAACATAAATAAAAGGTTTCTGGAAACATCAGTGCGCTTCACCTTGATGGGGCTGTGGTTCACCACACTTCTATTTACATTTAGCCATATACAGTTTATGCATCTCTGTTGGCCGTATCACAAATCTGATTGCAACCTATCTTTGTTTTCTCAGGCTACATGCAATTCGGGGTCAGTCCTCCTTCAGTCCAGAAGGAGGTGGGAATGCACCTGAAGCTGTTTTGTAACAAAAATACCAGAAGAAGAATAGCCTGACTTCTGCACTTGAACAGTTTAGTTTTCATACCCACACACATTCACATACAAGTAATAGAATCACATTTATGAAAAACAGTTAGAGTAAGACAAAAGTTTTATTGACTTCACATGCTGTACCTCACACCGTTCTCTCCCACAATACAGATTGTTCAGTGATTGAACTGATCAGGGATCAGATAAACTCTGCAGCAGCTCAGTGCCCCTTTTATTTAATTGTATATGTAGAAATGGCTGGAGCCATTTTTTCTTGTTGAGTCAATGAGACAGAGAACAGAGGGTAATTTCTGTGACATCTTAGGGTAACTTTAGCTGCCTTTATCAGAACAGTATTAAGAAAATTAGACAGTGAGACCACAGACTGTTTAATAGTTACACTGTGGGAGGAGTAAAGATTGCGTATGCGTGTTGGAGAGACGGATACATTTACACTTTGCATTTTGACTGGTGTTTGACCGAAACTATGTCTATAATATAATACAATTACTTAAATTGAGTCACAAGCATTTGAAAACAGTCCTTGTCTCAAATTTGAGGTCTCAGCTTAACTGTGCTGTTATTTTGTACACAGTGTAAAAACACAAATACGCATGTCAAAAAATACACACGCACCACATGTTCAATAAGGATACACACACATTATCATATCTTCTTTTTTCACAATGAGAAATGAGACTTGACATAAGAATATTATGGGGAAGAAAACACAGAATGCAGAATTGCTGCATCCTTTAAGTCCTGTAAGTCCTGGCTCTTTTCAGCTGGCACTAAGGTTTTCCAACTAAACATGCTTATCGCAGTCAGCAGACAGAAAAGACTGCGACACGTTCTTTTGTCTCAACCCACGTACACCACTCCTACCACTCTCTCTCTTTCTTGCCCCCCCATCCCCACCCCCCCTCCCTTTTTGAATTCACTTCTATTATCACAGCCGCTTCCAGAACACACGGGTATCCACCAATTAGTGCTGTCATCCTGCGCCCTCTGTGAACCTTTCTATTTGTTAAAAAACATATCAGCTTTAACAATGTGACAAGAAAGGGCTGCCATACTGGGAGCCACGCCCACTGCACATGCCCCAGTTCAGAACATCAGCGTGATAGCATAGCCTGGGAAAGCTTCCAGTGATACGGCCCACATCGTTCCCGAAGCTAAACGAGAGCTTCGCAGCTATGATGGGAGGATTTCAAGCTGTCAGAGCTAAGAGGGTCTGGCTTGCACATTTGGAGAGTTGTTTGTTAGTTTGCCTGCTACAGTCTGGTCCAGCTACATCACTGCAGAGCACTTGCCCGAGACCAACTTAAGCTTTCTGCAAGGCTGATGGATGCAGCAGACCCTCCCTTCTACCTCTCTCAGTTGATGGTGCCCACACAGCTTTGAGAATAATACAGATTTAATGTAAATCATCCACAAATTGAGTTGTGTAAATCCAAAAAGCTGAGAATGCACAACTGAGAAAGGGATTAAGTTTTCCTGCATATACAGAAGGAAACAGTAATGCTGAGTGTCAAGTGAGGCTTGTATTCTTGAATGCAAATTTGATTAATGAGCTTGATGTGGCATGCTAATGTAGATTTCCATACACGTTTAATGTATGGCTCATTGTCATCAGCAAAGTCTTTGTATGCCATCTTAAATACGTATCAAAGCTTCCTGTCCTCCCCCTAAATAAAGATGTATCATCTGGAAATGAAAGGTTCAACCCCTTATATGGCTGCTTCCCTCCAACACACTTATCAGGCTTGCCAGAACGCTGTCCTCACACAATCTTGTGAGGAAAGCAGTATGATTTGTTTGTATTGTTTTTGAAATTAACTGCTAAAAAAAGAGCAGTTAATATCCTCCCCAAAAATATAACAACTGTTCAATAATTTGGATTACTTTGGTGTTGTCCACCAATTTCTAAAAGCAAATGTTTTTCAACTCATTTTGGTATGGACCAATGTACACAACGGACCATGCTGGGGTTTTTATAATAGCCTCCTCTCTAACATGTTGACTGATGACTCCTGGGCCTAAACCTGCATTGTAGCTGACTTGCAGCATTACTACTGTATGCATTTTCTTGCATACAGTAGTAGTTTGAGTTGTTTATGACTACCAGCTGGTTTATCTGCATTGGGACAGTTGGTCCATTTATCACAATTTGCATGCACACAACAGAACGGAAGAGGTTAATCATAATAAATGTGTAGGCATAAAGTAAAAGACTGCAAATGTATTGTAGAAAAGCAAGACAAATGTATAAAACTCTTGAAGGTGGTGGCAACAGCAGCAGCAGGGTAGCGGTGATAGCCGGGCGGCTTGGGGGGTTTCAAGGGATGGCATGCATTTTTTACTGTATTTGGTTAAACTCCCACAGTGTGAGCCCACCCACGGGCAAGTAAACAATCTTCAGGCATTTTGAGGTAATTATAATACTATTAGTACATAACAATCTGGTGTGAGCAGCAGCTACATTAGAAATGACAGAGACCAGATGACCATTAGCAGTTGTCAGTTCTAATGCAGAGGAGATCAGAACAATGTCTCAACAGTGCTATGTGGCATCCTGCCTTCTAGTGCCTCAAAAATGTAAGAAAGTCAGCGGTTTTGATATTAACAAGGACATTTTTTTTTAAATGTTTTTCATACAATAGCTGTATGAGCAGAGAAATGCGCTGAATTGGCGATAGTCCATGTCTTTTCCTTTCGGCCTCCTCCTTGTCTTAATCTCAAATTTAGCGTCCTCAGAGCTGGGCATAACTATCCTATTATCACTATGTTTTGTCCTCAGCCCTTCTTCACTTCCCATCATGCTTCATTTCCCTCTTGAAAGCCCCTACACACACTCCTCTGCATCAAAGTTGTCCATGTTTGTAGTCATTGTCTCTGCCAATGTTGGACTACTTTATCCAAGAGTCTCTAGGATTCTTGCATGAAGGGCAATAAAGTTCCTAGCAACACATGCCAGGGTCCTGGTCCTGATGGATGCCAGTTTTAATCCACACCAGCAGGGAATCCTAGTACTGCGTTTAATCATGACTCATCAGAAACAACAAATTCCAAATTATGAGTGAGATTCGCCAGAGTCACACCCTTCTCCACAGCATCTACATCACCTAATTTCAATATCACACCACATGAAAGAGCATAGTTTGACAGCCTCAGACGTTTCTTTATTGGTAAGTGGGGCACTGCGGGGGGAGAAAAAGTGTATTTTCTCCAAGCCATCTGTGGGTGAGTCATGACCAGAGTACATTACAGATTGATATGTCATTATCAAACACTGGCCTTCTGGCTGCGAAGAAGAGAGGGATGGGCGGATGGGTGCCAGAGATGGAGACTAGAGACTAGGATGATGGAGGGAGTGAGGGCAGTGGGAAGGATGGAAAAGCATAGAAGAGAAGTATACAGTGGTCAAGAGGTTTGGTAATGCAAAATTCATTGCATATCATGCTTTTTTACAGAATAAGCAGCCATGGACAAAAACATTACTTCAAACACATGATCACCTTACTCATTATAAATTACTAAATTGAAAAAGCAATTACATTACTTTACTAATTACTCAAATGGCAAAAAAAATTTGTTAACACAACATTACTTTCATTTTGTTCCACATCTCCGTAACATTTTTACTTAGTGTCTTAGTGGGAAAAGCGCCACTCGATGTCTCCACTCGATTCAAGTCAAACCAAAGCAGCTAAATGGAATTGAGCCATCATTCATTTACACCTGTGGTTTTCCCTACTGTTACATGTCAAAATCATAGACTGTATATGGTCAAAATGTCCTCCGCAAAAAAGGCAGACTCCTAAGCCTCACATCTTCTGTACTCAACATGTGTAGAAATGAGATATACAGTAGCAGTTTAATCTATAGTTTAGATGGATTTAGGTATTTACTGGCCATCAAGCTTGCATTTGCTTAGAATGGGTTACTGAATCAAGCTCTGCATAAGTCCTATTCTCCCAATGAAGCTGCATGATTCATACACACTCCAACCCTGAACAAAACCAAGGCTCCTCCAGAAAATTAGCAGCGGCTAACATTAGCAAGCCAGCTAAAATGACATTTGCATTTCTCCTTGTTTGGGGCTAGCTGGCAACAAGATAAGTGTAGCAAAGTAATGCCCAATACATGGCAACTTTACAGGAACTTTAAGAACTTTGTCTTAATTAAAATACAGTCTTACATTCAAAATAATTTAAAAATATATTAATTAGGAAATATCTAATCAAAGAAACATAAGTAAACAAGAGCAGGAATCTGGCCAACAATTTGATGCCAATTTTCTGTACCTTTACAGTTTTTGATGTATGTTTTGGTAGGTACCCAAAAAATATTTGTTAGAAACCCTGCCAACCACTGGAGAAGTTGTAGATGCAGGACCCATTGCCACTTGAAAAAGTTTTATCAATAAATCCAAATTGAAAATATCCTTTTGTAATACACTCTCCTAATTCATCTTGAGTTTGCCAATAAAGCAGCACAGTTTAGTGCTTATATTTGTTGTTTTTTTTGATGGGGGGAGGGGAAAACTTGTTTATCTCGCTGTTGCTGGTTCATTATACAGAATGTTAGCTCCACATAAAAAGTGAGAAAGCCTGGTCTGAATAAACACTGTTCTGTTTTACGAGTGAAAACTCGGCAGCAGATGAACCGTGCCAGTGATGGCTCTGCCGAGAAATAGTAGAGAGAAACAAAAGAAGAGACACTACTGAATAAAGGCGAGGCGTGATTTTACTGTGTTTCACCCCTTTCTTCATCATTTTAAAACAGACACATATTTGCTTTGTGCCATTTTCTGAATGCTCCAACTCAGCAATACAGCAGAATGTAATATTCAAAGTACCTTCAGTATATGAGGTAATACACCAAGCATTCTATTTTAACTGCAGTTTCTTATTTGCTCACTGGGGTTGGACTTTGTAATAAATCCTCATATAGCTTCGGGGCTTGTCGTATATTTTTCTTTCATTTCTTTGCTTTTCATTTCTTCCAGACGCCCCCACCCCTCCCTTTCTCCCACAGTCTGGCAAAATACCCGTCTCTTTCATATTTTCTCCTAATCTAGTCTAAGAGAAGTGATCTCTCAGATCTCAAATCTTCTTCCCCCCCCCCCCCACCCCTTTTCTTATTCCCTTCACCTCTTGTTATTACGCTGAGAGCTCACGATGACTAAAACACATGCTTAATCACAGAAGATCACAACAGCTGTTCCAGGAAGGTTTTCATGATAGAAGGTTGCCGTGGCGACGGCTAGACAGGCCGTACTCTTTCTCTGTGGCGATTGGCGTCCCTTTTCTAATACCATTCCAAGCTTGGAAAAGAGAATGACTCAGGACAATTTCGTGTGTCACTGCAAATGGCTTTGACAGCACATCTGAGCATTTTATGATGTGCTGGTGACTCAGGGGAGTTCGGAGAAAAGGAGGTCGAACAAGGGTCCCATGTAAGCCTTTAAATTATGTGTATGGTACCTACATAAATGACAAATGTCAGTTAAAGCCAAAATTATGATGACCGTGGCATTGATGGCTCAAGTAAAGTGTTGGGTTTTTTTATTTACAGAGCAATAAAAATCCTAATAAGGAGTGGGGAAGTGAGAGAGCATTTGTTCTCTTTCTTGTTTACAACCCAGTGATGTCTGTTTGCAAATGATAGCTACATAGGCTACTGTGACAGACAGCACGCATCTAATAATTTGGCTACTTTAAAAACCGAGTCCTCTTATGAAATGATTACACTTGGTAGCCTGTTTCCAAGCCTAATTGCCTTATTTAGTATTCCCTCTGACTCTCCTCAGCCTACACAGAGCAGTAAGCATTTTGGTCTTTATGTTTATAATGAGTTTCCACAAAAAAGTGGAAAATTATGCACTATACGCATGTGTTGAAATATTTAGACTCAGCAAAGGGGACTGAACTCCCTTGATGTCAGTCAACTAACATTAATCTTGTTTTTAAAAGTAACTGCTTGCTGGCATGTCAGCTGCAAGGTTCAAGCAAAGCACATGTCTGGAATTCAGAGCCCTTTAAAAGCTCATTTTCTGTAGTGCTTTAAGATGAGAGGAATGCTAATGGAACAAATTAATCCTACATAGCGTTTGACTGAATAACTATTATTTGCTTTGTTTTTCAAATATTAGCCTGGTATTTCTAAATATTGCATTCCTGTCAGTGTGTTGTACCTGTGTGTGCAAGAGAGTGTGCAAATTTGTTTGTCAGCCCATCTAGTTAGTAGGTCCTGACATTTAATACATGAAGCAATACTTTTGCAATTCTACCTTGGTTATAAAATATCAAGCTTGGACAGAATGTGTTGTTTTTAGAACTGACTATAAGCAGATCAAGGATATCTCTTCTCAAGTTCAATCTAAAAACAGTGTGCAATGCTTTGCTACGGTTTCACACAACGTCTTGAGGAAACATGTTGTTCAACACAGAAACAGTAGCAAAAGGTTGCACACCATTTTCAGATTGAACGCGCCCCCGCCTGGACGTGCATTTCAAACCACCTGAGAATGTGGCTTGGATTCAATTTGCAAAAATTGCATTTCATGTGTTTTTTTACTGTCCAGACATTCTAAAATCAATCTCAATTAATGTGGGCTGGCAGTCTGACTAAGGCCTATGTTTCTTCTGTATGGAGTTTGGTGACCTTTGCAAACTTGAAGCATAGTTCTGCCTAAAATCTAATCAGCCAGGGTAACTGAAAACACCTGTGTGGGTGTGTTGAGATTTTAATAGCAGAAAGTCTTACATTAAAATGATGGATGATATCAAAGGAAGATACAGTTGTCAGCAAATGAATACATTGATGGGATTTGGCACTATTTTTTACAATAAAAAAAACTAGGTAATTAAATGATGTAGCTTTACAACAGTGGTAGTGTCTCAGACTGTGTAACTGATTTCAGTGGGATTTGATGGGACTTGATGTTCCAAGGCTACAGCAGAGAGGACTATTTCTGTACCAGAGCAGATTACACAGGTGCTGTCCATGAAGTGATTTCTTTCCAGGTTTTAGCTTGTGTGTGTTAACTGGACTGTGTCAACTACATTAGTAGGTCACCTTTTAAAAAATGCATGTAACAATCAGTTTATGTAACTTCCAAGCCATACTTTATCAAATAGGTTTCTGAAATGATATGAGGACACATTCGTATTACAAACATATTAGTATTGCTGGTCTAGTGGTTGTAATAAATCAAATGAGAAGTAGGGTCATATAATTCTTCTTCTATATAATTTGACTAGAGGATCTCCAATGTGTGTATCAGTACACAGCCGTAGCCATGCTGTTTATGGGTGATTAACATTTCTGTTTGTGAGCCCTAAATATCTTATTCAGCTCTGAACAAGATATTTAGGCAACAGTTATCATGGTCATGTTATATTTGCTGCCACTGTAGAGTAATAAATCTCATTCCTGTATGATGCTGTCTCTCTTGTGAGGAATTGCTAACGCTACCAGTAGCTAAGTGCGAAAGGCACAAACTTAGGCTACGATCAGCCAGACTTCCACTATTTATTTTGGCATGGCAGGTGCTACCACAAGTGCAGTTTCAACGTCTGAAATACACCTTGGAGTCCAGCCTATTATTAGGGAGGGTCCACAGAATTTGGTTGAAGTGAATTTTCAAATTCAAGCAGAAACATACATGCTAATTTTATGCAGAAAAGGTTGTTTTTACTCCCAACATGTGTACTGTTAGAAAATTCACCCGTATTAATTATGAATCTATGTTGCAAAAAAAATAAATAAATGTGGTGATTCCTTAAATGTTCAGCATGTAAATTATAGTGGCATCTAGTGGTGAGGGTTGTGAATTGCAACCAGTGGCTTAAGGTGCATTCACATGCTCCCCGGATGGTCCCATTTCCCGAGTTGTGAAGTCGTTCTTCTGACTACAGTGTGTGTTCATGTGCTCTTAAATTGAAATGTGGAATCTTAATGGACGTTCTACAAAGATGTGTTGGATTAGGATTATTAGAGCGTATAAACAACACGTAGACGTGTAGTTCATTCTACATGAACAGAAAACTAACTGT
>NC_060165.1:10636990-10680717 GCF_021292245.1 Micropterus dolomieu | reverse complement strand
AAAAAAACTAGGTAATTAAATGATGTAGCTTTACAACAGTGGTAGTGTCTCAGACTGTGTAACTGATTTCAGTGGGATTTGATGGGACTTGATGTTCCAAGGCTACAGCAGAGAGGACTATTTCTGTACCAGAGCAGATTACACAGGTGCTGTCCATGAAGTGATTTCTTTCCAGGTTTTAGCTTGTGTGTGTTAACTGGACTGTGTCAACTACATTAGTAGGTCACCTTTTAAAAAATGCATGTAACAATCAGTTTATGTAACTTCCAAGCCATACTTTATCAAATAGGTTTCTGAAATGATATGAGGACACATTCGTATTACAAACATATTAGTATTGCTGGTCTAGTGGTTGTAATAAATCAAATGAGAAGTAGGGTCATATAATTCTTCTTCTATATAATTTGACTAGAGGATCTCCAATGTGTGTATCAGTACACAGCCGTAGCCATGCTGTTTATGGGTGATTAACATTTCTGTTTGTGAGCCCTAAATATCTTATTCAGCTCTGAACAAGATATTTAGGCAACAGTTATCATGGTCATGTTATATTTGCTGCCACTGTAGAGGAATAAATCTCATTCCTGTATGATTCTGTCTCTCTTGTGAGGAATTGCTAACGCAGAAACATACATGCTAATTTTATGCAGAAAAGGTTGTTTTTACTCCCAACATGTGTACTGTTAGAAAATTCACCCGTATTAATTATGAATCTATGTTGCAAAAAAAATAAATAAATGTGGTGATTCCTTAAATGTTCAGCATGTAAATTATAGTGGCATCTAGTGGTGAGGGTTGTGAATTGCAACCAGTGGCTTAAGGTGCATTCACATGCTCCCCGGATGGTCCCATTTCCCGAGTTGTGAAGTCGTTCTTCTGACTACAGTGTGTGTTCATGTGCTCTTAAATTGAAATGTGGAATCTACATGGACGTTCTACAAAGATGTGTTGGATTAGGATTATTAGAGCGTATAAACAACACGTAGACGTGTAGTTCATTCTACATGAACAGAAAACTAACTGTTTGAACAATATTACAAATTACATGTTTGCAAAATATGTATATGCAATACGTGATTTTGCACAAATCAAAGCTCTGTATATTTCTTTATGTCCCATGTACACTTTATTTCTTTTTTTGAAATTAAGATTTAAGGAGAAAAAAAAAGGTATTGGTTATTCTGACACCTCGTGAATGCACTGCTCACCCCTCCCTTTACAAGTGTACCAGGAGAAGCTACGGTGGCCGACACGCTCTGTCGACTCTAGTGCTAAATAACACGTGTGGGCTCGCATTTGTCCAAATTTCTCTTATTTTCTTACTTCTTTGTACGTATTCAACTTAGTGTTGAAACGCTCTCTGTAAAGCTGTTTGTCCATTTGGGCTATGGTAGAAACATGGCGATGCAACATGGCGATGTCCATGTAAGGGGACCCGCGGTGTATGTAGATAGAAATGGTTCATTCTAAAGTAATAAAAACACAATGGTCATTATGTAAGGTCTGAAAACACTGAAAACATAGTTATGTATGTTATATTGCATTTCTGTCAATAGAACCTCACACACTGAACCTTTAAGCTGCGACGTCAACTTATTTTAAAATAGGGGTTTCATTCATTTCAGTATTTTTAATTAAAATATAAATAAGTGTATGCTATTATTTTATCTAGATTCATGTAATTGGTTTTATTTTGTCACCAACATTTCGTCATAAATTTTGCACCAATGCAGGTTCCTGACGGTCAAATGTTGCCACGTTCTCAACTAAAAGATGCATGACCCATCTAGGTTCAGTGAATATGACTACAAATTACATAACACGGGACTGCTCACACTCATTTACTAGTTCTCATATCTGAAATAGGCTTACACTGTACGCACACCTACTTGACATTTTCCCAATAATGATGTATTGAGGTAAATGCATTTTAGAAGTCATTTTCAGGCCAATCAGGCATCTCTCTCTTTATCTCTGTGCTGTTATCACTGCTCTAATGATGCATGAAAGTGCTTAACTCACTCACCTTGACATTGTGTAAGCGTGTGTGTGTGTGCCATATTAAAGATGGAGAGAGAGAGCGAGTGTGAGAGCAAGCAAATGATTAGAAGAGCGAGATGCAAGTGAGTGAGTGACACAGAAATGGCATGAGTGACACAAGGAAGGTGAGAGAGTGTGATAGAGAGAGACAGAGAGATGACAATGTGTATCGCAAGTATTTTCTGTGAAGCGAATCATCAGCTAGTGCGCAGAAGGTGTCCTAACGCCGCCACTAGTTGTGGATGACACATTTCCAGAAGCATTTTCATAACATTTTGTTTGCGCACACATTTGCAACCAACAATGCGTGGCTATGTCTCCAGCAATAAATTCCCTTTGTCTTTGGCCATTTGTTTGCAGATTATGTGTTCCAGTGGTTCAGTTTCTGCCACACACATACAGGAATCATGTTCATCAACAGTCCCGTAAATGACACCACCCTCTTCACACCAAGACAAATCCTGCCTGTGTGTCGACACTTAGTCAATTCTCTGTCTCTGAATATGAGTCACTCACATTGCTCAGTCATCACACTTCACAGGATCAGGTGAACAGCGCTTCCTGTGAACGTTTGCGTAACAGTAGTGTGAGGAGAACTGTTGGGGTAACCGTAAGGGCTCGTGGGTGTTAAACCACTGTGAACCTCCTCACCTAGATACAGCCGCTCTGAGCATTAACTGTATTCCAACAGGACTGAGTCCACAGCCAGGGCACAGAGTCTACAGCCATGCTAGCAGCTCTGTGAGGCTGTCCTTTATAAGCACAGCTGTGCTTTGAGCTACATGCTAACGTCAACATGCTAACATGCACACATTGACAACGCTAACATACTGTTGTGGTTGTGATTGCAGCCCTAATTGGAGACAATGTAGCCTACAATTTTTCATAAATTAATGAAATTTTGACCTGATAATGGCACTACATGAAAGTTAAGGACTCATCAGTCATTAGAATTGATCTTCTAGAAACCTTAAATATCTGTAGCAAATATTACAATCTCAAAATTATGAAAACCACATGGTGACTATCATCAAAGTTGTTAAGCTTCATCATCTGGGGACCATGAACAAAATTTCATGGCAATCTACAACTTATAAGGTATGTTTAATGGTCACATTACAACAGGGTTGTAAAATGAAACATGGTTTGTAACTCCCTACTGCTACATAGCAGACAATATACATTATGCAAAAAATAATCATAGAATGATAAACAGAAGCAAACTATAAACTAAATTCCATGATGCATTGCTGAGGATGAATTTGAGTTAGAGTTTAACAACTATCATCCAGTAGTTTCAATCTGGACCGAAATGGTGAAACGACCAACCACAGTTTCCATTTCTAGAGCTGCTAGTAGGCTATGGCAAAACAAAAAAAAATGTTAGGCATGTGGAATCACTCCAAGGCCAAAGGTACAGTGTTTTTTTTTGGTCAAAATACCCAAAGTAATAGTCAGACAAAGGGTCCCTTAACCATCTTTAACGCTGTAGCCTACATTTCAGCACTCTCTATTTCCCGACTCTCAGCCTCCTCTCCTCCCCTCCGTGTTATCTAGGTTGGAGTCAGTGTGTTTTTGGCTGGCAGACTGGCCAACAGATGCTGATTTGTTAAACCTGAGAAAGCACAGTGAGACTCCTGAACGCTGGCCCTTTCTCTGGCATATTTTCCTCCACAAGCCAAGTTTGTGCTGCAATACAGAGTGGAGGGGAATCAAGTGACCAAATCTTTTTCTCAGATCCATCTGCCGAGGGGGAGGAGGTGCGCAACTGGACTGTGTTCACACTTGACAGACCGCTGACTAATCCAGGGCAATTACAACACAAGCACATTAAAGCTCGGCAATAGAGATAGAAGTCAAATCCCTCATTTGTGAAACCATGTGTGTTTAATGAACAATGCCATTATCATCAGCACCGTTGATCACAGACTGAAAATCCATCCAGCGGAGGTGAACAGTCGACTTTACAGGAACGTACAGCATTTCTCACAATGGCACAAACAGATTCATTATTAGAATTGTAATTTTCCCCTCGTCGGCACAATTAATGAATCAGACTTTTCATCGTCACAGCTCAGTGGGACTGAACAGGTCGGGTTATTAAAAAGTCATTGCCGCTTCACTCCGTGATCTCAGGCAAAGGACTAAATTAGATTGGTAATGTATGATTGCCCTCAACTGGTCATTATATTCAAAGTTCATGTTCATGGACAAGCAGACTGTCTCTTTACTTTTCAGGTGTGAGCTAATATCAAGATGAAAAACATCAGTAAAGGAGCTACTTCTCTTCTTTTTCAAGTAACAACCCCTCTCTTATGGAATCTCATTTGAAATCTTGTTTCATTCAAACTATTTCCTCATCTACTGCAACCAAGACATGACAAATGTCTTCTCTGTGCGTCTCATCTTCAGCGCTGGCATCATGTCGGCACTGTTGACAGGGGATAAAGCAACGTGATAGCTGTTTGAATTGATCCCCGCAAAATGACACATCGTCTTGGCATTGTCCCGTGAAGATGGTTTGCCTTTTGTGCAGGAAGTGACTGTGATTGGCGGATTTCACTTCCTTTCCGCGTTAATCAGCAGAGGGGGATTTATTTTTACCTACTCTTTGTGCGATACTGAGTGCGCCTCCTGTCCTTATTTTAAAAGTGGCAGACCCTTATGAAAATTGCTGTTGGAGGGAAGAAGAAGGAGGGAAGAGAGAATGAGGGAAAATGACTATATTATTCTCAGATTTTGTCTGCTTTATCCTTGTTCTTGTTCTCTCCTTGTGTCCCTCATAATGTCTTTGACGCCTTCATCCAATTATACTTTATCTTTGAATCTGTTTAAAAGGAAAGGACATTTGCTTCTCCTAAAGGAGAAGTCAACAAGTCTATGTCCTTATATTATTCTATTCTTTATATCTCTTCCTTGTCAACCTCTCTACCCATTTCTTTCCCTCTAAGTCAAGGCGCTTCTCCAACTGAAAATTCATTTCAGCCTTGATGGATATACTAAGAACCGGCGGCTTTTGATTTAGGCATCAGATGCTGACTGCCTCTCCTAACATCCACTTTGGGTGCAGCGCTCCATCACATTGATTTCTCTGAAGATGAAACTCTGATTGAACAGACCTCCCCTGGCGGCCGAGGGCCCCCACGTGTATCTTGCACTGTTGCAGCTTATGAAGGAGGACACACTCTATCACTTGATTGGCAAACGACGTGAGGCCAACGAACCAGTGCACCCTATATTGTATGACCTATATTTTAAGATGACTCCTTTATCTAATATCAGTTTTGTCTCAGTTCCTCTAAACCAAACTGTCAGGATGAAAGAATTGGAAATGTGGTGTGTAATTAAATGGCTACATCTCAGACATTTGCTCAGTGATGGTTACAAAGCCTGATAGATAAAATCCCAAGTGACCAAAAGAGTAGAAATAGATTTTTTAATTTGTCCTCCACTCTTTAAAGGCTTCTCATATCACAGCTCATGTTTTCACACAGGACTCTTTGTACTTGGACGATGATTCTTACCTTCTATGCCAACGTTCAGTGCCAATGCAGGAAGCAGTGTGCCCTCCATGTAATGAAGCAAAAACCAAGGGTATGGAGTTCGGGATGGTGGATATGTGTGGTACGTTCGTCCTTCACAGCCCAGAGCCCAGAATTCACAGCCCATCTATGACCAAACATTAATGTTTTTTTAACCACGATCCCAAGCTTAAAAATTAATATTAAATTAATAATTCTAGTTCAGGCTAGGGTTAGTGTATAGATGCATGTCATAGTGCATGTGTGTGTATGTGTATGTTCGAATTTGCCAGTGTCTTGTGCAGTCAGGCACCTGCAGGTGGTGTGGAGGTGTGTCTGACATTAGAATGAAGATAGCCTCTGCATAATTCAGATGAACCTGTCTCTCTTAGTCTCCTATATCCCTCTCCCCTCTCTGGCTCTCAGTTCAATTCAATGGGGCTTTATTGGCATGGGAATTGTATGTTTTCATTGCCAAAGCAAGTGTGAAAATAAACTTGATTAAACAGAAGAATGGTAATTTCTCTCTCTCTCTCTCTCTCTCTCTCTCTCTCTCCTTATGTAACTCTCTCCATTTTAAATGTAACTCCCCCGTATCTGTGTGCTGTGTTTTTAATATCTTTCAGACCTTTAACCTTCAAGAGATCATCATGTATCTGCACCATTCATGAACTCTGATCAGTCTGCGTGTCCTTCCTTTCAGTGATAGCCCATTAAACCAGGTCTGCACATACACACACCACAGTTTTGGGATTTTATTCAGTTATTCTCAATTATGCATAAATGCAATGTTAAGGCTCTAATCAAATTAATGTGGTGACTTCTTCATTGTATTGCTTATCTAGTTCTTTATCCAGAAATAAATGTATGTTGGAGGGAATTAACATCAGTGACCTCTTGGTCATCATCAATGGAACCCTTCTTCTTTAAGCTGCCTCATCTTCACCAGGGAAGCTTCTCATTGTTCTTTGTGTGATGTTATCCACCTACTCCATATCTCAGTGGACATGCATATACGCACTTTCTGTAGACCCCTTCTTTGTGAATAAAGCTGCAACTGCTGGTTCATGTTCAAAGCACTGGCATGCCTTTACATGACCAATATCTTGTTTTGTAGTCTTCGGACCAAAGGGACTTCATTTCCAGGTTACCACTGGACTGTAATACTGCTACTGCAGAGTTGTAAAGGGGATTGGATTAGGATCAATCACTCAGCTCCACTCATATTCTCTTCAGAAACACTACAGAGATACAGACGTCTATAGCTACACCACACAAGCCTTTCCTAAGAGGAAAATGATCTTGTTGTGCAGGAGGCGTACACTTTTAAAGCACAAATGTTCTGTAAAGCACCACTTTTAACCATTTTCTTCTCACAGTAATGTAAGCTGATCGTGTCATTCATTTGGTTAAATCATTTATATCAAAGCCCTGCAGAGGCCTTTCCTAATAAGCTTTTGAACACAAAACAACACCACGCCATCTGATCTGTATTATTGTCAAATCTTGCGTTGGTTACCTATTTCAATTCTAAACAGGCAGTAAAGGAATAAAATTTTACACATTGAAATTGCTGCATTTCTTATGCAACATGTACGGCTCTTTATCTGCCTTGATTTTACACCAGCATTTATTGTTACAGTGAGGATTCAAAATTATTTTTTCTGGTCGATGAAAACGTAATGATTGTTGCTTAGTATAAATATATCATTGTACATCTTTCTCTCAGCCATAAACATTGTATGAATAGAGGACTGCTTGCGCAAGGGTGGGGATGGGGGTGACTTATGTCAACATCTGATCAAAGCAGCACACTAACACGCAGAGAGAAAAACACAAACATATGAAACACACACACAAGCATGCATTGGGTTGCTTTAGAATACCCTCAGGGTATTGAGTAAGTCTGCTTCTTGATGTTCCCCTGATTGTTACATTTATCAAATTGCATCAGTAGGAAATCCTAAATAAACCATTTAACAGGCTTCTCCTCAGTAATGCAGTAAATAGGCTTCTTATCCTAGAGGCCAATAGGTTTATCTTGGTCTACAAAGCCCATGATACAGACTTTTGTGGTGTGTTGCAGGGTTGGAGCAAGTAAAAGGTTTTTCATCGCTATGAACAGTCAGAAATGTCACAAACAGGAATTTTACTCTTGTGATCATTTTACAAATAATTTTAGAGCCAATTTGATTCATGCAGATGTTCCTCATGAAACAGTGGTTCTTTCATAATAATAATAATGTGTTGTGGATATTTTCAACAGTGCATATCAGACAACACAATTTAAACAAAAAACCTCAGTAGTGCAGACAAACTGAAGCTCCTCGTGTAACCTAAAAGCTGCATTCATGACTTATTATTGTACTTTACTGGAACATTTATTCATGAATATTGTATTTCCTTAGTAAAATCATAAAATGAACAAAATGAAACCAGTAACCACTAGCGAATCCGCGGAGTCTCAGTGCGCTAATGTGCACAAACAGGCAAACAAGCGCTCTGCGAGGAAACCCATAGCCATTGCATACTTTGAAAACTCAGTGGTCACATACTTTAATAATCAATCACAGACATTTTGATATATAGACCAAAAAGCACAGGTACACTCTTGAACAAAATCTTAAGACCGGGGGAAACTCGCATTTCGCGCTGGTGGATCATAACCGGGTTGTAAGTACTGCTTCAAAATGCCAAAAGAAGAAACAGGAGCAAGAGACGAAAAATAGAGAGTAGGCAATTTATTGAAAACTGCATTTAAACTCAAACAGGCTGTTCATCAGCTGATCAAAAGTTTAAGACCATAGCCCAAAAATAAACCTACAACAGAACTAAAAGTGTCAAAAAAGGACTCAGTAGTGAGTAGCCCCACCGTTCTTGTTGATCACTTCAAACACTCGTTTCGGCATGCTTGATATGACTGTTCCCAGGAGGCTGCTGGGAACGTTGCTCCATGTGGTGAAGATGGCTTCACGAAGGGCATCCACGGTCTGGAACTGACATCCGTTTTTGTAAACTTCCCTTGCCATCCATCCCCAAATGTTCTCAATGGGATTTAAATCAGGAGAACACGCAGGATGGTCCAAAAGAGCAACGTTATTCTCCTGGAAGAAGTCCTTCGTCAGGCGGGCGTTGTGAATTGCAGCGTTGTCCTGTTGTAAGACCCAGTCATTACCGCACAGACGGGGGCCCTCAGTCAAGAGGGATGCCCGCTGCAACATGTCCACATAGCCAGTCGCCGTTTGACAATCTGAAGCTCCATTTTCCCATTGAAGGAAAAAGCACCTCAAATCACGATGGAGCTGCTCCACTGTGCCGCGTAGAAAACATCTCCGGTGGGATCTCCTTGTCATGCCAGTAACGTTGGAAGCCTTCAGGACTGTCCAGGTTAAATTTTTTCTCGTCAGAGAATAAAACTTTCTTCCACCTTTCAATGTCCCATGTTTGGTGCTCCCTTGCAAATTCCAAACGGGCAAGTTTGTGGCGTGGGAGGTGACGTGGCCTTTGTTCTTGAAGCCCGTCTTATGGTTATTGGGCTACAGTCAGCATCATTAAGTGCCTTAATTTGGGTCGAGGATCGACCTGTGTCTTCACGGACAACCCGTCGGATCCTGCGGCTCAGTGCAGGTGAAATTTTTTTGTGTCTACCACTTGACTTTTTTGTCCCATAACTCTCACGGTCTTTTAAGAAATGTAAAATGACTGTCTTACTGCGTCCAACTTTGGCAGCGATGGCGCGTTGCGAGAGGCCTTGCTTGTGCAGCTCAACAATCCTGCCACGTTCAACGAGAGAAAGCCTTTTTGCCTTTGCCATCAGGAGATCATGACAGTATGACTGCCTGAAGATCAATAACACAAAAGCCATATTTTTGTGCAGATTTTACCTTTTTATGCATATGGTCTTAAACTTTTGATCAGCTGATGAACAGCCTGTTTGAGTTTAAATGCAGTTTTCAATAAATTGTCTACTCTCTATTTTTTGTCTCTTGGCATTTTGAAGCAGTACTTACAACCCGGTTATGATCCACCAGCGCGAAACGCGAGTACTTGCAATGTTTCCCCAGGTCTTAAGATTTTGTTCAAGAGTGTATAATTAATAACATCAATTATTGCTGCATTCCATTAAGGTGCGAGTTCTAGAGCCCTGCATTGTGCGTGTTGGCACTGGGACACTTCAGTAGATTACAGCCCTGTTGTTAGTTCCACCTGCGTATGCAAAATTGTAGGTGTACAGTGTTTACTTTACTTTATAGCCTGTTGCCTTTTTAAATTTTGTTAGGACTTTTGTTTAAAGATATAATGTTGTTTGATCCCATCCAATACAGTATCAAAGAGAGTAAATATACAACACTGTCTGACAAAATGATGGATGGATAACTTTTGTCCTCAGACCTCATGGTAGCTCCACCTACATCCTCCCAGGGGCAGAAAATGTTATATTTTCTCTCTTACCAATATCATAACACATTTTATACAAAACTAAATGCTGTAATTTTAACAAATGCAAATTAACAATGCAAAGCAATTAAAATATGATTTGCCCTGACTGATTTTTAAATACTTGAATCTTACATCCTGCAAAATATGTTATTACATATTCCATGACCATTAAACCAACTTCTTATGAGACTTGACACGCATGTACATATTTTGAAATATACGCTCTTCTCAGGGTTTGTGCAGCTTTTTAAGAATAACATTCAAGCATTTTCAAGCTACCTGAACCAAAAATATCCAGAATCTGGAAGCCTTTATTGTCACATCTAAATTGTTAGTATAAATTGCAAAAAATAAAGCTGACACAGCAATAAGTGTATTCTAACTTTGTTTATCTTGCAGATGTTTAATATTTACAGCTATTACTGTATGTTTTGATCGTGATCTTTTAATGCAGTGGGTCTCAAGTGGCATAGTGCCACTGCAGTGGGGACATGGAGGAAACCAAAAGTTGCATGAAGGTGATTGATGTAGTGGCATAAACAAAAAAAGGGACTCTGATGCAAGGAAGGCTATTTTCCTAACCTGAATCTTTTATTTTATTTCAATAGCCCCTGTTGTTAAAGATTTGTAAAAATGAAACCCAGGTCAAAGATATCTCTGGCCCCTGGAATTCAAGCATATTCCTAACCCTCAAAACATATCAGTTAAAATTAATAATGTTCCACTTTTCAATTTCCAACTTGAAAGACTTGTAAAACCCCTTTTTTCTGATTATTGTCTTATTTATTTAACGTTAGTAACTTATTTTTGTCAGTATGCATTCACCACATAACATAGCCTACACAGGTGTTGAAATCAGCAAAGCAGATGTAACGTTAAACAAACAGGACAAAGCAAAATCATTTTTTGCCATGGCATTACTTTTCGAGTTTCTACTGTTTTATGTCAAGTTACATGTCGGAATTTCGTGAACTTCAAAGTCTGAAAAAATCATATCGCTAATTACCTGCCTGAAAAGCGAAAGCTTGACTGTTTTGACAACTGCGAGATGCCGTACTTTGTAATCAGGAACAACGGAAGGAGAGCTGCTGTCATCAAACCTGATCTAAACAAACAACATGTAAGCAACATTTTGACGATAAAGACTTTTTTTATTTGTGCTCACGTTGTTCTTTTGACAGCTAAAGGGGCAGCGTTTAAACGTGAATCAGCGAGTTAGCTAACGTGAACGAAAAGTCAGCAGGGAAGCTGTGTAAGTTAGCAAACTTCCCGGCTGCGATGCCACATCGTCACAATCTGACAGCAGGGCCGCAGTCAGTGGTTTAGTTGATCGATATGTTGCCACGGTATTTGATACGTTTATTTGTACTGTTTTGCTGCATATTACTGTGTTAGCCAGATTATGATTACGATTATTATTGTTCTATACACTAAGTCTAGAAAAATCTAACTGTAGGTTATTCTTAGGTATTGTATTCTCCTTTTAAACCATTTTATAAGGTCAGGAATTTGTAAATTAAAATAAAACTGTTTTTAATACAAGAATGAAGCTCACATTTAAGCTAACTAAGAGCATTTACTCATATGTCTGGACTTGAATAACTAAGAAGTGCAATATATATCTATAATTTGGATTGCCTGAATAATGCACCGTGGATTGACACTTACTAACTTAAGTAACACTGCTTGTTCACAGGGGTTGATTTTGGAGAATGTAATCAAGAGGCACAGTCCTCCATTTGTAAACCTTCTGTGCACATCTAGAGAAGGTGACTGAAGGAAACTGACTGTCAAGAGACTTCAACTGCATTTGGATAAGTGATTTTCAACCAGCCACAGCCATGCCTCGGGAGGAAGAGGAGCTGACGGTCGATGGACCCAAGGAGGTGGACATGTTTACATCAGTGCGTTGCCTGGGTTACCTGTCCAGCGTCAACCTCCTTGTGGCGGTATGCGTCGGGATGTACGTACGCTGGGAGGTGACAAGTGAACCGATGATTTTGGTCATCTTCATCCTGGGCCTCTTTGTACTCGGGATAGCCAGCATCCTCCATTACTACTTTGCTATGGAGAAGGCCAGTCTCAGCTTGTTCCATTTGTGGTTTGGCTTTTTGCTCGGCCTTCTGTGCTTCCTCAACAGCCCCGCCTTGGATTCAAATGTTAAGGAAGTGGTCACCAACTATCTCCTCTTAGCCAGTATAATCATGAAAACAGTATGGGCTATAACTGAGCGACTATGCAGCTCCGTCCGTTACAAACCCACCTTGCTAACATCAGCTGAGCTGCTGGAGCTCTTGGGATTTGGCATTGCCAGCACTGCCATGCTTCTTCACAAGTCAGTAGCCATAATGGGCTTGGTAGTGGCCCTGGGGACTCTCATTGTGGACCTGAGGATGAAATCCCTCCTGTCTTTGCCCAACCTGGTCAGTTTTTCCTTGGTTACCTCTCTTGTGTTTTTCCAGGCTCTAGGCATCACAGCCAACCCTTACGCTTTAGGCTGCTACCTGGGCAGGCTGCTGTGTGAGCCTGTGTTGGATGTGTACTTCAGTGGGCTGGGGTCCAGCGAACGCTGGATACCAGTGCTGTCCCTGGGGAAGGTGTGGAGGAGGCTGTCCCTGCTGCCTCTGAGTCTGATTGAGGTGGCTTTCTTTGTCCTGGCTGCCTTAAAGGTACACTCAGCATTTAGCAAAACTTGTCTAGTGAGAAAATTGACATTTCCATTATGTGAGTTTTTAGGGCTTCTGTGACTTTGACATTTCTTACAATTTTGCAGCTTTTTGGAATGATGTATAGCTTACTTATACAATGTCACTTTCTCTTGCCTTGCATAGCTTGGCCACTTGGAGCTGTGGTATCTGGTGATCCCAGGCTTCTGCCTGTTTGGCCTTTTCTGGTCCATCTGCCACATAATTCTGCTGATCACAATATGGGGCTTCCACACCAAGTTGAGTGAGTGTCAGAAAGCTTGGCGGGCCCAGCGATCCAGTAGCCGGAGTCTCGACCAAGTCATGGCCTCCAGGGGCATCCGACACTTCTGCCTCATTTCAGAGCGCCTGGTGTTCTTCAGTATGCTGTCAACAGTGATACTGGGAGCTGTGTCCTGGCAGGTAGGAGACACAAGAGAGATTACTTTAACTCATATCAGTAATATTAATTAGAAACTATTATAGCTAAGTTTGCAAAGCATCTAAAGATACAAGGTATTTCATTCATTGTTCTATGGGGCTTTTTTATACAATGAACACTTCTAGAGCATCATATAGTCATATTGCTTAGAAACCTCTTGGGTGCATTCTATTAGCACTCTGAGTTTCCTGACAAGGCCTCCATAAACATCACACACCCATGTTATAAACTCAGGTGAGAGATGCTAGTGGCAGTGTGTCAGTAATGTTTGTGTTAGTAGTTGCTCCCCAAGCTGAGGCACTTCTGCTCTCATGCAGAACCAATTTAATTAGCACTTTAATATCCCTATCTACTTGCATAAAGAGCAGCAATAACTTATTTAGCCTTATTAGACATTTACCGTGTAAGAGTCTCATGGGCTTGAGTCCTAATTTGAGATCTGCACATTGTTGATGTCAGTTTGCAAATTTGCCTGAGAAAGCGGGAGCTGCCTGCACCCGCATTTGAGAAAGTTAATGTGTGTGGCTCTTGTGAGTGTAGTTTTTGATGTTTTACAGCGTTTTATTTGCTGTTTTAATGCTGTAGTAATACATGGTCAACCACTTAAATCCATGTCACTATCATGCGCACACACACACACGCACATAAAATAAAAAGCGATGGTGGTACAATCTGATGCAGTCTCAGCAGAGAAGTGTTGATTCAACTCTATGCAAATGTTTAAGGCCACAGTTTGGGGTGTTACCTTGGATTCACTGCTTTCCATTGAATTTATATGGAAGACCCAGCCAAGTAGATTTGCCTATACAAAGACATTATTATTTATATTGCATGTATTATATCATCTTTTTTAAAGTCTGCGTGAAAAATGCATTTGAAAGTGTGGATTGACTGAAAAGCAGAACAGTGCTTTTGTGAAGTCAGTTCATGAGCATCTCTCGTACTCCCACAGCTTGGGGGTTGACTACTGAAAATCAATTATCAATCTGTGGGAACCACTACTGGGTTGTATTGTATTGTAAAGTCCTCCTTTATACTGTATTGTGCTTCCTTTGCTTATAATACTATGTAATGGCAACTTCATAAGAGTTCAGTGACTAAGGGTAACACATTTTTCAACTCAGCCATACCCCTAGGCAGTTCAATATATTCTGCAAACTCAAGTGTGGTTCCACTTAACCATGCGGGTATTGGTTTGCATTCTCAGATACATTACCATGCAATGAAATCACTGTGTGTTTTTGTGGATGGCTAAACTGCATCACGTACCATCACATTGAGAAATTGATTGCACTTAAAGCCTAAAATGTCTTGTGTTTTATGTCACTACTACATGGTGTAATGTATTTGCATTGGTGAAAGGCTGAAGCAGATGATACACGGGGCAACTTTTTGAGCAATGTTGCCGGGCAATCTTGCTTGTGGCAAGCCTTTTGAATGGATAGCGGTGGGGCGGGAACTGAAGAAGTCCTTTGAATGAGGGACGAAACGTCTTCCAATATCTTCAACCAAGTCCAGTTGCCCTTGATTTTAACCTTCGTTGGATAACTATGACCTGGATGACTGAGAATCTTCATAGACAGGCTCATACATTGCAGTAATTAGTGTGTTCTGAATGGATCCTTGTGATGTATGTTTAGTCTGCTGTCACACAATGCACTGTGTCTCCATTTAGTTAGGTCCTGTCGTGTTTTGAACTGCAACAATAACACTGTCAGTCCCATATTGTAAAACTGTCTTGCAAAGTGTCACCACCAATTAAAGTGGTCTGTTTGCTTCTGTCCAAGCTGTAAGTGGTGAATGAAAGTGCTCTGCTTTTGCTTTTTTGCAGCCCTCCAATGGTCTCTTTCTCAGTGCTCTTCTGGTGGTGCTGCCTTTGGAGTCCCTGGCCCATGGCTTGTTCCACGAGCTAGGCAGCTGCCTGGGGGGAACCTGTGTTGGCTACGCCCTGGTCATACCTACTGCTTATTGCAGGTACTGAAGAGAGAGGAGGCACAGGAATATAGAGATGCGTACAGAATTTACACAGACAAACTTGCACAGACTTCAACTAAAATTTGCAGTAGCAGTAAGCAACAGCACAGCTTTCAGGTCAGTGATGTTGCAGCAGAAGAGTGCACTGACGGATTAAGCACACTGCCATGATTAAAAGGGTGCGTTGGATTTATGATGCAGCAAGAGGAGTATGATGTGAGTATAACGGCGACTCGAGTTGGGCTGCCTGAACTAGCTTGCAGGGCAGGCATTTATTAATCGTCCAGTCTATAAAATAGTGAAATATGACAGAATTCGTGTCCTCTGGACTATCTGACCAACAGTCCAAAACTCAAAAATATACAGTTTGCTATTACATAAGACAAGGCGTTTTTGCTTGAAAAATTACTAAAACGATTAATCCATTCCCAAAATAATTTTAGATTGTAATTAAGTAATTTCAGTAGTACTCCTAATTGTCAGAGATGCTCACAAGTCTCTAAAGTCCAAGTCCGGTCTCAAGTCTCTGAGCTAGAGTCCAAGTCCGGTCTCAGGTCTCTGCGCTAGAGTCCAAGTCCGGTCTCAGGTCTCTGCGCTAGAGTCCAAGTCCGGTCTCAGGTCTCTGCGCTAGAGTCCAAGTCCGGTCTCAAGTGTCTGCGCTAGAGTCCAAGTCCGGTCTCAAGTGTCTGCGCTAGAGTCCAAGTCCGGTCTCAAGTGTCTGCGCTAGAGTCCAAGTCAGGTCTCAAGTCGCTCGTGGTTTAAATGAATGTTGTATCACCTTCTGCATTCAATCCAGGCTGCTTATAAAACTGCAGAGCTATAAGGGATTCTGTAACTGTAACCTGTCTTTCACTTAAAGAGCACAACCATGTTATGTGCAATGCAATTAATGACAGCTTATTAACTACTGTAAGACAACACATTCCCCAGACTCTCAAACCAGTGTAACGTTATAATTAAATAAAACTGTAACGTTACATGATCAACAATGAACCTGTAGCCTGTTTGCAGCTAACGGTAATAATTAACGTGATGGCAGACAGCAGGACGTAAATAATTACGTTAATGGACAACTGCAAATTTGGTAAGCAAACAAACGCTCATTCATCTTTTTGTAATGAATGACAGTCGGAGTTAACCTCCCATAGGTCGTAGCTAAAACAAGAAGCATGCTAACATTAGATGGCCAATGTTGAGCTAAACATGTTACTAACCTCAGGTTACTAACCTATTTTGTGTTCAGCGCTTCTTTGTTTGCACCTTGTTGTATGAAGTTTTAAAGCCAACGTTTATGATGAATGCCACAGCAGCTGGTGGTGTTTGTTGTCCTCTCTCATGTGTGGCCGCGCGAAGCAGATACTACGTGTTACATAGGCAGGTTATAGGTAATGGAGGGAGGAGAGTAACCACAAAGTCATCAGATGTTTCCTAAAAATAAACATTGTTCACGAGTACCGCACCTTGAGTCCGAGTCAAGTCTGAGGTCTTTTAAGGACTAGTCTCAAGTCGAGTCTGAAGTCACTGTGTGTGCGACTTAAGTCGGACTTGAGTCAGAGTCTCAAACTCAAGTCCCCATCTCTGCTAAATGTTTCATATTTGTTTTAAGTCACTGTCAAAAGTATATGCACTCCTTCTGTTGTTGCTCCTACTGCATGACTTTGTTTGATACTCAACGCAGCAGCACAACACGCCACATTTATACATATAAACACACAGTGGACTGACTTTGCCCCACGTCGAAGCCTGTCTTGGCATCCCAGGCGCTGGTAAATATGATCACTCATTCCAACTCCCTCCTCAGTTAACACAAAACCAACTGGATAAATAGGCCAATAACTATGCATAAACATGCCGCTAATGTTTGGGCCCTTGAGGGATCATTGCAGTGCTCCCTCCGCAGCATACCAAGTTGTTCAGCTGGAGCAGTTAGCCATTAGTTGCTGCTGCTTTTCCCAGTGCCCTCTCATTTGGCCAAGTGTTTTTTGAAATAGCCTAGTTAGTTTTGATGATCCCGACATGTCTTCTCCTAAACAGCAGGAGCTAGCATCAGTTATACATTAGTGTTTCCATCTTCGAGAGCCCATCAGACGTCTTAAAACCTGACCTTTGGAGATTTTTGGCTTTTATGATGACCACTCTCTGTATATTCAACATTTTAGCTGATAGTTAGCTTTAGCATTCAGATGGGATTCAGATTATTTTGGATGCAGGCCCCTGTCCTATTGGATGCTCTGTATGCGAGGCCTTATGTGCAGAGTCCATAGGGAGGACTGACAGCATGGTGAGAATGCAGCAGTGTATAATCAGCTGTTTGATGGCTGCAGATCATGTTTTCACAATGACAAGAGCCCCATGGGGAGATTAGAGAGAGAGAGGTGAGAAGGGGAGGCGCGCAGGGTAACACAGGGAGGGTGAGAAAGATGGGAAGAAAACACAAGGAGAGGACTGAGCTTGTAAACAGTGAGGGTGGTGGTAAAAGCAGAGCCAGGAAAGGGAGGAATTGTGGGGGAGGGGAGGGATTGGAGCTCTGAGAGCTGTGGAGAAAAGGACAGGATTTTTTTTAAGGATGAAAGAGAGCTGTAACAGGGCAAGATGTGGTCTGAATCTCAAACTACAACTTCGCTACCCTGGGCGCCATGAGATCTGAAAAGATCAGATGGTTTCTCGGTCGAACGGTGAGCTTGCCAAGCCACACAAACGGCATGTAATTTTTTGAGCAAGTATCTCATTATCTCACAAAAGTGTGTACACCCCTCCCATTTTTGTAAATATTTGATTATATATTTTCATGTGACAACACTGAAGAAATGACACTTTGCTACAATGTAAAGTAGTGAGTGTACAGCTTGTATAACTAAATTTGTTAAATTTGCTATCCCCTCAAAATAACACATCACACAGCCATTAATGTCTAAACCACTGGCAACAAAAGTGAGGACACCCCTAAGTGAAAATGTCCAAATTCGGCCCAAAGGGTCAATATTTTGTGTGGCCACCATTATTTTCCAGCGGTGCCTTAACCCTCTTGGACATGGAGTTCACCAGAGCGTCACAGGTTGCCACTGGAGTCCACTTCCACTCCACCATGACAACATCATGGAGCTGGTGTATGTTGGAGACCTTGCACACCTCCACCTTCCATTTGAGGATGCCCCGCAGATGTTAAGTAGGGTTTAGGTCTGGAGACATGCCTGGCCAGTCCATCACCTTTACCCTCAGCTTCGTTAGCAAGGCAGTGGTTGTCGTGGAGGTGTATTTGGGGTCGTTATTATGTTGGAATACTGCCCTGCGGTCCAGTATCCGAAAGGAGGGGATCATGCTCTGCTTTGTTGGCATTCATGGTTCCCTAAATGAACTGGCAGCACTCATGCAGACCCAGACCACACTCCTACAACCATGCTTGACTGTAGGCAAAGCACACTTGTCTTTGTACTCCTCACCTGGTTGCCGCCACACACACTTGACACCATCTGAACCAAAAAAGTTTTTTGACTTCAAGACTCCCGTAAACAGCACGGCCATCGGCCGATGCTGAAAGTCGTGTAGTCTGCACGAGGCTTTAGTCTGCTTGTCTTCAGCAAACTGTTTGCAGGCTTTCTTGTGCATCATCTTTAGAAGAGGCTTCCTTCAGGGACGACAGCCATGCAGACCAATTTGGCGTATGGTCTGAGCACAGGCTGACCTCCCCATCCCTTCAACCTCTGCAGCAATACTTGCAGCAGTACGTACATCTATTTCCCAAAGTCAACCTCTGGATATGACACTGAGCACCTCTAGTCAACTTCTTTGGTCGACCATGGCGGGGCCTGTTCTCAGTGGAACCAGTCCTGTTGAACCGCTGTATGGTCTTGGCGACTGCTGCAGCTCAGTTTCAGGGTCCTTGCAATCTTCTTGCAAAAAGCACACAAAATAATATACAACAAAAAGCAAGCTTTAACACAAGAAGAGTCCACATTAGATAAAGAGAAACATTCACCTTTCCTTGTCAAAGTGAGGCTGAAGGTGACAATGGGGGGTGTATATATATATGATGGATATGCAGATGTCTATGACAGTGAAGTACGACTTTTCCATGAATAACATCACACCCAGAGATGGAAAGAAAATGTATAGCTGTACTGAAGAGCTGCTAGCCTTGACTTTGTGTGTGTGCACCCTCTGTGTTATCATCAACTTGTTATTGTCAGGCAGGGCTTTGTGCCACATACATCTATGTACACTTTTATAAAAATCACTTTGCCCTTAACTATCTCAGTAACTCACTAACCTCAATTCCCACTCTCATTTATTGTCACACTGCTCGGTTCTCCTCTCTATACTCCCTCCTTTTGTGCCATTTTCTTACTTTCCTTTCATTCTTGACTCCCTTTACACCCCTGAGGCTAGTGTCATTTCCTTCGGCAGCGATCCGCCACTCCTACTCGTTCCATCCCCCTTTCCCTGTCTCCTCTCATCCTCTGCACTCTGTCTCCTCTCTTCCCCCGATGACGCAGACAGCCACTCCACCCATGTGTGTTAAACTATCAACCGTTTCCGTCTGCTGCCGTGCAACATTAAAAGTATTACATACTCATTCGAGTACTGATGACTTCATTGGCTATATTGTGATTTTTGAGTCGGCAGGCTTCATACTCACAAGACATTGGGGTGGAGCACGCCAGTTCTTTTGTTTAAACCATCAACTTCTCACTCTCTTGTGTCCAGTGCTGATGGCCAGCCCACTCTCCTGCCACCTGAGCAGATACAACAACTGAACCTACGCTCGACTGGTATGCTGAACAACGTGCAACGCCTCTTTTCCCACCACATGATCCAGACGTTTGGCTGTGACTACTCCACCAGTGGCGTCACACTCGAGGTCGTGCAGACGAAGCTGCGCAACTTTCTGGAGCTTCGTACGGCCGACGGGCCCCGTCATGACACCTATCTGATTTTCTACAGCGGGCACACACACAAAGGCACCGGGGCTTGGGCTCTGGCTGGTGAGACCCCACACATTTTGCTTTTTCTTTACCTTCCTGGAAATTGATCAGTCCTCACAGTTAAATCAGTCTTCACTTTAGTTCATCTGACTGTGCTGTGGAGGTTGCATCAGATAAAAAAAGCGGGAGCCACTGTGTTGTTATGCAATAGCAGTGATGTTTGGTGTCAGTGTCTAAATCATAATGATTTATTAGTGAACGTCACAAGTTCAGAGTATCTTCATTAAATAAAGATGATGAGCAACGTTACTTTAATTTTCACTTAGAACAAGAATTATTTATTTTAGTATTTTTAAACATCTTTGCTGTTGCTTTCACAGCAGGTTTGTCTATGAAAGCTTTCCTGTAGGATGCTGGCAGTCACACTGTCGCCTCAAATGAAAACAGTTTATGTGAGCATCAAGAAGCTTACAGTAAGGTGGTTATCAGTTTAAAGTTGTCTAGTAGTTATCACAAATGAAACAGTCAGTAATTACCAAAGTAGTGTGTACTGCAGAGCTGTTGTGTCGTGTATGGCATTTGGTAGATTATTGTAGTCTCCCCGCAAACTGGATTTGCATTACAGTCTGATTTCCATTCTTTTCATTTCCCCTCCTCTCAGTCAATCAGAGTCCAATTTGCACAGATCAGACGAGTAAGCCAGAAGGAGTTAAAATTGCTGTGAAGGACTCACAGAAGTTTGGAGAAGATTCTGTGAAAAGTTGCAGACGGTCTGCTGTGACACGAGCATTCCCTCCACAGAAATGAGAATCGCAGAAGGTTAACACAGTGTCAGCTCCAGCTATTCTGTTCAGAGATTACTTGACACTATAATCTCAGTGTGCTGCTGCCCACAAGAACTAAAAGAAATCCCCCTTGTACGATAATCACTTCCCTGTGTCGACATATTAGAGGGACATTTTCAATCGGTCTTCAGTGAATAATTGTACACGTTTTCAAAAAGTAGGCGTTGTTTTGGCAGAAATCCAAATTGGGAACAGTCCCTGATTTCAAGTCATATTTTCACTCCTTTCCTACAGTTATATAGACCTTGTGTGATAATGTTGTATAGTCCTAAATATGGATGCACTGATCCAATGCTGATATCGGATATTGGCCCAATATTGACTGAAATAGCTCGATCTGGTATCAGTGACAAGGAGGCTGATCTTTGTGGCCGGTCTGTTCAATTCAGTTATGCCCGTACTACGTGATGCGCCAACAGTGTGCCGGTAGACCCAAAGATTTTTTTAGGAGAGCTAACATAGGATTGAGGAAGCTAAAAATAATGGGTCAGCAGTTTGGATGTAGGCCTATTTAACGGTTGATCAAGCCTGCTGTTGCCTTACACATAAAATAATGATTCCCAGTCTCTTATTCATAGTGAGGAATACAGCTTTTTCATTTTACACTCGTATTGAAGCGGTACTCTTCATCAGCTGAAGCCCAGGTATCAGGACTGAAAAAGTTGGATCGGTGCACCCCTAGTCCAAAATGATATTGCTTTTAGTCAGCTGTTCACAGTGGATACATGCGTACAAATTGCTTCAGTAATGCAACAGCACTGTCTCCAAATTAGCTTGTTGTATATTCTTAGCCATGTGAAAGGAGCCCAGTTTCCAATCCAGATATAAATCAGTCCTTGGTGGAGTTGCTCTATGGCCAGCAGCAGTAGGAGTCATTTTTCTTCCCAGTTCTTATATACTTTGCGCTTTCCTACAATAAATTATGATTTTGAGGAAATGGAAATAATTCTTGTACTTTACTTGAGTAAAACCTCTCGGCAAGGTACCACATCTCTTTCGATCTCGATCTTTATACTTTGGATCTGCCTTCTGGAAAATGGCAATTTTTGTGGCTGTGATGACAGCAGTCAGTCAGACAGACTATGCCCGCAATTGAAAGTTGACAGGTGTGGTACCTGCAAAGCCACTGTGTCCATCAGGAGCCATGAGTCCTGTTGAAATGTCTTTTAAAACAATAGTAGCTCTATAGCCACCACTGTATATCTCTCTCTGAGTTTTAGCAATATAAAAAAAAAAAAAAACTTAAAATGCAGATCAACCTGACACTTTTCACAGAGATAAGTAGTTCAAAAAGATATTAATTTTACAAAACATAGGGATACATTCTGAACAGTGATTTATTATTCTGTACTTTCCTTTTCCCCTTTCCATCCTGCACTTTGTTCCCAACGCTTCCTCACTGCTCCTTTATTTATTTTTTTTCTCTTTCTGTCTCTCCCTCCTCCACCTCACAATATCCGACCTCCTCTCCTGCAGGAGGTGAGAGCCTCCACCTGGCCCAGTTGCTGGAGTTGTGGAAGGAAAAGAACGCCGGCCACTCCTCCCGTCTCATCCTCATCCTGGATACAGAGAACTCCCTCCCCTGGGTGAAGGAGGTGCGCAGGGTGGAGGGCATCCACGTAGCAGTGCAGGGGGCTGAGCTGTCTGCCGCCGGGGTGGACCCAGAGGCTGGAGACAACCCAGGCCTCGGAGACTTCACTTCCGAATGGGTGGAGTTCAACTGCAACCCAGAAAGCGACACCCAGTGGTCCGAAAAGGGAAGGTCTGTGACGGCGTCCTATGGTGTGTCCAAACACTGGAGCGACTACACGCTTCACCTGCCCACTGGAAGAGATGTGGCAAAGCACTGGAAGACCCACTTTCCCAAGGCTACATATCCCATGGTGCACCTCTCCAACTGGTGCTGTGGCCTCAATCTGTTTTGGTTATGTAGCGTGTGTCTGCGCTGCTTCAGGAGGTGTAAACTTGCTTGGTTCCCACCAGCTGTACTGGACACTGGACAGGGCATTAAACTGGTGCACTCTTAGAAATGAGGGACATTGGCTTGTACATCTTTACTCGATAGTTCTGTGTTTTAACAGCTGGGGTTCGAGGTGTTTAATAATGCCAGACTTTACCCCATGAGGTAGATGATGCCTTCTGTCAGAAAGGTTGTTCAACTCTTCCCAAATGTATTTTTACTTAATTGATGGGATGCAGAGACATTGTGCTGAGGATTTCAGAGCAAAAAACATGTGTCCCCAAAATGAGGGAGTGAAAAGCCAAGTAAAATAACCTATTTCATCATTTCTATGGTGATCTTTAAAAAGAAAGAAAGAAAGCGAGATACAACAATTACAGTGGGTAAAACCGTATTAAGTATGCTTTGGTTTCTTTATGTAGGATGAGGTTAAAAAAGGTGTTTGTTTTTTTGTGGTGGTGTGTTTTTATTTTTGAATACTGTTTTGCCATTACTGCATTATTTCTTTGGAAAGGTTTTTCTTTTTTTGTTACAACATGCCTTTTTTTTTTTACAGCAACATATATGTGCCGTAAAGTGCCTTGAATATGGGTTTGGCATCATCTGTAATATGGATGCCTAATTTTCTATATGTAAATGTATGTGTATATATACATACCTCTTATTTATATTCAAATGATTTAGCTCACACACTCTTCACTTAAACTGTGTGAGCACGAAGAGGCTCAGTGTCTTCCTAAAGCCTTTCATCAGGATAGACAAAATGGCAACTGACAAATGTCGTGGGGCTGAACTCGGCAACCCTCTGGTTACGGGACTGTCAAACCACGATGTCAAACCTGCCATTCTTGGTGTGGGATCTTTTCTTCATCACTTTCAAACCGTTTAGAAATGCATTTACTTCTGAACTGAATAAACAAAGAAGCATCGGCTGTGAGACCGTATATATTCACTGGCTTTTATCGTGCTACATATTGTTTATCTCCACAAATACATTCAAGTTCTGTAGCTATCTTTGCCATGCTGTGAAACCGAAACTTGTCAAGCAAAATGACAAATCGCGATGCTCCCAGTGCTTTTTATTGCAGCTCTGACCTTAGGAACTTATAATGACCATTCTTTATTTCGTCCATTTTTTGCTGTGTTGGATTACTCTCCCGTAGATCCCTAAAATCTGGAGTGGATTGCTGCCTCAAAGTTTGTGTTTCACTGTGATGTTTCTAGGAGGTTAAGTGGCATTTTCCACATGTAATTCCCCATGTGGCAAAATTTAACTTGGATTGTGAAGTGATTAAATATTGCTCTCTGATGTAGTTGTACAAGAAATGTTGGGAGGGAATATTAAATGGAAATAATAAAAGAGGATACAATAAATGGGACAAGAATGGAGAAGGTAACACTTTGTGGTAGACAAGTGGCCAGGCTCATTTAAAATGGCTGGCTTTACAGACACTAAATAAATACAGACTCTGCTCTGTGGAAATGGTAGCATTTCCAGGCAAATATTAGGACTGTGAGCTAAAGAAAAATGAGAGATTGGGGTAATAATAGGGGAAATGAAACTATACATGACACTATCTCTGAGGGATTTGCTCACAGAGCTTTCACCTCAGTTACAGTGCCTGACTGGACATGTGTCCGAGGCGCTGTTGGGTATTTCAGTGGTCTCAGAAGGCAGGGCTGTAGCCTGGCTCATGCCTGAAGGGCGCTATTTGACACAGGGCAAGGTTTGGAGAGATCTTGGAAAGATGAAAGCTGACGTTACAAGCAACTTTTCATATCAGCCTTCATCTACACGCAACAGGGAGAGCAGAGGAGAAAAATGGCATGAACCAGAGTAACCTTTCACCACTTTTAACTTGCTGTAAATATCAAACCATTAGGCAGGTATGAACAATAAGCTAGTATTCACAGTGGCAATTAGTGTAAAAGAGAGGTATAAATGCTTTCTTGTGTGGGCATTTTTTTACATTGCAGTTGCCTGCAAGCTGTGGTCATAGCTAAAGTCATGGACTCATATGTGGCAGGAATCATTTATGAGAATATTTGATTACTGCCACATTCATCTCCTAAACTGGATTAGGTAATAAAAGGGCCAGCCGCCTCTGGGGGCCCATGGGGATGTGTTTAGTCCAAGCTCTCTTCACACACAGATACATGCATTGATACAACCAATACAACCAATTCTCTACTTCCTTTCTCTGTTCCTGTTTCTCTACAGCTCAGTCTGTGGGCAATTACAGCCTGTCATGGGGCGTTACCTTATAATGCAGGCGATGTGATGTGCCTGATGCTTGCCTGCAATTTATTTTTGGAAATAAATGTGCTTTTATAGCCTAAGTTAGTGTGGGGACTGGAACAGCAAACACAACAGCTGTTCTTCTGTTGTTGTTTATTCAAATCCATCTGACGGCTCTTTTTCTTGAATACAATTTAACTTAAACTGTGTTTTGAGCCAATTCTTTGTTTTTTAACCATTGGTTTGTTCATTATTTGATCTGCAGGGTTCACACATTGTCTGCATGTGTGTTTTCCATGATTCTAAAGCTAAAATGAGGTTATTGTGCTACCATTTTTCAACACCACTTCTTCGATTTGGTGACATCCAAATGCGTACAGGGTCGCAGGGGGCTGGAGCCAATCCCAGCTGGCATCGGGCAAAAGGCGCTGGACAGGTCACCAGTCCATCGCAGGGCCACACATAGACAAACAACCACTCACGTTCACACCTAAGGACAATTTAGGGTCACCAATTAACCTAGTCCGCATGTGAAGCCGGAGCACCCGGAGAGAACCCACGCAGACACGGCGAGAACATGCAAACTCCACACAGAAAGGCCAGGGCAACCAGGGTTTGAACCCACGGGCTTCTTGCTGTGAGGTGACAGTGCTAACCACTGCACCACCGTGTCAATGGGCATCCATGCTAAGCTAAATATACTAGAACCACATATATACTTAACTGCTGACTGTCCCCTTTTCTCTTGCTCTCCTGGAACAGAAGGAGTAAAGGGATGAGAGATTACAGATTCAGCAACATCACTGTTCCAACTTCTGTGCCCTGCATTTGAGGAGGCCTGCTTGCTGTGGCTCGCAGTAGGTCCGACATTGAAATGTCAAAGCCATTATCTCAAATTACAAGGGCTGAGGATACGTTTAGTGGCTGTTTAACCATGCAATGCTCCCTACTATGCAGACAATCATTTGGCAGAGGTTGCCAAAATCTGCCTTTTCTCAGTCTTCTCTTTCAACTTTCTCTGAAACCCATATGTTAATTTAATATAAGATTGTGTGTATCAGAGACTACAGTATTTGGCAGGACGCTGCACATGATTGGCGTTGGAAAAGGGAGAATAAGGATAGTTCAAGGAATAATTTGACATTTTGGGAAATACACTTTGCTTTCTTGCTGAGAGTTAGTTGAGAAGATTGATACCACTCTCATGACTATATGGTCATTATGTAGCTAGAGTCACCAGCCAGTTAGCTTATCCAAGCACAAAGACTGGAAATGGAGGACAAGCTTGCCTGTCTCTATCCAAAGGAATTTGGTTGCTATTTCTACAGCTTCCAGGCAACCATGGAGACTTCAGGAAGTCTGCACATAACGGCAAATTGTCTTTTGTACACTTCGGTTTTTGTGTGCGAGATGTAACGCACTAATTAGTGTGTTCTAGAGGTGCTGCTTGGCAGATTGTGTTACCTTTGGACAATCTAGCCTTTTCAGTTTGTTTCCAATTTGTGCTAAGCTAAGCTAACCAACAGCTGGCTCCAGCTACATATTTATCATACAGATATGGGAGTGGTATCAATGTTCTCATTTAACTCTCAGCAAGATAGCAAATAAGCATATTTTCTGAAATGTCAAACTACATTTTTGTCGGCCGCACATGAACATGGCTTTTCCAGCAGGAATCATAGCTGCTTTAACTGGAAGGCAAAGGTTTTGATCCCCTCAACATTCACTGTCAAGATAAGAATATCAGCTAAAATGTATAGATTTTCAAGTTCAAGGTAGATATGTTAAGAGATTATCCGTGGTATTGGAGTATTTCTGTAGTATTGGAGTTATTCTGGTTAAGGATTTACGAGCTGATGCACAAGAGGGGGTATAGTGAAGCACACCTTGTACCCTTAGTTATTACACATATGGCTTATTGTAAAGTGAAGGTCAAAATTATAGCAGGATAAAGGCATTAAGTGTATTTTGTGGAATATTGTGAGGGCGGGCATCTGGGCTGCCTTGTCCTTTTGTCATCTTGGCCCCATAAACACAAAAACTCTGGAGGATATAAACACAGGTGCTAATCTGAATGTGAACAGATGTAGAAGAAATTAAGATATGATCACATAATTTGAGGTGTGGATGGGACATTTTGCAGGTGTGTCATCAAACTGAACTGCTCTGGATATTGACTCTTGAAAGCAGCCAAATATACTCCGTATGAGCCAGATGATGCCGATACGCTTGATTCAATTAAAAGTGTAAATCGGAGGCTAACAAGACTGTCAGCACTATGGGATCGGAGGTTCTGTAATTAGCTTTGTTGTCACAGTTGGGTTGAGATGGGACAGGGCTAGGCTGAAGCTAGGCTAGTGAAACAGATGAGTTGCCTTTTCTGATCTCACAACTGGGGAGCCAAAGCAGGCTTCTCCTGCTCAAGGGAAATATCTTTTTATGTCTCCCAGGAGTTGGAACAGTTCTGTACACAGCCTTTTTGAGTGCTGTTTGTTGAGTAACATCACATTTCATTGTGCAAGCGAGCCATTTACCCTCATTTGCACATTACTTCTGCTATTTTAAAGACTAAACCTTACTAAAAGAATTTCTTCAGAAAAAAAGTTGCAAACACAAAAAACCTCTTAACAGGGAATGGTTTGACATCTTGGGAAATACACTTATTTGCGCAGGCTCCTGCTACATCTTTACCGTACAGAGATGAGAGTGGTATCAACCTTCTAATCTAATTCTCAGCAAAAAAAAAAAAAGCAAATAATTGCATTTCCCAAAATGTCTAACTATTCCTTTAATGCTTTAATCCAGTTGATAATGAAGGCATAAAAAAAGCTGTTGGTATAATTAGGTTTATACTCAGCCCTACAGGGGAGGCTACCTCTACTGTACGAGCCTGTACATTATGATGGATATAATGTTTGTGGATTGTGGTAGGCCGGAGTTGACAAGACTGTTCTGTGCAGTGCTTGAATGTCCTTATAAAACCCTTTATTGAGCAGAATTTGAAGTCAGACAGAAAGATAGCCCAGCTCCCTGTGTTGTCTCACAATAGACTCCCATAGTGATTTGAAATTCTCTCTCCAGCTAATCCAGTACTGATGCATGACTCACCTAAAACTGCTCCTCCGATCTTCAGTCTGTCTGGCTGCCGATAAGTGGGTTATGGAGCCGCACTGGGGGTCTTTTCTCAGCCATGACATAACAACGCACTCAGGCACTGACTGAAGACATACCTGTAACAAGCAGTCTGGCTGGCTTTAAGTGAAGCTCAGGCATTGAGAAAGGTTGGGTTGAAGGGGGATTAAGAGATGGCTACAAGAGGTCTTTTGCTCTCCTGCATGTTTATCAGAGGCTGTGTTTACTTCTATGCTCTTAGGCAATTGTTTGTCTTGTAGAGGTGTACCCTTGTGTATGTGGGTGTATGTGTGTGTGAAGTCTTTTGCACATTCACTTTATATCCTTTATATCCATCAAGAGATGTTCAGAATTTGTACCATGACCTTTCCCCAGAGGCAGAGAAAATACGTGATTTGAGTGGAATTTGTACTTTGAATAATAAAGGAATCCTTTTGTGAAAAGATACCAAAATCAAATCAGTATCACAATGATGCACAATTCTGGCCAGGGATTCATTATTGGTGTACATGCGCTTGTCCCTAACCTGCTGGCTTTGCGATAGCGTGTGTGTACGTGCATGTGAGAGCGTGCAAGGGCATGCACACATTCCCCCCCTCTTTTTTTTTCTGTGTGTGTGTAGTGTCAGCACAACCCCAGGGGGTCTAGCAGGAGCTCGTTTGATTGCCGCCTCACAGCTGGCTCACAATGTTAGCCAGCCAGGCTCCGAGTGAAGTGCAGAAAGAGAGCGAGAGGCAAAAATTTCAGGACTGGAAAGGAGAGATGACCCAATAAATAGTAGCAAAAAGAGAAGACTGGCTTTAGCTTTTACTTTGGCCTCCTGTAAAGCCAAAAAAAAGGGAGAGGAATGAGAGAAAATCTGGGATAGGAAGAAGACGAAAGAGGCAGAAGGAAACAAGAGGAAGGTTGAATAAACATAGATGTAGGAGGAATGGAGGCAGGCAGGTGTGCCCATGGCTATGTATCAGAGTGAAAAGGGGGGGTAGGAAAGAGTACACCTGTCCGTCAGTGATCAAACACACTCACATGCACTCTTTCACTCAGTGACTTTGATATATTCCTGCACACACTCAAAACATATTTATGCACAAGGACACATACCTGTACATGCTGCAAGAAGATGCTTAGTGTTGGTCCCCTAGATGCCATTGCTGGCTTTTTACTGTAGGTTTTAAAGGCAAGCTTAAGCCCTCACTCAGTTTAACTTCTGCGGTCCGAGTCTCATGCTGTTGGGATATTGGGCAACAGCATGGAATAGCCTAATTTCGAGGCAGATGACTGGATGTCCCTGATCAGAGGGAAAAATAGAGACAGAGAGACACTGTGGAGATCTACCTATGTGTGCATAGGTGTTAGCATAAACTCAGAAAATATGAATTGCTGAAGAGAGAAAGAAAAGGATGAGAAAATCCTCTCATGGAGAGGCAAGAAAAACACACACACAATCCCAGTGAGGACTACTGTCATCCAACGCTGTGTGCAGTGTGGGAACATTCCAGACTCATCTGTTTTGGCTTGAGTGCGACTGCTTAGAGAGAGAAATTCACTGAGAAAGAAAAGGAGACAGAGATAGGGGTGTTTAAAGAGGCGGTAAGAGATTGGAGAGAGGAAGCAAGACAAAGAGACAGATGAGAGAGGAAACAAAGAGACAGAAAAGTAGGCCGTGTGTTTATTGGCTGTCAGGTTATGTGTTAGGGGGCGAAGAAGAACCTGTTGCTACACTTCTAGTCCAGCTGTTGCATTTGGATGAAAAAGCCTGTTCTCGATCACTCATCTGTATGTGTACAGTGTTTGTGCAAGCCAGCTACACTGCAAACTTGAATGTGTGCCATATTCTGTACCTTATGTTTATCTGAGTGAGACAATGACAGTTTGATGATGATGGTCTTCATCAGAATCTTTAATATTAAGAAATGACATTTGCATGACACACAAAATAAAATCAAACAGGGAATATTACCCTTGAGTAGCTGGGTGACCTAGTTGTTTAGACACTGACTAGAGGGTCAAATGTTTGACTATCTATTGTGTCCATCTGACACAACAGTGACAGCGAACTTCCCTCTGTATATTCATAAAAGGGTTTCAAACAGACAAGCAAATATTTATAGTTAAATATATTGAAAATATTAATGGAATAGTTTGACATTTTGAAAAATAAGCTTATTCACTTTCTTGCTGAAAGATTAAAAAGAGGGGACAACAGCAATTATGGCTATGTCCAAAAACACTACTTTTAGTTTGGTCCCTTTGGTTCTTCTACACATTAAACGAACAACATCTAACATGTTTATTTGCTTTAAAAGGTCCTGATAGGGGGATTTTTTTGACCTTCAAATGAAGCCATGTTAGCTGTTTCCCCCTGTTTTCAGTCATTATGCTAAAAATAAGGCCGCATTCACAACTTATCGGTTAGACCATTAAAAGTCTGTTTGTATGTGGTTTCATTTGTTAACGAACAACTACAAATATGTAATGCAACAAAAGTAGCCAATGTATGCTGTTTATCTGGTGGAACTACAAGACTAGCAGTGGTGGTAAGCAGCATAAGCTAACAGTCTCCTGGCTCTAGCTAGCTTCATATTAACTGTACAGACACGGGAGTGCAAGAAAGCGAACAAATGTTTTTTCCCAGAATGTTATGCTATTCCGAGATATTTAATTTATTTTCCATCTCTGATATAACAATTCTCCTAAATGGCTTCCTCTAATTTGTCCGTATCCAGATGACTGGGATCCTTAGAATCCTTAGATCCTCATTAGAATCCTTTTATTGCTACTGAATGAAAATTTTAAAGAACCTGTGTTTTTAAATAACACTCTGTTCTTAATAAAACAATAGGCATGTCATGTCACATCTAGAATGGAAAATTAACTAAAGGAGCTGTGTATTAATTGCCCCACTGATCATCATGAATGAAGCATGAGAGCAGTCAACCTGTCTCATCACCTGAAGGGCTCATTGCATTTTAATGCATAAAATGTGCTATACAAATTAAGTTTGTCTGAATAATTCAGTCATTTCTTATTCAAAACACTGACGAAGATTAAAACCTCTCTGAAGCAGCCCTCGTCGCAGTACTTTAACGATGCCTTCAAGGACACCGTCAAGTCCAAATTGTTATGTGAACAGTTTATGTTTTTATTATTTTCTTGATAGGTCTCTTTGATTACTTTCTTCTTGACCATTAATCTGCTGCTGGCCTTCCTCTCATTTTTGTCATAACTGCTGCTTTACCTCCAGTTGCTAAGCTGCTGTTTCAGGTTGAGCTGTTTTAGCACCCGGCCGTTGATCATATTCGGTTTAATTACCTCTGTGTGGACTGGAGGAGCATTAGAAATCATGACCTGATGCATATTCAATAAATTGACTGAAACAGCAAATGGCCACCCCATGATGCATAGTCATCTGTGCATTGATAATTTATGCAAGAATGACCTTCAGATGTTGTCTTTCTGCAGGCAAAAGAAAACAATTCCTATTGATATCAGGTGAAGGAACCCTCATGCATGCTGAGGACTTCTTCACGTATTATGCTTGTAACTGCATGATAATAGAGAAGCTATAAATTATTCAAGTTTGTGCTGGAGCTATATAAAGTAGCTTTAACATGTGTAATACCATGTATAACCCCAATGGATTCCTGGAAAATAATTTTAATGCAACTCTCTTTTCAAGCAGGGATGCCATATGTCGTTAGGCAACAAGTCTCAAATTAAATAGGATAGTAACACATATTGGAGATCACCACTACAGATGATCAGATATTTCTTGGCTTCTTGCACCAGCAAACAGAAAACAAAGAGCAGTAGGGAAACAAATGTCTCTGAGCTGTTGTTTTCTGAATGTACAGTAGTCTGTATTTCTTTTTAATGTGAAAGGCAAGACGCTTGCCTGAAAGAAAAATGACAATATAGTGTACCTCACATGACACAAATCCAGAGTTTATGTGTCAAATATTGTTGCAATATTACCATACTCCCCTCAGCTTGTCACAATATGGTGCACATTTGTTACCTATGGCTTTGCATTTAATGTCTCCTAAGGTAAGGCAGACATTTTATTTATTCTTTTTTTTTTTTCATAATCAGGAGAAGATGAATTAAAGTCGAGCTCTGATCTGCATAGAGAAGTGGCTACAGGGGCCGCTACATGTTTTCTTTATTTACTCATCAATGACGTTTACCAGCAGCTAAGAGATTGAAGTTGCGACAACGGGGACTGACTTTCATTACCCGGGGGTCTTTTGTATATCTAGCTGTCCAGTGCGAAAAAGCTTTCTATTGATTGTTTCAGAGCAGGGAAGGGGATTTGGAAACATGCACGGGCGCTGAAAAGACACAGCTGTATTAGAAATCTCCCTAGAATGCATCAACATTAAGCTTTAAGCTGGGTGTTAACAATTCAGTAACAATGAAATTACTTAAATTATCATTTTCTTCCTCTTTTGTTATTGCTTTTGTCATTCCTCTCCTTTGTGCATGCTATGTACACCATACCCCGTAAGTGTTCATGCATACATACAATATACATGTATAGGCCAGTGTGAGTCTGCATGCATGCATAAAGACCTCCCCTGTCTATACACTTCACTTGGCGTGAACTGTGTGCGTATTTATTGGCTTGTGCTGCATTACAGAGAATTAACTGACTGAATAACTTACGCACTCACTGTGCTAATTAAAACAGCTTGCACTCAGTGATGGTGCAGCCATGGTAAGACTGTAATTAATTTCTGAATGGACGCTTTATGGACACAAGGATGTTCTAAAGGACTACCAATGTCAAAACATCCTGTGTAGCTTGGCTAAGGTACCATTTTTAAAAGATTAGTTAATGTTTAGCGGAACACAAATTAATTTCCAGCCCAGTCAATACCACACCAGGCTCAGAGCTTATTGTCGTTTTGCTTAAAGACACCGTGTTTGCTAATTACTGAAAAGATTTCCAAATGTAGAAAATATAAAATATATCTCACAACTAGGGCTGTCCCCGACTAAGGATTTACATAGTCGAATCAGAATCGTCAAGTCCTACCTATAGTCGACTGATAGTCGAATCATGTGTGTTTTAGTGTGATTGCGAACGGGGGGGGGGGATTACACAGGTAGCTCCGCTTTAATCTTGAGAAGCTGCAGAGCTGCAGTCTCTATTCATTCAATTTACACTGTAAATTTCCAGCTAAACTGAGGCTTTTTGAAGACCCTTTTCTCTCTCTCTCTCGCCTGCCATTCACCAGTCTTGAGTTTTGCATGCATGCCGTGCTGCCGACAATTACATGCACGTCGCAGTTCCTCGCAGGTTTATTTCAAGTAGCCGGCCAATTAAAAAAACAATATAATATTCTTTGTGTGGTTCATCAACGATGATAAATTATCCGAAAGTCCCGCGAGGTGCAGACAACTCTGCACAACACCAGTGAAGCCGGTGGCTCCGTCTCTTCAGCAAGTGTTCCTCTTCTGCCACTACACACATGCTAAAACATTTATTAAAAGTTTTATTCTTTTTACATGTTTATTTACAGCATTAAACGTTGAAATGTCTACTGTAATAGGCTGTATATTAACTTATTGGGAGAAAACTGGTAGTTCTATGTAAAATCAGACGTTAAGCACCCCCATATTGCCTAAATGCATGATCCTTGTTCCTCGCTGCGAAGCTTTGACTGTGAGATTGACAGTCGAATCAGGCTCCGCCCATCAAACTATCGAATCTTCGACTATTCAGGGTCAGCCCTACTCACAACCATCTCAAATGGCATTCTTTAAAAGACCAGTAAACATATTCCCTAGAGTCTCAAAGTGGTAGTTCAGAGGCTATATCATATTTTTATATATTCTGATGAGGAGGCAAGATGTTGTCAACAAGTCGTCCTTGCCAGCAGCCTGATTATCAGTCAATAATGAATTTAGACAATCCATGCAATGACGATCGAATGGCCTCACTCACAGAATACCAACTCAGAAATATGTATCCGTGTCCGTGGCTGCGGTATGTGGTTCTGCGCGTGACTGTCCCCTTCTGTGTTTTCGTGTGCATGTGTGCCTGTGCCACATGCGGCAGGGAATCTTAGGAAATGCCTGACCCAGAAAGCAGTACAAGGAATGTGAGGCATTACCCTGTCGAGCTCTCCACCCCACCATTAATTTCCATCAAGACCTGTAATAATGCTAGTACTCTCAGCTGAAATTGCTTTCTGCCTTTCAGGTCAGTACAACTGGACTGTGGGATGGGGGAGGGTGTTGTTTCTGTGTAAGTGTTTTCTGCTTCTTTTTTTTGTGGTAGTTAGCGGCTAAGGCCTGTGGTCAGCCACCATTCTACGTTCATATTAGATGTGATATACACTGCTCAAAAAAAATAAAGGGAACACTAAAATAACACATCCTAGATCTAAATGAAAGAAATAATCTCATTAAATACTCCTTTCTTTACATAGTTGTGTGTGCTGACAACAAAATCACACAAAAATTATCAATGGAAATCAAATTTATCAACCCATGGAGGTCTGGATTTGGAGTCACACTCAAAATCAAAGTGGAAAACCACACTACAGGCTGATCCAACTTTGATGTAATGTCCTTAAAACAAGTCAAAATGAGGCTCAGTAGGGTGTGTGGCCTCCACGTGCCTGTATGACCTCCCTGCAACACCTGGGCATGCTCCTGATGAGGTGGCGGATGTTCTCCTGAGGGATCTCCTCCCAGACCTGGACTAAAGCATCTGCCAACTCCTGGACAGTCTGTGGTGCAACGTGGCGTTGGTGGATGGAGCGAGACATGATGTCCCAGATGTGCTCAGTTGGATTCAGGTCTGGGGAACGGGCAGGCCAGTCCATAGCATCAATGCCTTCCTCTTGCAGGAACTGCTGACACACTCCAGCCACATGAGGTCTAGCATTGTCTTGCATCATCTCGGTACCTAATGGCAGTCAGGCTACCTCTGTCGAGCACATGGAGGGCTGTGCGGCCCCCCAAAGAAATGCCACCTCACACCATTACTGATCCACCGCCAAACCGGTCATGCCGGAGGATGTTGCAGGCAGCAGAACGTTCTCCACGGCGTCTCCAGACAGTCACGTCTGTCACATGTGATCAGTGTGAACTGCTTTCATCTGTGAAGAGCACAGGGTGCCAGTGGAGAATTTGCCAGTCTTGGTGTTCTCTGGCAAATGCCAAACGTCCTGCACGGTGTTGGGCTGTAAGCACAACCCCCACCTTTGGATGTTGGGCCCTCATACCACCCTCATGGAGTCTGTTTCTGACCGTTTAAGAAGACACATGCAAATTTGTGGCCTGCTGGAGGTCATTTTGCAGGGCTCTGGCAGCGCTCCTCCTACTCCTCCTTGCACAAAGGCGGAGGTAGCGGTCCTGCTGCTGGGTTGTTGCCCTCCTACGGCCTCCTCCACGTCTCCTGATGTCCTGGCCTGTCTCCTGGTAGCGTCTCCATGCTCTGGACACTACGCTGACAGACACAGCAAACCTTCTTGCCACAGCTCGCATTGATGTGCCATCCTGGATGAGCTGCACTACCTGAGCCACTTGTGTGGGCTGTAGACTCCGTCTCATGCTACCACTAGAGTGAAAGCACCGCCAGCATTCAAAAGTGACCAAAACATCAGCCAGGAAGCATAGGAACTGAGAAGTGGTCTGTGGTCACCACCTGCAGAACCACTCCTTTATTGGGTGTCTTGCTAATTGCCTATAATTTCCACCTGTTGTCTATTCCATTTGCACAACAGCATGTGAAATTGATTGTCAATCAGTGTTGCTTCCTAAGTGGACAGTTTGATTTCAAAGGAGTATGATTGACTTGGAGTTACATTGTGTTGTTTAAGTGTTCCCTTTATTTTTTTGAGCAGTGTATATGTGCACAAATCCTACGGAGGCCTCGTAATAGAGGTTGATGACAGCATGATAGAGTGCCCTGGTGGATTTTCACATTCCTCCTCATTCACAGTTCTTTCTCTCTGATGCTCCCCTTTTGCCACGCACAAAGCATTGAATTTATTAGTGCTGTGATGTGATGAATAATGCACTCTGTCATATTTTTTCACAGGGTGCTTTTCACTCTGAGCAACAGCATGACATATTCAAATATTTCTCTTTCTCTCTCTCATCTGTGTAGCCAACCAGTTGTGTTTAGATATGGGAGGTAGACAAATGAACCCTTTGCTCTCTCCAATGACAGCAGGACTCTACAGCGTTTAACAAGAACCCATACAGTTTCTATGACAGCAGCAAATTTTAAAAACACCAAACATTTGTTGTTAAAAAAAAAAAATCCGGCGTGTCTAATTTGCATGCAAACCTGTACGCTGCGTGATTGGTTGCAAGGTAATTGGTAGCTTTCATTTGACAGTGTGCTGATTGACCCGCCTTGACATTTTCAACAGTGTCGCACAGGCTTGTCAGCCGCTCAGGGTTCTGCTTGAGAAATCACAACCAATCATGCCGAGTTATGCAAAGAGCTCTCAGAAATGTGAAGAGCTGAAACTGTAGGGGGGGAGCTCGGGATCAGTCCCAATTATTAAAACTTTGAAATATTCTTCCTCTGAGTCTACACTTGAGGCATGACTGCACTGATTTTCACTGAGAAGAGCTCACTGAACGCTGCAGCACACTAAGTTCGTGCTCACATCCTTGCAGTGCTTTTTGATCACAGCTAAGGGCAAGTGTTAAAACGGGTGATTAAGCAGAAGCTGATTGTCCTCTTCCTTTTGAAATATGTATAGAGAAGCTATATGCTGTATCAGCTCTTATAACATCATTGTCATCAACATCTATTTCGTCATTAGGACAAGACTACCCTTACTCTGAACTTTACTCATCTTCTTCACACTGAAATTGGCAGATGTGAGCACAGGCCACATTTTGTTTGTTTTAAAGGAGTAGTTTGTCTTTTTGGGAAATATGCTTATTCTCTTTCTTTTAGATGTGAAGATCATTATCGCTAAATATTCAGAAAAAAACAGGAGGCAGTTAGCTCAGCTTGGCCTAGCTTAGCATAAAGACTGGGAACAGGGGAAACAGGTAGCTTGGCTCTCCGCTAAGTAAAAAAGAAACTCCACCTACCACTAGAGTTCATTATGTAACCCATTAGACCTTCTAATCCAGTATTTAAAAAACTAAGGGGTAAAAACCACATGTTGGTGTTTTATGCCAGGGGTGCTGCACTATTTTAGCTAACAAATGAGATATTGTCAGGATTTCCTAAGCAGAACCCAGAAGCAGACCGGAGACAGATAGTAGTTCACGATGTTTATTGGTGTGAACAAAAGGTGAATGGGCGGGGAGGGCGGCAGGCAGGCAGAGAACTTGAGCTGAGGTCCGAGAGGTGGGGGCTGACGGGCAGGCATAGTAACGAGGATTGGGTCCAGAGATTACAAACCGAAGGGAGGTGCAGGAGCAGAAATAACAAACTAACTCAACAAGCAAGTTAATACGAAGTTGGCTTGTGCGAGTGCATACACAGAATGACAAAACAATCCAGCAGAGACTGGACGGCTGGAGGCAGTTTAAGAAGGCTGAGTAGATTGCTTGATGACAAGCAGGTGAGTGATCACGGTTGGGAAGCAGAGTGAGTAACCCAGATCCGTGGACACGCCTCCCTATCGCTGAGTGTAAGGAGAGGGGAGAACACAGACAGACAACAAAAAAAACAAAAAAAATACAAGCATCCTGCAGTCACACCAATGGGAAAAATAATCAACACTCACTCATTCACATACCAAGAGCCAAGGGCAGGGGGTCAAGGCCTGGGGATCGGGACAGATATAACATGTTTTTTGTGAGCTATTTATTATGTATTTGTTAATTAGTGAGCTTTAGAAGTGGTGGCAGGCTTTAGCTTTGGACATGGACAATGCAAAGCTATTTTTTGAGGTGTTAAGGTTTGGATAACAGACAGATGTCCTGTGGACTGGACTTCTGGATATAGATAGATGGGGATACTACTGTTAATAGTTGTTTTAAACCTCCACTCAGGTTGAGCTTGGTGCCGCTATCAAGGAAATACATGTCACCAAACTAATATTCAGAATGTCATAGGTCTGACATGAGTAATAAAGAAATATTGTACAAAGGAATCAGTTACTGTTTAACTGTAAATTGCACAAACAGTGACTGCGCCATTTTCTCACAGCAGATGCATGCCAGACAACATTGTTTCTATAGGCTATCCGTGTGAATATGTAGGTCAAATTCGAACAAAGGTCAACTTTGACGAGTCTGCTGAGCTTGCACTCATTCTTGAGTATGTCAGCCACACAGGCTTGAAGTGAGGTGAATGAAGGATAGAGCAAATATTCACAAAGATTGGCGTTAAGTGTGACTTCACCCTGACAGGTGCAAGAAAACAGCAGATGCCAATCAATTGCAGTCTGTGCATGCCCACGCAGTCCTGAGAGGAGGTTGAATAAAGCAAAATAAATGAAAACACCTGTGTGGGTGCATTGTGACTGTGAAGGGCCTTTAAAAGAAAAGGCCACCAAAAAGCTTGATCATAGGTTTGTGTGATTCAATCTCTTGTAACAGTATTTCTAACATTTCCTGTGGCTCCAAACCTCACCTGCCCACCAACTGTTCTCTACTGTGTTTCCGGCTCCGACTCATCTCCTGATCTGTCACCTGCCTGCACACCTGCTCCCCATTACTCATCAGCCCCAGTGCATACTCCCCAAACCAAGACAGCCCAGTTGGTCAGGACATGTCTTGTTTCTGTATTATGGGCCATTGAGGCTTCTGTCACATGGGAAATTTGTATTTCTTTCTTTTTAACAATGTATCGCCCCCTGTGTGATTGTTGAGGGTCAGAGCAAAATAGCTTGTCTACGAAATTGCGATTCAATTGTTTGGCACCAAGGCCAAACCTGATGTTGACATTTTAAGGTGTTTGAGGAAATTTCTTCTGTTAAACCTTTGTTGCAGCTACACTGTCATTACTTTGACTACAGGTCATGTTGTCTACATTTGGCCAGTCAATAACAGAACTCCACCACCAAACAAACTAGGCTCATGAATTTAATGCAGTGCACTTGCAATAGCTTTGTTTTATTTTTTGTTAAAATATCCAGATACTGTTGAACGTTGGAGTGCCGACTTTATTTTTTATGACAGAGGAAGCTTCTGTGAGCGGTGGAAAAGGCGTTCACTGCAGAGGCTACAGAGTTAGAGCTGTCCTGGGCCACAGGGAGTGGATTGCCTATTTGTTGCATCAGTGGTTTAGCAGTCGCAGAGGAGGGTAGGGGGAGCGGATGCAGGGCCCTGGAGGAAGCCACAGTCTCCAAACTTTTTGGGAACAATTATTGGATTTTTACAAAGAGGCTCTGTGGACATGTGAGACAGACGTGGAGACAATAGATGGCCATGTGGAAATTCTGTGCATTTGTAGGGGTAAAAAAACCTAAAAGGCATGAATTTGTTGCGAGTTGTAATCCTTAATTTTTCAGTCGTGGTTACGTGGTAACGGTAAGTGCGGTTTAATACTACAGCAAACACTTTTTAAGCAGCTCCGACAATGACTGTTGTTTTGTAGATGTATTTTTGATAATTGATCGCAGTTGGTGCTAACTTTTCCTGTAATGGCAGACTCCGCCACTACTAATACAAAACTATTATATACAAATATCATTACTAAATATAAATACATTAAATGTTTTTTTTCAGAAAAAATGTCGACCATAAAAGGTCTCAAAAATGGGGTTTGATTTAATGAAAAATCTTAACTTTAAGTGGTTTGTGAGAAATATGTGTTTCAAACAAACTGCTGTGGCTTTTGCTGTAAATATGTAATGCGACAACTTCCTGGTGTTTTTCACAGGTAACAAAGATACTTAATGTATCAAAATGCGACAATTAAATTATTGGTTTGATGTTATCTCAGTAAGTATGTTGCCCAAGCTGTAGAAACAGCTTTTTTAGAAGTAGTATAAATTCAACAAATCCTAGACATTGATTAAAATTCTGTGTGAATCAAGAAAACTGATGAGCTGCTAATGCCTGAGAAGCTCTGGCTGCAGGTACTGGCAGCTCACCTCTCTGGCCAGCAGCCAGCTTTCATCCAGGCTGCAGCCACAGAAAATCTAATACAGATGACTTCATCATTTTTGCCTAGTGACCTTTCTGGCATCCTTTTCTACTCCACTCCTCTCTCTCCTTCTCCCCCCTCCTTCCTCCTGCACACACATATACACACACACACACTCCTCCTATACAACCTTCCCACAGTCTCTGCAGCTCTTTAAATGCAAACCCTGCCAGTGTCTCTTTTGTTGTATTTCTCTCTCACCTTGCCTCCCCTTCCACCACACCTCCTCTCGTCCTATCCACCGCACTTCCCTCCTCCCTCCCAAGGGCATTACTCATAGTGAGGTTGAACACAGCTTCAAGGTTAAGTGCCAGCAAGTGTGCTGCCGAAAACTCTGCTGAGTTGCGCTCGGTGTCGCTTCTGTCGCTGCTCTCATTTGGCAGCTGCACTGATCACATCTCATCCCAAAAACCAATGGGTCCTTGGCCGCCTCCGCTGCTGCAGACGAGCGTAAGCGCAGGCAATCAATAGGTTTCAATATGGCCCTGCTGGCGACTGTGAATGAAACTCAATTTTATTTTGCAAGATTGTGCATTTATTAGATTAACATATATTGATGGCATTATTGGCAGGCTGCTCCTCTCCAATACACAGACACACAGGCCACATTTGGTTTAACAGCAAAGGCTGTAATTCAACTGTAGATGGATCAGTGTTTGCATTACTACAGACCTGGATCCAGACAGGTGAAGAGAAGGCTGTTCTCTCTTAGTGTGATTATTCCTAGATTCTTAGATGCTGGCTCATTCAGGATTCCCTCTATCCATTTAGTGATACTTAATCTTTAACCCTTACATCATATTACTCACTCCGGTCTTGTAGGTCAGTGAATCCCAATAGGAAGTTTACTAGTTTAGTAGACACCCCTCTCTGTCTATCCGTCTTACCGCTTTTGTTACAGACACACGCTCACAACATAGATAAATCACTCTTCTTCTCTTCTTGACTTCCCCCCCAAAACATACATCATGCGAAATTGTTTACATTTTCCCAGTGCAGCCTACAACTATCCTTGCCCTTTTTTGCTCACCTCTTGTCCACTCAATTTGTCCCTCTCTCTCTCTCTCTCACACACACACACACACACACACACACACACACACACACACGTTCTGTCCTCTGCAGTCCCGGGATGAGGTTGGGTGATTTCAAGGTGTTTGGGAGCAAATCATCTATGTTTACTGGCCCCACCGCGGCAGGTGTAAGGCTTTACTCACAGGTCTTGAGGCTGATGTCCACTTAAGGCATGTAGCTGTGGAGAGATTTAGTGGGATTATCTGTGGGAGAGGAGAAGCCGTTGGAGTATCATAGGAGCCTCTGACAAAGTGGACCCATGCGGTACTATATACAGTAAATATTTAATGGAGGAAAGCAGGCAAAGAAATGCATAAAAACACACCTCCTACATGGCTTGAGCTTCTTTTATCACAGTGATTTGTGAACAGTAAATTAAATTAAATATGCTTTTGGTCATTTCACACAGTTTGTACTCATAATAACATTCTAGGAAATGGACACATTATGTGGTTCAATTATATTTGATCTTCACTGCTGGTTATTTTCAATATCAGTTTTTACAGTAGACTTGTGATTCCAAAGCAGAATTGCATCTGAGAGGCGCTTGCGGTATGAGGACTGACTGAGAAATGTACTGCAAATACACCGCTGTGTAATTTTACCTGAGCAGAAATGTTGCCAACTCCTTTTTTTTTGATGTGTAAATTTCTCAGCTTGGCTTCCTCGAGAGCTCAACTGTTATCCAACAGCCATCTGTCTTTGGCAGAGATCTGTGCGGATCAATTTTATTGAGGTTCATATTCGGCGCCGAGGACAACCTTGAGACCAACATGCCTGGCGATGCGATGCTCTAACGAAGGCTACATAGCCGGCTGAGGACACAAAGACTGAGTTATTACTTTCATATGTGGGGAGGAAGAAGAGGAGGAGGACGTGATGGTGAAAATGAGTTACAGACTTGAACTCTCCTTCTGTCCCTGTTCATTTTCATCTCCAAATTACCTAGTCTGGCCTCGGCACGCAATAACTGTAAATCACAGCATGAGAAGAAATGATTTTGCTATTTCCAAAGGGCACGGAAGCCACAGTGGTGAATAACAAGATATGGGATCAAAGAGAACCAGAAGAGTAATTAGAAAGCATCAATAATGAGTTGTGGGGGTCTCGGGTTCATGGCTACCTGTCCAGAGGTTAATAGATGAAGGGAAACTCGTCCCACTGACATCCCGTTGACACTGCTGCTCACTGTCTTTGAATATGCAATGAGAGTCCTTATTCATAAGCTCTCTCTCTTTGACAAAATTAAAAACAGATAATCTGAATTACATTTACAAGCTTTACAAGCTCCATCATCCTACAGAGTGGACAGGCTTCTTTACAGTCGTCTCCAGAAAGGGGCTCAGGCAGTAAGCAGCCGAGAGCTGTTTTTTTCAAGACATCAAACCTGATTTCCCCTTGTCAAGAGCTGTTGTCATAGCGACTCATTGACTGGCTGAGAGGAGCGCCCGCTCTCATTGGATGTGGTTAACATCCCGTGACTGAGTGAATGAGGCAATGTGACAGCGGAGACCTATGATTTGGTTTATTATATTCCGCGACCGATATTTCCTGGCACCTGAAATAGCACTGAGTTTTGTTTTTTTATTTTGTCGGGGAGTAAATTTTGACTGACTGAAGCACATTCTCCTGGGTTCTTTGGCAGTGGCGGAGAAGCACCTCATCAACCTGATTTTCATAATGTGATTATCCTTGTTGATTTAGGCACAAGACACTCCTCGGTTTTGCGTATTAGTCTGGGAAATGCAAATCAATTGGATGTGCAATTAAGTAAAATTTGTTTCAACATTTTTTTTTCTCTCTGTATACGCCTTATACAGAGTCTTACTCTATAGATTAGACCAGTTTAGAAGTAATATTTGACATAATGAGGGATAAAGATAGATCAGTGTGCTGCTATGATGCCATGTTTGTCCTTCCAGTTACATTAATACATCTTAAAGTGACTGTTCAGACTCTTTGGACTTCCAATACACAAAATGTCTCTTATTTCCCAATCACACCTCACCGACTGAAACTGACCCTCATCTGCTTTTTCATTTTAAGCATCTATTTTATTAGTCTTCATACAGTGACCTCCAGTCACCACTGGAAGTTTTTGTGTCAGTTGAGTTACCACCACACAGAAAGGCCTCGTCACCATGTTTACTCCGCTCCCATGAGGTGAGCAAATCTTCTGCATCTCATTCTATAATGTTCAGCGCAAAATTTCAGTTAGCCTCAGTGTGACACTAACAATACCCAGATGCAAACTTAATGTTATGAGTCTGCAGTTCTCTTCCCTCCCTGTGTCTCCTGTTAGTCTGTCTATCTGTGTTGTCTGGGCGTGGCTTCTTACTCTGGGCCTGGCGCTCGACCTGATCCACATT
>NC_060165.1:10532456-10636890 GCF_021292245.1 Micropterus dolomieu | reverse complement strand
CACACACACACACACACACACACACACACACACACACACACGTTCTGTCCTCTGCAGTCCCGGGATGAGGTTGGGTGATTTCAAGGTGTTTGGGAGCAAATCATCTATGTTTACTGGCCCCACCGCGGCAGGTGTAAGGCTTTACTCACAGGTCTTGAGGCTGATGTCCACTTAAGGCATGTAGCTGTGGAGAGATTTAGTGGGATTATCTGTGGGAGAGGAGAAGCCGTTGGAGTATCATAGGAGCCTCTGACAAAGTGGACCCATGCGGTACTATATACAGTAAATATTTAATGGAGGAAAGCAGGCAAAGAAATGCATAAAAACACACCTCCTACATGGCTTGAGCTTCTTTTATCACAGTGATTTGTGAACAGTAAATTAAATTAAATATGCTTTTGGTCATTTCACACAGTTTGTACTCATAATAACATTCTAGGAAATGGACACATTATGTGGTTCAATTATATTTGATCTTCACTGCTGGTTATTTTCAATATCAGTTTTTACAGTAGACTTGTGATTCCAAAGCAGAATTGCATCTGAGAGGCGCTTGCGGTATGAGGACTGACTGAGAAATGTACTGCAAATACACCGCTGTGTAATTTTACCTGAGCAGAAATGTTGCCAACTCCTTTTTTTTTGATGTGTAAATTTCTCAGCTTGGCTTCCTCGAGAGCTCAACTGTTATCCAACAGCCATCTGTCTTTGGCAGAGATCTGTGCGGATCAATTTTATTGAGGTTCATATTCGGCGCCGAGGACAACCTTGAGACCAACATGCCTGGCGATGCGATGCTCTAACGAAGGCTACATAGCCGGCTGAGGACACAAAGACTGAGTTATTACTTTCATATGTGGGGAGGAAGAAGAGGAGGAGGACGTGATGGTGAAAATGAGTTACAGACTTGAACTCTCCTTCTGTCCCTGTTCATTTTCATCTCCAAATTACCTAGTCTGGCCTCGGCACGCAATAACTGTAAATCACAGCATGAGAAGAAATGATTTTGCTATTTCCAAAGGGCACGGAAGCCACAGTGGTGAATAACAAGATATGGGATCAAAGAGAACCAGAAGAGTAATTAGAAAGCATCAATAATGAGTTGTGGGGGTCTCGGGTTCATGGCTACCTGTCCAGAGGTTAATAGATGAAGGGAAACTCGTCCCACTGACATCCCGTTGACACTGCTGCTCACTGTCTTTGAATATGCAATGAGAGTCCTTATTCATAAGCTCTCTCTCTTTGACAAAATTAAAAACAGATAATCTGAATTACATTTACAAGCTTTACAAGCTCCATCATCCTACAGAGTGGACAGGCTTCTTTACAGTCGTCTCCAGAAAGGGGCTCAGGCAGTAAGCAGCCGAGAGCTGTTTTTTTCAAGACATCAAACCTGATTTCCCCTTGTCAAGAGCTGTTGTCATAGCGACTCATTGACTGGCTGAGAGGAGCGCCCGCTCTCATTGGATGTGGTTAACATCCCGTGACTGAGTGAATGAGGCAATGTGACAGCGGAGACCTATGATTTGGTTTATTATATTCCGCGACCGATATTTCCTGGCACCTGAAATAGCACTGAGTTTTGTTTTTTTATTTTGTCGGGGAGTAAATTTTGACTGACTGAAGCACATTCTCCTGGGTTCTTTGGCAGTGGCGGAGAAGCACCTCATCAACCTGATTTTCATAATGTGATTATCCTTGTTGATTTAGGCACAAGACACTCCTCGGTTTTGCGTATTAGTCTGGGAAATGCAAATCAATTGGATGTGCAATTAAGTAAAATTTGTTTCAACATTTTTTTTTCTCTCTGTATACGCCTTATACAGAGTCTTACTCTATAGATTAGACCAGTTTAGAAGTAATATTTGACATAATGAGGGATAAAGATAGATCAGTGTGCTGCTATGATGCCATGTTTGTCCTTCCAGTTACATTAATACATCTTAAAGTGACTGTTCAGACTCTTTGGACTTCCAATACACAAAATGTCTCTTATTTCCCAATCACACCTCACCGACTGAAACTGACCCTCATCTGCTTTTTCATTTTAAGCATCTATTTTATTAGTCTTCATACAGTGACCTCCAGTCACCACTGGAAGTTTTTGTGTCAGTTGAGTTACCACCACACAGAAAGGCCTCGTCACCATGTTTACTCCGCTCCCATGAGGTGAGCAAATCTTCTGCATCTCATTCTATAATGTTCAGCGCAAAATTTCAGTTAGCCTCAGTGTGACACTAACAATACCCAGATGCAAACTTAATGTTATGAGTCTGCAGTTCTCTTCCCTCCCTGTGTCTCCTGTTAGTCTGTCTATCTGTGTTGTCTGGGCGTGGCTTCTTACTCTGGGCCTGGCGCTCGACCTGATCCACATTTCACTAATCAAGACTCTGCAGTATATCAACCCGGTTCTTCAGCTCACTTGTTGCCAGATCGTCAGCTTACCTCAGTGGTATTTGCGCTGCGGTCAACCAGTCTCGTGTTACATATTCAACTGTTTGTTTCTTGTGAGATCACTTACCTTGTCTCCCTGTGCTCAGGATCGCTGCCTGCCTGGAAATTCTGCCACTGCCTCACTCAGCTCACTGCCTGCCTGGAAGTTCACTCGCTGGTCTCCATTCCCTGGTCTGCCCTCTGCTCTGCTCTCACCCCACTTTTCAATAATATTTCTTTCAAGTTTAAAGGCTGATTTTTGCTCCTGAGTGAAAATTGAACTTTCTTTCTTTATGGTCAGAATGTGACACACTTGATGCCAAACAGTGGATCACTTCACTGTCAAGTCTGATTTTAAATTTAAAACTATCATCTTTTTCAAAAAATTTCCTTTTTTTTTCATTTTACAAAATTAATATTTTAATAGAAAATTAGGTGCTAATTGCTTGTGATTCAAATGATTTAAAGCAAATATTTATTGATGATATATTGAACATTTATTATATTGTTATTGAGGAAAATTATAATGCGATAATTATCATCGTTTTATTGCCCAGCCCTACTTGGAAGGCGAGTGGTATTCAGTTGATTGCAGTCTGCAACTTCACCGCTAGATGCCACTAAATCCTACATACCGGTCCTTTAAAGTTCAACCAGACCAAACAGTATATTTAAGACAAAATAAATTACTAAATCAATTATAAATAAATAAATAATTTCATGGTTATATAAAGCTCACTGTACCGCACTTAAAGTAATTAGCATTCCAAAAATAATCTTATCTGTTGACGATATAATAATGTTCATTAGACCATCATTATATTATTTTTTTATGATGCTCAAGAGACATTGATACCGCTGCTTATTAGTGTATATACATCTGGTTTCAAGTGCCCCGTGAATTTCCTCTGTATCATTGTCTAATGAGTTGTGATAATTCTACAGCAGATGTGAGCAACTGTCTATTAGCATTTTATTTCCCCTTCGGGCTAGAGGAGATTGTCAACCAAATTGTATTTACTGGGAATAAGTATTTATAAGTAAGTAAGCATACTGTGAAATGCCTGTGAACAAACTGTACCAAATTAAAGCAGAAAGAAGATCACTGAGGTTATTATTTGTAACAATTCCTGTTGCTAAAGTGTGTTTATATGTCTATATATTTGTTGCTGTGTTTGTAAGGCTGGTTTGTGCAAGCACCTGGAATCCATTATTTCAGCTATTTTTTTCTCACCAGCAATCAGTATATTTGAGAAATTCTTTTACTTTGCATCTTTAAGACTGACACACTGCTGACCTGGTAACACATAATTTGCTGAGTGTCATAACATGCTGTTGTGTTTATTAGCTTCCAGGTATAAAAATCTGGACATTGCAAAAAATGAATTGTCATGAAAACATTAGAGCTGTGATTTTTAGTAGCAAGTGGTGAAATTGACACAAAAGTTTATGTCTACATCCAACTAGTATATAAACATAGTTTCTAGGAGACAGGATTGTTCCATCCTCTCCAGTGAGGGCACTGGTTTCTTCTTTATTGTGTGTTTAGTTGCTTTTTCCCGAATATGTTTTAACATGGTTATTAGTTGTTTCTTCACTTGTTTTGTTAAGTTTCAGATTAGCAGAAACATTGTGTGTTCTCCAATTCCGCATAACATTCCCAGGTTTGAATTGGTGCATCTTTACATAAATCTACCTTTATATATAAAGCAAGATTTTTATTTCCTGGGGTAGCCTTCAGATAGAGTAGATACTGAATTGTTTTATCTTACCTCCATAATGTTGACCCCTTCATTAATTTCTGTATGACAGTTTCCTCCAGTGTTGTCATCATACCCACATTTACTTCATCATGTGCTTTGTGATTTCTCCCCCTTCATATCTGTTATTCTGTGCACCAGAGTTTCTTTTGATGTCTTTCCCCTTGTCCCTGAGTTGATTGAATGTGCCTTGCGTTGTCCTCTGCATTTATAGTGTTGCCATTCTTTCCCATTTTAGAAGTAAACAATGTTGATCTGATTATTTACCCCTTTTGAGTTGATTCCTTTTCGAAGCGTGAATGTCATCAAACTTGTTAATTCTATGCTCTACCTCAGACACTAATTCATCTTGTGTTTCCTGGATTCTCATCAACACTTGTTTCTTGCCACACTGCCGGGAAAAATTGCCACTGACTTAAAAAAATACTCTTTGTTGCATTCTAAACAGAGATCCTTACCTGTTCTTTTCCACGTCCTCATCATTTTCTATAGTAACCTTACCTTTGGACATGGTCTGGTCTCTTGATGAATCAGTGCAGTGATGTTGTGGGTGGGTTTTTGCCTCAATGCACAACTGCAATTCAGCCAGTGAAATGGATCTGAAATCTCTTTTCTCTTGCCATCTCTTCTTGCACTTCTTTACAGCTGAGACTATGTGGAAGAACGGCAGAATAATGAGGAGGAATTCAACTGTGAAATAATATATAAGTGGACTCCATCATCCTTCTTGATGTATTGCGTGATGATAGCAAAACCCAGCAAGCAAGCAGGGCACTGGGTGATGCCGAAGATATCTGTCCAGGAAGTTACTAGACCAATGTAGGTCTTGTAACTGATGAGCCTGTGAGGCAAGACAAGGAAAACAAAAACAGAAATCCATCAAGAATAAATTGAAAATTGGCTTAGATAAAGCTGCGGTTATGTCACACTGGAGAAACAGGGTAATTTCATCAATTGTGGTTTATTGCTTTTGTTGCAACTGTTATGTCAGATGCTGTTTACCCAAATTTTGAAAATGATTCCACTGCTCACTATAAACATGTCTTTCTTAGAACTTTATCACACAGATGTGGTCACATTTCAGTTTGGAGATGGAGAAATTGTGCATTTACAAAGTCAATTCAGAAACAGGTTGTATCAAGTCAGTGTGGAAGGTAGTTCTGGCAACCAAGGCTAAAAACAAGAAAGCAGTGCTCAAGAAGCCAGTGACCACTTCAGCCCAGACACCCTGCACATCATTTCACAAACCATTTAATACTTCTACAGAGAACATTGCTATTTCGGCAGTAAGCAGCTACAAGACAAGTACCAAAGAAAGCAAGCCACAGTATATGTTACATATACAGTTGCCATCTAGGAGTAAGTTCTCTCTACATTGATCCTTTAAATTAACAACAGTAAACGGAAACATTCTCAGGCAAGTGAACAACATCATTAACAAAAGAATATGACTATACAGGCATGCTTGCTGCTCATTTTAGTCAACCATTTTCAAGCTTATGCAAATCCCCAACACAACGTTGTTTATTATCTGACATATTAGGTGATTTTAATACCTATTTCTGTTTGAATCATGACTCGTGTCCATCTGGAACAAAGGACTAAATAGTGTGACGTTGTTATAGAGCCATTAAATCAGCAGAAAAAAGGTCGACCAAAACATCAGACTTTGGCATGTCGATCACTGTACCTGTCATGACAAGATGAGCAGCACTGCAAAGATTTGACTTACACTGATCAAAATTATAAACGCAACACTTTAGTTTTTGCCCCTATTCATCATGAGCTGAACTCAAAGATCTAAGACCTTCTCCATGTACACAAAAGGCCTATTTCTCTCAAATATTGTTCACACCAGCCCAGGACCTACACATCCAGCGTATTCACCTCCAATATCGTCTAAGCTACCTGGACAGCTGCTGCAACAATCGGTTACCCCCCCCCCAATACAGTGAAACTGCACATTTTCGAGTGGCCTTTTATTATGGCCAGCCTAAGGCACACCTGTGCAATACCCATGCTGTCTGATCAGCATCTTGATATGCCACACCTGTGAGGTGGATGGATTATCTCGGCAAAGGAGGAGTGCTAACTAACAGATTTTGACAGATTTGTGAACAATACTTGAGAGAAATAGGCCTTTTGTGTACATAGAGAAAGTCTTAGATCTTTGAGTTCAGCTCATGACGAATAGGGGCAAAAACAAAAGTGTTACGTTTATAATTTTGTTCAGTATATGTTGCTTGTGTGTTGGTTTCCCATAAGCATTGGCAGGCTGTCCTCGCCAGAAAAATAGGTATGTGGTATAGGTCAATTATTATATAGTGTATTAGGACACATATTTCCATTTTTGCCTATGGAAGATTTTTTTGGACTTTAATATTTGTAACCCACCAAAAACAATCCACAAATGTGTACTTTTTCATTTGTGATGTGTAAAATCATATCCACAAAAATACAGAGTGCCTTCTACACACAAAAGAGTTTTTGCACATTTGCAGCTTGCTTTCTGTCAATCTGTAACTTGCTTTTTATGCATTTGTGGAATTTTGTCCAATGTGTACTGCGGAGATCTGTAAAAAAAATATATACACAAATATCTCACAACCCAAAACATGTATTTTTACATTTGTGTGTAAAATTGTATCCACAAAAATCAGTGCAATTTGCAAATATGTACAATATACTCTGTTCACACATATTTTTATTTCACATACACAGTGTTATTTACGCATTTGTGGATCTATTTTTACACACAAAACGGTTTTTGCACATTTGCTGATCATTTCCTGTCAATTTGTGGGTCACCATACATTGGTATATTTTTACACGTTTGGAAGAGGAACAAAAAGCAACAAAGCTTGGAAGTAAATTGGTATCAAAACAGGTTAGGAATAGTATCCATTAATTTCTCAAATCATTCTTGGTGTCACTTCTTTTACTGTTTCTATGGAGCATGTTTCCATTATGCACAAGAAAAAGCTTTCTTTCCACAGTGTCTGAACTGATCACTGTGGAGCCTGTAAAGTCTGATATGAGGTTATCTGGTCCATCTGCTGGTCTAGTATTGTGCCTCAAGCTGTAAATCTACATGTACGTGTGAAGCAAGACAACAAGGGTACCGAAGAGACAAAACCTGCTAGTTGGTGAGTGTGGCTTTCTCAGATTTCTCTGCTTTGGGAGCAGTTTATTTTTCTCTTTTGACTTGCAATACATCAACCTCAGGTGACAGAGAGGTGTCCATACCCAACCAGTATTTTATTTAAACAAACTTGAGCGATTCTCATTTATAATCATCATTACAATTTCCTAATGTTATTAAAAGGCTTTGATATCACTGAGGAACACATGAAAGAGACCACATATTAAATAACAAATTTCTACTTACTGTACATAGTCTAGAGATAGTCATTTTAGTCTAGTCCTTTAGAGAAATATAGTATTGAACGTATTTTTGCTAAGCAACAAAGAAGGGAACATCAGTGTGGCCATAGTTGGACGTATGAGGGAACTTCTGTATTTCCTAATGTAATCTGTGTTCTATTATGACTAAAACTGGAATATAATATTGGTGTACAATTCAAAGTAATATAATATAGTAATATATAAAGTGCATCATCCTCTATGCAGTGTTCCACAAATGTTGTGCGTGTGTGACTTAGGGGAGATATCTTTCTGTTGGATATTTTTCTATTGATTGTTGCTGACTGAAGATTGCTTTCTGATCGGATGCACACTGTACCTGTGTGACTGTGAGAAACATAGAGAGAGATGTGTGTTTATATATTGACTCAGCTTATGAGGGCATATGATGACAACTGAGATATTCAGTTTACAGCATAATTCATCATTGGTACCATCTCTTGAGCATCAGTGATATTGGTGAGGTGAGGTGCCTTCGCAGAGCCCAAAGGATACTAAGGATACCAAGGACAGCACCCACCCCTGCCACAGCCTGTTCACCCTGCTGATAGAAGATTCAGCTTTTTTTTATAACTACTTCTGTATTAATTTATATTGTCTGCTATGTAGCAGAAGAGAGTTACAAAGCTCATTTCATTATATAATCTATTATATTGTGACAATAAATTTACCTACCTACCTAGAAAAGGCCTGTTAGGTTCATGAGGTTGCAGTACAAGAACGGCAATTTCTTATTATGGAGTCTCTTTATGAAATCCACTATTCTTACACTTGATGTTACAAGACTTCTGTCTTTACAAATTAATGAAAATAATAATAGGGTAAAAAGTTATGGATGGAATTCTACACGACCACATTTGTACACAGTTGGGCTTTACTACATTTTTACTTGATCTACTTGATATTTTTACTGAATAACAAAGAGTTACTGTATGTGTCCATCTGATCTGATCAATTCTGAGCATAGAGCTGATGGAGCTTGGTCCCCTGAAATTGTGTTATGCAAATGAATGTAACAAAGTTTAACCCTTAAATACATACCTCGGACTATATTACACCCTATCTAATCACTTCATTTCATTCAATTAAGCTCTTAACTCCCTGGCATTTGTTTTTAATAATGTTCTGGTGTCAAAATAATAAAAAGCATTGTTTTTCTAATGTTTTGTTTCTGAAAGGTTTATAGGGTTGCTCGAGGCCCATTACTATGAATAAATAAAGACACAATGATGAGAAAGTTTGTTAAAATTATCATACTGTCACAGTAACATGATGGTGCAGCACCAGGGTGACAGGTTTAGTGCAGAGCTGCAGTGTCTTTGACACTGGAGGGTTTTCATGACAATAGTTCTGGAACTGCAGCTGTACCAGAGGCTACTGATGATGAGGAATTTGTTTTTGTGCCGTTTGTGAATCAGACCATAAATGGCCCGCCCGCAGGCCATCAGGTCCTGGCGGCAGCTTTCGTTATGTGCACACAACTGCTATGTTAAGTTCATACTCTTATATGATACACTGTTTGAAAGCTAAAATCCTTGTGATTCGACCAATGCAAACCATTTCAAGATACAATCACCACAGCGGGTACAATCAGAGCCTCTGTGAGACCAACCAGTACAATCACAATTGACGTGACTCACCAATGAAGCCTCATAGTAATTCACCGATCAATTATATTCCAACAAAAACGGTCTTGTTATGTTGTCAAAGGTCCAGACGATCCAATCCAGTAAACATATTTAGTCCAAAACACATTATTCCATCAATAAATCCCCAGGGACTGCTGCGGCATCATTTCCCATTTGTCAGCAAACGTGGCTAATATGTCTTTAAAACCGTAATAACTCCAATTTGGATGTAAACAACTACAATTTCTTGTATTTGAATTAGCTGCTGAACTCTGACCTTTCGACTGACAGCAAATTCGACCCAATAGGAGCTCATATGTCCCTTTCACACCCCACAACAGCCAACGAGAGCCCGCGCTGTAAGGAAGTATTATTTCGAAGGCCGAGCCAATTTCAACCAATTGTGCCGATGACTGGCACTTTGTGTAGTCAATAAAATTGTGAAAATAACGATATCCAGCTTTATCTGGAAGTTCATGATCTACCAGTAAAAAAACAGATCTGCGTCAAGCTACCAGCCAATACGGAGCGATGCAGCTGCAGCCGCTTGCCGCCAAGGGGCGGTGCTGTTTTTGAAAAAATACGCTAAAACATATCCTTAGAAAAAATGGTGTAAAATAATAATTTTTCATAGTATTGGTATAAAATTTTAAATTGGTAAGGTTTTATGCTGTGGCCCCACAGTGTTTTCCAGCTCAGAAATGCCATCTATAGTTGTCTGCATGCATGTCTTAGCAAACATTTTCAAGTGGAAATGGAAAAATATATTTGTTTTAGTGTGTTTAAACTTATATTAATCAATTCCAGTAGTACTTACAGTGATTCGGACTTTTGGGGTAGACACTTCAGAGTGTTTTCAGTTTCAGAGAAGCCCAAAACCATGCATTTACTCCAAATGGTTCAAGAACTGCATTCAATTTACTTTGGATTTACCTTGAATAGGCATTTTGTATGAATTTTTCAGGAATGCTAAGAGGTTAAAAACAGAACTGCACCATGTGAACAGTCAAATTAGGATCAAAGTAGCAGTTCCAAGAGAAATTAGGACTGATGAGGGACCTTACATGACCACCGCAAAACAGAGTGTTTCACATAACCATATTGCAATGACCACAAGCAACTGTGATTTGTGATTACTGTGCTGACTAGTTTGGGCTTGGTAGGTGGCAGTCTATGGGAAGTTACAGTAGCCTATGTATAAGATTGCAGAGTATAAAGATGAACTATTACAGGTTGCCCTAAAATATATTAACAAATGTTAGATTTTGAATTTGTTAATATTAATGATACGCTACGAAAAGTTTACATACACAAAATGTACATTTTAAATTACCGTGCAGACATTAAAGTGGCATCAATTTTCTCATCTTTCGGCAAGAAAGCAAACAATTTCCCAAAATGTCAAACTATTCCATAAGTGGACTAGAGTGTTTGACATTGTTTGACCTCATTTTTGACACTTCGAGTTTCAGGCTACCGCACAGACAAGCTGGAGGAGTAGCTCTGGTTCTGGAATGAACCCATCACATCTTACCTTCAGGTCTTGATGCACAACATGGGCCAAATTGTCTAATTTGGACAGTATCTGCTTTTGGCAATAAGCAAAGACGAAAAACAACCAAATTTGCTAATTTGTATTATAAATAATTCTAAACAAAAAAATGATTTCCTCATTAGAACCATAGAGGCACCTAAAATCCCCAAGAGAACTCCTGCACACAACAACACTGTGAGACAGCTAGGGATGGTGTTGACTTGGTCTACCAAAACGGAAGGTGACAGAGAAACTACATCTGATAGCAAGACTCAACAGCTGTGTTTGGTCTTGAAATATGGCTGAATAACACCCCTATTCTGAGCTGTTGTACCAACCAAACCATTGTTCAGAACATTTCACAGAATAAACATGAACTATTACAGGTTGTGCTAAAATATATTAACAAATTTTAGATTTTGAATTTGTTAATGTTAATAACACGTTCCAAAAGTTTTACAAGCTATATGTACATTTTAAATTACCGTGCAGACATTAAAGTGGCATCAATTTTCTCATCTTTCGGCAAGAAAGCAAATAATTTCCCAAAATGTCAAACTATTCCATAAGTGGACTAGAGTGTTTGACAGTGTTTGACCTCATTTTTGACACTTTGCTGAGTTTCAGGCTTCCACACAGACATGCTGGAGGAGTAGCTCTGGTTCTGGAATGAACCCATCACATCTTACCTTCAGGTCTTGCTGCACAATATGTGCCAAATTATGTATTTTGGACAGTCTCTGCTTTTTGCTATGAGCAAAGACGAAAAACAACCAAATTTGCAAATGAATGTAACCCTTAAATGCATGATTGTGAGCAGGCAAGCAAAGTGCAGATTTTCAATAGCTTGATTCAGCTGTATCTGTCTCTGCTTAAGCTAACATGCAGTGACTGGTACGTCCATATTATTGAGAACTGGTTCATTCTACACATTGCTTTCTACCATTCAGCGTTCAGTGTCAAATCCATGGTTCTTGTATTCTTGTATTTTTGAATTTAAAAGCTTTTGAAAACTAGGTTTTAAGTGTGATCACATTAAATTATTATTGTTACATGAATTACATAGAGGTTGTGGTCATTGTGGTCATTGTGTCTCAGATACCAGCTTTAGTGTGTGAACAATTGAGAAAAACTGTAAGAGGGCCTTTGAAATTCCTGCGTGCAGAACTTCCAAATACTGCATTTCCTTGGGCAGAGCTGCAGTACATCTAAATCTCTGTGGTCTCACATGTGTGTTGTATTAGGCTACATCCACACTATTACGTTTTTGTTTAAAAATCGAAATTCCACACGAGCGTTTTAGCTGTGTATCAGTGTTTAGCTCTGTCTATATTAAAACACACATAATGTGGCCATAAACATAATTTCTTTGCATGGTGAAATTGTTACTGACTGGAGTACAAAGCGACTGTGGTGGTGGAAAACAGACTGGGAGTCGTCACAAAGTAAATACGGCGACATGCTCAGTACAAGACTAAAAGACTGTCAGTAGATTTGTGTTTTTGCTTTGCTTGACTGATGAGACCCAATCAGGAAGCCAAATGTGAGCATCTGTGTCACATTTATCAGCTGTCCGCACTAAATTGCTACCCCGGAGTTTTAAAACGAAAACGAGGTCGGCAGCGTTATCAGACTTCTCCATTTTAGGAGATGCCACGTTTGCTGACAGATTTAGTCTGGATGGGAGGTGCAAATGTAGCAAAAGGTTTGCATTTAAAAATGAAAAGGTAGTAGTGTGGATGAGGACTTAAGGATATTACTATGAGTCAAATTTTCACTATACTAGGAACCTTTGCACTAACTTCAGCTCAAACATGCAGACGAATATCCGCACACACACACAAAAGCTCATGAAAGGAGGCATTTCAGGTATGAAACAGGATGCAGGTTGCATGTGATTAACGGGTTTGTCTGTGCGCTGCGTGTCTCACTTCTCAGATGTTAATTCATTGATTGTCTAACAGGATGACAGGTTGCCTGTGTTTTTTATGCTCTATTTTAAACCGTATGTGTGAGTTTTGTAGGCACATTGTGTTTATAAGTACAGCATGTTCAAATGTCCTGATACAATACATAAGGATGTATAGATGCTTCATAAAAGAGCACGGAAAAAGAGGAGCTACAGACACTGACATTACAAGTTCGAGGAAGAGAAGTGGAATGTTTACTATTATTAAACCCAGCTTCCTGTCACCAGAGAGGTGAACAAGGAGGTGCAGTAAACACGCGAGAGGTGACAGCGCTGATGGAAAGGAAAACGGCTGCCTATAAATAACATCTACGCATTCACTAGTCCCTGTAAAAAAAAAAGAAAAGATGATGATAAAATACACGTGAACCCTGAATGCCTAGTAAAAGGTGTGACAGATTTATGGTGTACAGCTAACTGATGATAACTGGCTTCTTAGCTTGTACTCCGCTGTTCATTTTTTACTGGAGATGGTGATAAAGATAAGGTTGCCTGTTGAAGAGAGGGGGAGAGGATGGTCAATTGGGAGGTATGTGCATCACACAGCTGCAGTAAACCCGCAGGGCCAGTTTTGGTGATATGCAGGCAAAAAGACATCTTGTCATTAAGGTTTGAACTGTAGCATTTCTTAAATTAAACCTGCTGTATGTTCATAGATAGAAAATGCTGTTAAGAAAAACAATTATATGTATCCTAGAACTCTACATCTTTTGTCAGATTTAACCCTGTACTGATCTGTCCTGTCCTGATCCTTGGCATCTTTTCAAATGCAAATCAAACTAAAACTGTATTTACTGGAAGGACTTTAAGGAACCCTGTAAAGTTGTAGATAGGATCTGACACCACAAAAACAAGATTATATATATCATTGGATCCTAAGCAGGGAATCAGCAGCAACAGGAAAGGACACACAGCTATGGCTGGATATTTTGAATTTTAAAAAAGGAAGAAAGAAAGAAAGAAAAGAAATACACCAACATCTCAAAATTTTAAATCATCTGTACATTTTCAAGCAAGCAGTGAGTTCTTTAAAGGAAATTGCAAAATAAATCAAGGTCACACATGATTTGCAAGACAGGAATAATAAAACATATTTCTGCTATAAATTAGTTTTATTTTTCTGGATAGTACTGGATAGTTTTACCTCTCGATAGTAATTTTTCAAATGTATTTTCAAATATGAGAAAGGACTATCACTCTTGGGTTGAACTGATCACACCTCGACACCATGCAACCTGTGATAATAGATCACTGGTAACGCATTTTCACTTTCTGGCAGAAATAGGATAAGAAGATTAAAACCACTCGTATCTGCACGCTAAATATGAAGCTAGAGCCAGGAGACAATTAGCTTAGCTTAGCATAAAGCCCATGAGCAGGTGGACACAGCTAGCCTGGTTCTGAGTAAAAGTGAAAAAAACTCTACCAGCTACCGGTAAAGTTTTTTAACTGCTTCTAGCCAGCCAAACATCAAGCAAGTGTGACACACAAGACATTGCAATATTACTATGTACACAGAAACAATGCCAGCTCGGTAGGCTATCAACCTTTTATTTCACAAAGCTCTCGCCAGTTTTCTCTTCTTAGCTTCCTTTATCAACATCATCATTGGTCTCTTTGCCTTTGCCATTAACTAAAGTTATGTCTACAGATGCTGCTTAGCTTGGTCATGTTGCCCGCTTGCCCGGTTCGTTTGGGAAGTTAGCCAACAAAGCTGGACAGCAACCGACACAAGAGCACCTACAGTAATGTTACCAATGTCCCAGTGTGTTATCTAAGAAGTTTGCTAACATCAACTTGATATTCATAGCTAGCAGCTAAACCTCTGCGAAACCTCTGATTTGGCTGGCTTTTTTCACTCGAGTCCCCAACTGTGCTAACACAGGCAAACATTAAGCAAGCCAACAACAAAAGACACAGCAAGCCAGCTAATAAGGTATTACTTACTAATCCAACAGCAGGAACCAGGCATCTGTCTTGCATCCTTTCTGCTCCTTGTTGTCTTCGGTCTCTTTGCAGCCTCTGCCATGATAATACATGACAATACCGAGCTAGCTTCTTCCAATGATCTTAACTTGTAAATTCTATACTTTTTGCTTCTTCTTCAGAACAAATGGGTTGGGAAATACTACTAAATGATCATGTATATGTATTCATTTGGTGGGGAAGTGACGGGGGGGGGTCGCCTTTTTGGAGCAATCAGCATTGCAATGAGTGACCTTGTTTAATTCACCACATACATTGCAGCTCTCACACACACACATACACACAAACACAGCCAGAGGCGTGAGGCACTCAAACGCACATCCTTACAGTCATGCACACTGACACACAACATGGACATGCAAACACACACGCACGCATGCTTACAATCATGCATGCAAAAACTCAAGCATACTCACCCTGAGGCCGAGGACATATTTTGTCATTGGTGCTTATCAACGTATAAAACCACAGACAAGGAAAGTTTGTGTGTGTGTGCTGCTGATGCTTACACAGGGTTTTTATTCTGTTCCATGATTATATCCTTGTGCTGCATATATATTACCACTGCATATGGCATATATCACCCCCCATGCTTGTGCACTTCACCTTTTCCAGGCAAATACTAAGCGGAATCAATATACTGCTGTGATCATTACTTACTAGAATCATCATTCATATGATAATGTAGATAGATCTGTACTCTGAACCCCTCCCCTTGATTCACGCTACAATAAAAGCAATAAAAGGGAGAAAAAACACACACACTGAGCTAATTAAATTGGATGAGCAGTGTGTGCCGATACTGAGAGCAATGAGAGATCCAGCGGTTGGTTACAGGAGGAGATGGGGAAACATCTTGAAAAGGTTCCTTTACGAAACCGGCCAATCCAGCTGGTGAGTTCATACAGTGATGAGCAGAGGCGACCAATCAATTCGCTCATGCTGAGCCTTGGCAACAACCTTCCTGGCAAAGCGAAAAAGTCGTGTGGTGTGTGTGTGTGTGTGTGTGTGAAAAGTGTGTTTCTGTGCAGTCTCGCTCCAGACTGAGTGTGCGGTTACCATAGTCTCCCATAAAATCTCCTCTGTATTCAGGTCTCGTGTGGGAGCTGCTGTGTCACACGCACCCTCTGCTACGTCTGTTCTGATCCATTGTGTACATTGAAGACTAAGCCTGAGCTGCTCTCATCCCATGAGTGACAGATTAATTGATGACCTTGTGAATTCATTATTACGATCACCTATAAACACGCAAGACACATGCTGACCTAATACACGCACAGGTGTGCGCCTGCATAAATAGGATCGAGTGGAAAATCCGCCCAAGTTGGGGCAGGCAGAAATTGATTGTAGAACAGCTGATGCACAGATAGAGGTCCCCTCTGGCAAAAGTGAAACCAATATAAATCCAGCATAAGTCTGATAGGAACTTTTGGTTTTCTGAGTAGACCAAAATCAATGTCAGACGGATTATTTGATCCAGCCAGGACAGACATTTCTCTGTCTGTGGGATAATTTAACTCCAGTTTTGCTCACACAACAGCAAAAACCTGCTTTGTTGAGTCGATAAGTTGAAAGATACAGCGTAAGCACAGTGGCCATGTTCAAAGTAGACAGATGTGAAACTGAATACTGCAGGCCATAACACACAAATGTAAAAAAATCAGCAAAGATACTCCAATCCATTTCAAACTTCAGTGAGCAGCTGTTGTGGGATCAAACAAACAGCTCCGGCTGAGACATTTGCCAGTCTAGGCATTAATGCACCATAGATAATACAAACTACCAAAGTCTAAAAAAGTGGAGACCTGACAGGAGAGAGAGAGGTGAGGGATGATGAAGGTTTTTCGCTGGACTCAAACTGGGGACATTGCGATTACATGGTCAGAATCTTGGATCCCTTCCGTTCAGGACACCCCAAAATCTAAACATCTATGAAAAATGAAAGATTGCCCAAGCCATCTGTTTACCTAGAGACGTAACAAACTTCAAATACATGTCAGTTACTCCATGACATAAAGACACAATACAAACCTCTTTGGTCATCCCCTTTTGTGGTCTTTTTAAAGAAATAGTTTGACATTTTGGGAAATTCAGTTACTCGCTTTATTGCCGAGAGTTAGATGAGAAGATCAATACCACTCTGTATGGTAAATATGAAGCTAAAGCCAGCTGTCACTTGGCCAGCAAGCTACTGTAGCACAAAACGGTGATGACAAAGCCAAGAAATTCGCCTGGCTTTTTCCATAAGTAAACCAGAACAAGTAAACCACAACCACTAAATGTTAAGGGTGGGAGAAAAAATCGATTCTTAGATGCATTGCGATGCGGATGAGGAAGATTCTGACTCGATTAACAAATGTCAAAAAATCGATTATTTAAATGTTAATTGATAACGTAATGTTGACGGAAAGCAAAAGGCGGGAACTCGCGGAAGTGTAGAGCCCGGACCGTCTGTGGCGTGCACATAACTGAGACCAGTGTTCCCCCTGTATTCAGCACGGAATGAATAACCATCCTACATAAATGTCACACAATCATTAATATCAACGCGCAAGTAAGTAATTTTAACTCGCACAATGTGCGAGCATGGTGACAGTCAACGCTTGGCGAGCTCTCTGTGTATCCTGTCTTTTTGGCCGAGCGAGTAAGAGCAGCAAAATATGATGGTGAAAGTTAGCGGAGAAAAATATTTGCAGTAAATTTCAGAAGCAAGTAAACGTGCAGTGTAGGTGACAGTGTGTCCGTTAATAAAAGTCTGTAGTTTCCCCAACGGCTGGAAAGTGCAGGCAGTTAGCGCGAAGTAACATCTGGCTTGTATAGCACGAGTTTTGGCTGCTAAGTTAGGCTATATAATGCCAGCTAAATCAGTAACAAAGTAAACGTTAATGTTAGCTGTATGCCATTACTACTTACATGTCCAGGGTTTAGAACATCAGGTACAAGCTAAACTGGTGTACAGCTTTGTCCTGTTCACATACTGTACATCCTGATATTAGTTAACGTTATACTTCAGTTTTCAGAAGAGTCTGAAAAAACCAGAGGACCTGTGGTTAGTAAAGTAAATTAGGGAAGCAAGCTAGTCCTTTTAAGCTAAGGAGTTTCTTTTAGATTTCAATGTGCTAATTAAATGCATAGTAATTATCCAGAAATCACATAGAAAAAAAGACGCATCAAGATGCATCGATAATCGTTTTATAATCGCTTAGCAGCCCTCTGAATCGTAGTCGAATCGAATCGTGAGGTGCCCAGAGATTCCCACACCTACTAAGTCTTACCACCAGCACCTTTAAAGCTAAGCTAACTATCTCCTGGCTGTAATATTATATTTAGCAGACAGACATGAGAGCTGTATCAATCTTCTTTTCCAACTCTGCAAGAAAGTGAAACAGTGTATAACAAATGCCAAACGGATCTTTTAATTCTCTATTTACTCTCTGCTAATACAGAAGTTGGTCATGGTTAAAATGACAATAATGTAATCCAGTTCCTGGCTTATTTTAGTGCTCTTTAGGCTGTAGTTTGTTTCTAAGCAGCTGATAGAGGGAGCTGAAAGGGGGGGGGGGGCTGCTATCTCTTCCCTCCTGTCAACAAAGTGCTGCCTGCGATTCAGGCTGTGAGTCAATGCTTTAAAAGAGGAGATAAAGCCTTGGCCTCCCACATGTGCAGACTTAGTTTCAGATGCCAAATTCAAGTGTGTATTAACTCTGTTTATTTAGGAAATTTGGGGTTGGGGGGACCTTTTTGTGTGCATTTGCTGCATATCGTTATGTGTGTGTGTGGGACTGACGCTGCAGCACACAGAGACAGGTGTCGGTCCCTTAACTATGGCCTCTTGCCTCCTCTCTGTGGCATCATCAGGCGAACAGTTGTCAGCCCTGACGGGGGTCTGCGCTTATCATTGGCCCACATCATGAAGAGAGAAAGAGGGAGAGAAGAGGAGTAGGGAAGTGTGGCAGTGTTTGCACATGCACTTATGCATATGTGTATTTGTGTGAGCATGTTTGTGTGAGTGTACAGTAGCTATGAGTCACACAGTGTGGGGGCTAAAATGCATCTGCGCCCAGCACGAAAAATGTGTACCACTTGACTCTATTTCAAGTCTACAACCACATTCCATATGCTGTCAGTTTTGCACACTACAATACAGGATCTGCTGTTCTGAGATGAATGAAATGTGTGGAATTTAGTGATCAGATGTTATATTGATACTGCTTTCTCACCTGTGCTCTTCTGTTCACTCCAGTTCAAAAACAGATCTGTTGTCTGAATGACTGAGCTCACACAAAGGGTGATTTATTTGATTTGATTTGATTGTAAAGGAGAACGAGTCCTACATGATAGGTAGCAATCATCAAGTTGGCCTTTTTGAAAAATTCAACTCATTTGAGAATGTGTATTTCTGTATGATTCAACAAAATCTTCTCATGCTTTCACCTCAAAATCCATACTCTGTATCATCTGTTATGCTCAGTTGCAAGTGCAGAGGTGATCACTGTCAATTCAAGTGGTGATACAGTAGGCAGCTTAATGGTGAACAACTGCCACCACCTGGTGAAGTTAAAAATTACACTCACCTTGACATCATTATTACTTGTGTATATTTTACTGAAGTCAACAGCAATGTAAGCATGGGGTGTAATTGCATCTGGGCTTTACCACTGAGGTGAGAGTTGTGTTTTCATTCCTCTCATGCTCCAGTAAATGCGCAACATAAATGACTTCAGCTAAAAACTATTTTACTGCAGCAGCAGTAAGAGTATCGTTAAGCTCTTTTTAACAAAGTAATAAGTCTCTGCGCCAGACAGCATCTTTTTATATTTTTACATAACACATAGTTCAAGTCCTAAGTAGGCATGTTCTATTTATTTATTGTGCTCATTGTTTCTCCAACTTTTGCTGAGTGCGGGATCTGCTTTCAAGGAGGTTCAAAATTGCACATAAGAGAGACCCGTAAGAGGTTGATTAAATCAATTTATCAAGTAGTAATCATATCTAGTTTGTATGCAGTACACTATCATTATCACTCACAACAGAGTAAATATAATTTGCAGTCCTCTCTGAGACATCTTGTCAAGTAGTACGCTAATACTGAAGCTTTAGTGACTATGCACTTTCATAATAGATGTTCAGTTGATATCGTGTACTACTCTATAGAGTATTACAGATTCATCTCATTTACTTTGTTACCAGGCTTTTTGTCATTATGATCCACTATAATAATAATAATAACAAATATAATCTTTAGTTATAGCGTACTTTTTAAAATCCATGCTATGAAGTGCTTTCACAAGGATAGAAAATAAAACACGTCGTAAAGCAATCAGGTTTTAAGAGAAAACAGATAAAAAACCATGGAATTCAGACACAGTTAAAAGAAAAGAAACATAAGGTCAACTAAAATCAATATGATCTCTGTACTACAGTGCTCCTGGCCATTGATCCTTCCAGGAAGTTGCAGGACCAACTATTTTGTTTAGTGGTTTGACCCAAACACCACATATGTGATAGCAGAATTTATTCTGATAAAGAGTAGGGCAAGTAGAGAAGAATCACATAGCATGTAATTTTGACAATTTTGACAATTTCCGGGCGTCTTTAGTTTCTGCCGCACACGCTTTTTTTTAATGTCATCTAAGCTTAAATGACAATCAAACGCTGAGGCATCAGACACCTTCCTGTTCTCTACCCATAACTAGAGTCTTGGTGACAATGAAAAACTAGTCTCCTAATGAGCTCCAGAGTGTGGGCAACAGAAAAGCGCACTTGCAAAATAAAACCTTGTGCCCCCTCCTCCTGCTTTCTGAATGTACCAAGATGTGGGACCTCATCAGATTTTCAGGCCTCAGGCCATGAGTGTGGCTGTACGGAACACGAGTCACTGTGCATTAAACATGGACTGCAGGATAGACGCTGGTAGTAAGAAACAGGCCTAAGATAAACTCAATGTATGACCAATGATTTATGGCTCAATATGCTGCACTGAAAAATAGCTAATATCTTTCTCCTAGGAGTGTGCCAATTTTCTCCACATCTCACTTCACAAGTAGACACATTAACATTCCTCACTGCCATTTACACTCCTTAACTTTTGTGCGGATGTGTAAATAAGTACTGAACAAACAAGTCATTCCTTCTCATGGTGACTTTGTGATGTGTACGACATCTTAAATAGTGGAAAACCATCCATCCTCTGTCTCTATAGTGATGTTGCAGGTCAATATGTGATATCAGGACAAAGGTCTAGTTAAATAAAACACATCTAGATGGTCAATGCAAACACATACAGTGTGTGTAGTAAAAAAAGTAAAAAACCGAAAAAAAGTCAGTCACATACACAAAGCAAACAACAAGATCCCATAGTCTAAAAGTAAACAACAAATCATTTCAAACAATTTTATGTGTAGTCACTGTGTGGCACATCAACATGCCGGAAGGTGACGGAGAGCTGGGTAAATCATACTCTTAATATATGTATGCAGCATAATTGCAGTCATCAGAGGCAGCAGCCATTTTACACAACAACAAGCCCCTTGGCATTTTGGGATGGGACGCACACAACACACAACTCTCATTCGGTGACAAAGTGCCGCTAATCTCTGTATCCATTTTTCATTGTGATAGCTACTGTATACGCCTCGCTCCTTGGAGCAACTGGGGCCAGGAAAAGGAAATGTTGGAAAGAGGAGTGGGGTAGGGGGAGTATATGTAGGTGGCTGCCACACTAGTGTCAGCATCAAAGAAACAGCAAAGAAATAGGCTGATCTATAGTGGGTGCCACTGTAACAGCTGCTGATGCCAGAAGCACACAAAATTGTGGAATAAATACATTAACCTGTTAACCTATTGAAAAGCATCCATTTGGTGTGTGCATGTGTGTAAATGGGCCTGTTTCTGACTGTGTGTGTGTGTGACTGCCACACATGCACAATGGTTTGGCTTCGATGCTTTGGCTTCAGGCCCTTTCTGCTGCCAATACATGGCACGATGAATGGAAAACTAAACTCAACGAGGGATGCCTAACCAGCCGCGGCAATGACTGCCTCACAGTGTATGTATTGCAACTAATCAAACACAATGCCACATTACAATGTATTAACTTAAATGATAAAGGCTCCCCAGTTCAAATCGATCGCCTTGAAAGGTTCAATTGGCTGAAACAGAAAGCGCATTTCCAAAACAGTAATATCAAACAGTCAATGGCAGCAATCACTTCAGGTGTACACCGGGCAAGTGCAAGTGTATTTTCTTTCAGTGTTTTGCTCTTCCATATACCGACCGCCAGTCAAATTCCATCCACAGAAACATATACTATTCTGCTTTGTTCCATATCTCCTCAGGCACACTGCAGTTTCCACACACAGTTTTCTCAACTTGCACACAACAAAACCTCACAGAAGAAGTCGCTGAACCAGTAAGAGTGCAAAATGACACACAAATGAAACTAATTATTGATTAAAATGAAGATACCCTATCACGCCATTGACTCATTTGATGCTCATTTATCCCTCTTAATTGCTTACTGATGGTTTTTCTTTGCAAACAACAGACGGTGATGAAATATGAATTGTCCATTAGCATTCTCCACGTTCCTTTCTACCTGCCTGACTGTACCAAAGATAGAGAGGATCTAATCAAATGATAATGTTTATTTACAGAGAAGCCATAGGCCTATATGCTTGGAGAAATGTTTTTGATCCAGTGAATCAACACAATATGGTTTTTAATAGCAAGTATTACATTCTTAAGTTAACACTGATTTTAAAGCTGCTCTAATAATTATTTTTAGATTAACAATGGATTAAATATGTGTATGTGAGAGGGGCTGCTAGGGATGATGAACACAGAGAATGATCCACTCAGCTATACAGTGCCTATAAGCAATTTTCAGCTTATTATTGTGGTTTTACGTCGCTGTTTTGGTTCACTTTCACCACTCTCATCAGCGTCAATTCCAAATGCAGGATGATGTTTTTGGCAAAAAGCTCTGCTAAACCTCCTGTACACTGCCTGCCCAGCATCAACGGCAGACGGACAAAGTTAGCAACTAGCATTAGATGGTGGAGCATTTAGCAGCTAAAGTGGGCAATTTCTGTTCAGGAGTTGGTGGAGAGAAAAACAGAGCTAAAAGAGGGGGAACATTGGCTGGCCAAAAACACAACTCTATTTGAATGCTAATGTTGCACGTTGTCTATCCAATGTGTAAATAAGCAACCGTTTGATAGCAAGTTAGCCGTACCACCTCAAAAGGCGTAATAATAGGCTACTTATCAGAGTTGTGTTTACACTCGGTTTACCCGGTTTATCTTGTTTCTGCTGCGCCCAAGTGACCAAATCCATAGATTTTAAACATTAAAGTGTGTTTACAGGTGTTGGGGAATCCTACTGCATAGATATATGTACTGAACAAAATTATAAATGCAACACTTGATCATGAGCTGAACTCAAAGATCTCTATGTACACAAAAGGCCTATTTCTCTCAAATATTGTTCACAAATATGTCAAAATCTGTGTTAGTGAGCACTTCTCCTTTGCCGAGATAATCCATCCACCTCATAGGTGTGGCATATCAAGATGCTGATCAGACAGCATGGGTATTGCACAGGTGTGTCAAAGGCTGACCACAATAAAAGGCCACTTGAAAATGTGCAAAATCTGATGATTTGCCTAAAGTGACATCACATGACACCGTTTTTATAATGTGGGTTATACATGTGTGAAAATAAAAATAAAAACTGGTGAATATAACAGTTAGAAAGAAGTGAGTTTACCAGAACTCTGGAACCTGAAACTCATCTCTGCTTGAGGCTAGCAGCTCGAGGCTACATTAGCTGCTACTAGCATAACACACAAACCTGTCTGCCATCTATTTGCATTGCAGGTTATAGGTGCCAGGATTTGACATTAGAGGCGTGGAATAAAATTTGTGAGTCCAACCGTGTTATAGGAAATAGGAATAGCAGGCTAAATCTGGAGAACCAGTCCGTGCTGGTCTGGTTTGAGGTTTTTTTTGTTTTTTTTTAGCATTTTATGATGTTAATCCAGCATCAAATAGGTCCACAGGGTTAATGTCTATAGCACTTGTTCTGGTGGTTAAAAGGTCTGCAGTGCACAGTACTATGGAGGACCGATCCTGACACAGTCAGAAATAAATACAGAAATAAATAAATGCTCAATAAATAAATAAGCATCCGATTAAATACACAAAAATATAAAGTAAATAAATAAATGTAGGTAGTAATTAAATTATACAAGGAGACAAATGTATATATCTATTTTAATTACCTTATTTATTTATTGTCCGTTATAATCTTCAACTTAATTTATTAATTACTTCTTTTTTAAATGTATTTATTTATGTGTGTGTTTTAATATTTTTGTCTGTTTTATTCTTGCGTTGCATTTTCTACCCTATTTATTTTCACCCATGGTATTTATTTCTGCCTGTCCTTTTTACATTTCTGTATGCATTTCTGCCTCATTATGCAAATGAGGAGGGGCTGTGTCTCAAGGGGTGAACTTCTCTCCTATTGGTGGACCAGTCAGAAGGGAGAGCTCTAGGCCTTCTCTGCCTGCAGACATCAAGGAGCTGCTCCTCACACAGTCAGATGGCTTCCTTCAGTACTCTGAGGTGTTTCGCAGCTCTGTTTGAAGACAATACTACCAGCCATGTCTTCCTTCTCTTTTCAAAGCCCTTTCTTATAAGCCCCAAATCCTCAAAATTACAGTTCTGCCATGCTTAAATTTGTCCTCCCAATGCATTTAAATTACACATATTAAAAAGGTAAAGGAGTCTTTGTGTAATCGATAACTGCCAGTGCAATTTAGGTTTTTCCCTCTATCAGAATAAACCTGCTGGGACCAAAATGTTAGAAGAATATGCGTAACAAATGCAATTACCTATCTGCTGTTAGAGACATTGAAAGAGTATAAGATAAATTCCCTTTTATTTTACAAGGGTTTTAGTGGTTCATGAATAATCTGAGGTTGTGTTGACCCTGCCTCTCAGGTCACAGAAGGGTCAGGGATTTGCAGATAGGCCACACGCAACTTCCTATTTGATGGCAGGAGACAATAGTCTCTTGTCAGAGAAACGGGAAATGACAGGGCAGAACTTTCCACCATGCCATTTGGCTCAAGCAGCCGGTCAATCCCAGACACATTTTCTCTCTTGCATCTCCCTTCAAATTTTGGGGTCTGATGAAGGAGGGCTGGGAGGTGATGAAGATTAGTGGTTCAGACTCTGTGACAAACCGTTCAAAAGCAGAAAATTTTGAATTGGTATTTTATCTGTAGACATTTCTCATGCCGAGTCTGAATAAAGGGAAATAAAGTAATAAAGGATAAATTACCTTTTCAAAATCTGCAAATTTGGGTAATGGGTCTCCTCTGAAGCAATTAATTAGGAAATGTTCTAACTAAACTACACCTTAATCTTAAGCATTAGACTGACTTGAGAACAATAACGAACCACGTGGAAATGTCTGCAGGGAAGATGTTCCTCCTTCCAAAAAAAAAAAAAAACAACCTTGTAAAAGCGAAATTAGTTTGAAGGACATGGGGTTTTTTGTTTGTTTTTTTTAAAAGAAAACATGACATACACGTGAAGTTTATCTGTACGAAAAGGGGACCACCCTACAGGAGAAGATTAAAAGCCAGGCCATGACAAATGTGTCAGCACCACATTGCTGATTCCTCCTGAAGGTAACCTCACCTGAGGTACATTGCTGCTGCATCAATTGCAGGATGTCCACATGTGCGCCAAACTCCTGAATAACACACCAACATAAGTGATGGGACCATTTGAAGCTTTGTGACATTTACCTTTATCATGCAGTAGGCCTACTCACTGCTGTAATGGACCATTTTTACAGTTACATAAAAGCAGCCTTTGAGTAGGACCTGGAGGAATAAACAAACTGTGTGCAATGCATGTTGTATTATTTCCTATGCTCTCTGAATAGTTTCAATACTGACAAACTTGTATAAATAACCAAAAGGCGTTCCATCACAGTGTGTCATGTCTATGTAGGAAGGTACAGGCAGGATGTACTGCTTAGTACACCCTCACTGTAATGCCACGGTCACCATGGCATCAACGTCTTTCACTTTCTCTGCAATATGTTTAAATAACATTTTTACTGCCCCCCCGCTCAAAATGACCTTAATATATATATCTGCCAGAAGTTGAAAGGGAGGAAGAGATTTCCAATGAAGTTTCACTATCACTTCCCCAAAACCTAGTGCCATTTCAGTCAGTTAAGTAAAAAAAGATAAAAAATAAATAAACCCCACACACATAAGCATCACAGTTTCAGTGTTTATTTCACCATCCTTGCCCTTTTGATTACATACCCAATACTAAAAAGACACAATATTCACCGAGGTTCTGCAGAAATAACCTGCTGAGGGTTAACAAGGTAGTGCAACTTAATACAAATCCATCAAAATGGGTGAGGGGTAGTCACAACATGTGTCTTGACACTGCTATTAACTAAATAGGATTACATGGTGCAAAGACATATGCTGGCTAAATTATATAACTTACTACATATTTTCAAAAAGGCCACATAATGAATATAAACATGGAAGAGAGAACAAATATACACTATACATGTACAACACCACTGTTAATGTGTGGATACATTAAAGTTATACTCTAAACCAAAATCTATTTTTGGACTATTAGACACTCGCCTACATCCGTGTTAAAGCCACCTTTCAAGTCTACAGAAGATGAGTGTTTGATACGAGATTTCAGGGGGAGGATCACGTGAACAGTCATGACAATTCATCTAAAAAGCAGGGAAGCCTGATAAATAGGTTATTCAAGTCAAAAAAAACAAAACAACCCCACACGTGTGAAAAAAATTAAAAAAAAAAAAAAAAAAAAGTTAAAATTCACCCACATCCACCCTCTTGTCCCTGAACTTGCTTCTAGCCTTGGTCCGAGCCTTGAATGCAGCTGAATTGTGGAGATGCTGGGACAGAGACACACAAAAAAAAAAATATATATAAGTTCATACACATTAGGGGAAGAAAAAAACCAACAACTATATACACAGCATGTTTAATATGGCAAATGGCCAACATATTACAAAAACCCCACAAAGGGAGGGTTTGAATAGCTTGTGTATACAAACACACATACCCTTTCAAAGCGAGAGATTTTCATGGCCTTCATCGTAGCCGAATCAACCAACATTGGTGGTCCCAGTTCAAAAACGTCTCTGATGAATTCATTACCCTTGTTCAAGAGAAGTAAACAAAACTGAGAACACACTTCAGCACAAGCACAATACAAAATCTGAACAGTAGCTTAGTAACTTTAGATGTTGTACGCTCTGAAATATGTTCCATTGTCTCATCTTCACTTGTTAAATGTTGCAGTTTTCCATTAGCACTGGCTGCAGGCCAGATAGCAGACTACTTTCCAGCCAGCAACTTGTAATGCCCCCTGCCCAATACGCAACATTATCCTAAATCAAGTTGTAAGTGCTGTCTCCCTGCATCAGGCAAGCCTCACATCTTGATTATGTTTTAGTGCTGCGTCATCCAACCTAACCCAAACTCACAACTCCACAGTGCAATTCAATTAAAATGTCGACTTTCATGCACTTAACTTTTGAGTTTGGCACAAATTTAAAAAAAGTGTATGCCACACTCCACCAATATTTAAAATATTACACACACACACACACCTGTAGATGGTAGTTCATCCCAGAGCCCACAAACTCTCTGAAGGCATCATATGTCCTCTTTCTGACCCAGCTATCAATGGTCATGCGCTCGGTCCCAAAGCGAATAGTCTCAGACTGGAAGTCACCCTCCTGAAAGAACAGAGGGAAGTGAGAAAAAGGACTAGCCAAAAACAGACCCTTGTGCCCCCTCTTAATTCATCTACACTAAAAACGCAGAATCTCTAGCCTGTCACTTTAACCCACGCAGGATAAGAGGAGGAAGAAGTTTGAGAAGAAATCTGCAGTCTTTCAATGGACACTAAACACTCACCTCAACAGCCTTAAGTACGTCCCTGAACACAGAGCGCTGCTTCCTCTTGTCCGTCTTGGCTCTGTGTTTGTTACAGTCTGTGGCCAACATGTTCAGTTTATCACACAGTTCTTCCCAGTCATCAAACTCAAAGTCCTAGGAGACACACAGAAAGCAATGGATGCATCTATGACCAACAACAAAAAAAAAAAAATAAGACATCACACTGGACAAACCAAAAAAAAGATGCGTGCGCGCGCGCACACACACACACACACACACACGCAAGGAGGTAGACCCTACAGCAAGTCGACCACCAATCTTAAGGTTGGTGTTTTGATCCCTGGCCCCTCCTGTCTGCATGTCAAAGTGTTCTTGGGCAAGATACCCCAAATTGCTCCTGAAGGCTGTGCCCCAAGTGTGTGAATGTGGTGACTGTCATGTATTGCAAAGTACTTTGAGTGGTCAGAAGACTAGAAAGGCACCATACAAGCACAGTCCATTTATCGTTTTGCATCTAATTTAGTCAAAATAGTGGACTACACCTTACTACAGGAAAGACAGAATCCTGGATATTAAAAACAACATGAACTTACAGACTCCATGTCTCTGGCCAGCTCAAAGAGCAGGGCAATGGTCTCCCCTGCCGCAATTCTCATGTTGACATCCTCACTTTCCAGCAATCGCGGCAGTTTAGGCAGGTGTCTGTGCAACAAAAAAGATGCATTCAAAAAAGGTGTTTTGCAATACTTGTCTGGGTTGCAGTAGAATAAAAAAAAAAAAATTTAAGTATTTGAGGTAAACAGAAAACATTTGACTGTGAAACTCAGTTGAAGGGTTGACGGTGGGTCTTACTTGCGCAGGATGTCTTTGAGCTGGTTGGCAGTGCAGATGGTGAGCAGCAGTGCCCAGGACAGGAGCGCATTGGTGTGGAGCTGGCTTGTCTGGGGACTGATCAAAGAACACGTACCGTCCACCCTAGCATAGGACCGGGTGAACAGGTTCTCAAAGCACTCCATGGTAGCATGCACGTCCTAGAACAAGAAGCAGCAGGCATAATATTTTCACTTAAAGGGTTTGTTTTGATTAAGACTGGAGCTTGCAACACAAAATTTAAAAAGACTGTTTAAAGACACTTAAGAAAATAAGACACCAGTCATCATAAATAACCGAGTCATTACTGAGGCACATTTGAGTTCAGCTGCCAGTGCTGTTGACATCATGAATGTTAAGACTGAATGAGGCACGATGTCACAACTGATAACGAGTACAAATAAATTACTGACAAAAGGTTGTAGAAGAGACATCACTGCAGCTTGCCCTCAAGCCCAGAGGTGTCAAACTTCAGAAGATGCCAAAAGTGATCAAGAACTTACCAAAATGTCATCTTCTGCAACTAAAGTACAGAGGCCCAGACTTGTCGCCACCTATTAAGAGGAACAGAAATTGTTCAGTTGACTTTCCACAGTATACACGTTTCAGAAAAATCCAGACAGCCACAAGTACAGTGTGGCTGCTGTTCTGCAACTTGTCAACAATGCATTCTTCCAGTGACCTAACTGCTTTGCCACGGACAAAAATCAGGTACTCACAGCCTGTCTGGCTTGTATGTTGGCTGATCCGTCGGCCAGGATGTTTTTGAATATTGGTTTCAGGGTCTTGAACACTTCCTCGCTCTCGATGCCCGAGCCCAGCTGGATACACAGCAAGCATGCTAAAGAAGCTGCTGCTCGCTGCTCCTCGCCTTTGCCTGACAGGGAGAGTGGTGGACATCAGGGGAAATTTGTCATGAGTAGAGCTGAAGACATAAAGCTGAGGTGATTAACTTGACCATATTATATAAAGATATCAGAGATCCTATTAAAATAACATGGCTAACATGTACAACTACAGAACAGTCTGTTTAAACACAGCATTTCTCCACTTATCAGACATGCTTTAAGAAACAATGCCAAATCTATCACCCATCGGTTGTGCCATTAGGGAACAGAACCAGACAGTTGGAATAACTGTTTAATTAACCCTTCCGATACCTTTCTTGAGGCAGCGTTCGATGCTGTCTGTGATGGTCATCCTTCTCTCTGAGATGAACTCATACAGGATCCGTGTGGCCATTGCAGTCTTAAGCCCATCCAGTGCTCCTTGTCTGGTCTTAGCACTGAGGAAACAGGTGCAAAAACAGTCATTATTGCCAATAAACAAATGAATCTCTCTCCTTCAATATCAATGCTGATGCTGGACAACGCAACATCAGGAAGAGAAAAAAGGGAGATGGACTGATAACTGGAAGGTTTTCATCTTGATCGGCCGTGACTAGTAACCGGGCTGATTAGTCTTTCATAGGGCTGGGCGGTATGTCAGTATAAACCGTTTACAGATAGTCTGATGTTGAGTTAATTAATGTTTCGTAAAGTCCTGCCAGCGTTTGCGCCTCTCTTGGCGAGATATTGTAGCATTTTTCGGAGAAACACAGAGTCATTACATTACAAGTCGCGGACATTGTGGATATTTTACAAGCACGGACTAGGTAAAGCGACAGTGAACACTATAGTGCACATGTAATTCGTTAACTACCACGTTGATTTTGTTTTGAAAGGCTAACATGCAGTGCGGTGAACAGAATTGTGGGAGGAAATACAACATAGTCTACTGATGGAAAAAGTTATTAGCATAGAGGTTACCAGGGAGAAGAGACCAAGCTCGCAATTTGTATAAGCAGTCTTTCCCACAATGACTTTAGTTTGCAAAGAAACAGAGGCATTATCTGGTATCTGGTGTAATTGCAGAATGTCAGATACACAGATGCACAAGTATAAATGCCTGGCTACGCACGTAGACCCTACGCAGGAGTATAAATCAAGCTCAATACTCTATTTTCAGTTGGATTTTATTTGTACAAAAAGCCATTTCCCTACTGAACACCCTCTGCTTCGGCTAATAGCTTGGATGAAGTCCTATGAGTTAAAGTGATTGAAACAATAAAGAACAATTCATTTGATCGATTTGGTGAGCCAATGTTAGTTTCTGTAACTAACTAAATCAAAACAAACCCTTGAAGTGAAAAAGTGAATTGTGTCAATCATTCTCAAGTGATCAAAAATATCTATAATGTTTGTCTATCATGTTCAGGAGGTTCACTATATTGAGCTAATGTGTTGTAAGTATAACCTCAAAACGTCATTCCCAAACGGTATTGGCAGTAAAGTGGCACTACTTGTGCATCCCTACTTCCTTACCATATATGTATATATTTCGACATCAAAACTTCTAAAATACGACTACACATGCGTTGTATATTTGTTGAGTTGAATAATGTTCAAACCCAGAGAAATCCATAATATTATTCAAGGTAATGGTGCGTATCATTTGGTCACCTGTAAATGGTGTCATGTCCTCTACCCCTTCTAGTTGCTACAACTTCTAGGGAAACCTGGGCTACATCAGAGGGAGGAAGGAAGTGGGAGAACGTGACTCAACGTAACGTGCATAAAACTTTTAATACGTTACCTCGTCCGCGAACCTGATTTCTGCTCGAGTCACATCAGATAGATACATCGCCGTCAAACTACTTCTTTTGTTGGTTTTTGTTTTGATGTGAGAGACCCCTAGTGGCAGAAGTTACATACTGTGTGTTTAATATCACCTTCAGCAGACCAATGTTGCTGAGCCTTTTTAGGGATGAAGTCTACTTTTAACTCTACTGCTGCAAAGCCCACTGATAACTTTCTGCTGTGATTGACAGTGGCACTCTAAAGTCGGGCTACTATCCTAGTAAAAAAAAAAAAATTAGCCTTTTAAACCATATTAAACGCATGTTGATAGAAACTTTCAAGGGTATTATTTCACAACACTGTACATCTATTTTGTTAGATTACTTTTACAGCCTTAGTGTGCAGAAGATCAGAAAACAGGTACATAGACCGTTTAACTCAGACAGGAGTTTTACCTCTTATCCACCGTGCTGTCTATGAACCCCTTCAGCTTGTACTGGAAATCCTCCTGGGCTGTGTCCTCACTGGCCTCTCCACCTGGCAACACCACAAGATTTAGTTAATGTACACTTGCCGGATATGCTTCAAAGAATTGATATTAGTTACTGTTCACAAAACATTGGATGAACTGCACTTTTCACAGAAGGGTCATCTATCGCTTAGGAGGTCTATGATTCCAAGAAAAACTGAAACTGGTAGTTCTACTCAAATGTTTGCCTAGTGACAAGACAAGCTTAGTAAAATTCAAACCAAGAAATAGGCTTGGCATCTAGTACATTCCTTTTTGCTAATGAGTGTACACAAACTGAAAACACCGGTCCATGCAGAAACACACTCTGACAGCACGTTCAAACAAAGACTGACACATATAACACACAAACCTACCTTCATCTGCTACACTGGTGGTGTCACTGAAGCTGCTGCAATGACTGAGGGTCTCAATGGAGGCATCCTCATCACTGAAAGGCTGCACATTTCCATGCTGCCCTCCTGGAGAAAGAGAGACAGATACATCTAAGCACAGGAAATATAACTGAGCCTTATCACATCAAGCGAATTAGCACAGGTCTGTGTGACTTCATTATGTAACCCCAGCTACCGACAGGTACTGTAGGAAATGCTGCAGTTATCTAATCACTTGTGTCCTTTGCACGCGTTATCCTGCTGCACTTTCATTATCTCATGAAAATGCACCATGTTGTTAGGGTCAAGGGCAACCCACACTTCTGCTGTGTAAACACGACATTATGTTCAGGTTGGAGAGACAGGGGTCAGACGTGACAGAAACTGTCAACTGACAATCTGCCACAGCGATTACTTTCATTGAAAGACTTCCAGAATATGGTTAATTCGAATTAAAACCTGCAGACAGCAGGCACTCCAAAACACAGTCCACGTGTGATATTTTAAAAAGGTCTTTCTGAAAATAAAGTGTGGGAGTGTTGTGAGAATTTACAGAAGTTCATCTTTCAAACCTTGAAAGCTTTAGTTATGTTGCATTAGTTAAGAGAAATTCCCAGTAAAATATAAAATAAGTTGTAGATTATGTGTAGGAAATTGCTTCCTCAATGGTTGTGCACTGTAACACTCTAGCCTGACCTGAATTCACCTCAACCCCGCATGTTGGTACGTTTATCACTGTAACAACACGCCTTAAAGTAGTCAAAACCAAAATAAAAAAAATATAAATAAAACACCACACACACACACACCAAACAAATGTATGTACTTGAATATTTCAAGCCATGATAAACGCTGTAGGAACCACTGTCAGATTGTTTTATTTAACAATAGAGGCTATTTCTATGTGTGTTGACGTGGACGACAGCTGATATCAGAGAAACGGGCGCCGCCTCTTTCCCACCCCGCGCTCTGGAGTCCAAAATGTCTGCCTTCTGTCACTAAACAATAATCACCAATATACAAAAACTGTTATCTGCCTTACATGTTGGTTCAAAGTCAGCCTACGTTAGTCGGAATTAATATCAGTAGCCACAAATTCGGCTAAAGATTAACTGGAGGTTGGACAAGCAGGCAACACATCACTTTACATAGTCCCCGCTAACGTTAAGTCTTTGATATGTGGACCCACAATATAAAAAAAATAAATAAAGTTATTTATTCGTCTAACTTCTCGAGGCAATAATCAAGTTGTCAAAAGATATAACGTTATTTACCTACATGAACTGTACCTAGCATTACCAAAGCTGTATCTCGCTAGTGGGGAGTTGACATTAACGTTAGCTGACGTTAAGTTAACAGTTAATTAAGTTAGCTTGTAATGCACGACTAGTATTAGGGGCTCGTGCTAAGTATAAATTAGTTTAAGATCATTAAACGAGGGTGGCAATAAACACAACGTTAAAGTAAAACCACACTGTCGTATGATAGCACGTTGTGTCAGTAATAGCGATGTTTTGTGTGACCACGGCTAGTTAGCTTTGTATTTTGACGTAGGCCAACCTCTGACGTTTGTAGTCCTTGCTGTAAATAAATCGAACTCTACTCAATGAGCTGACGACACAAAGAGAACTACAACTACCGTCAGCATAGTGAACTCCAATAGGCAAGGCCAAAGCAATGCGGCCGCTCGCACACTTACCCCTGCCATTCTTCTTCTTAGTCCTTGGCATTTTTCGTGCATATAAGTAAATAATTTTATCCAAAATCAGCCAATACACGACCAGCTTTTATTGTATTGTCTCGTAAAATGAAAATATTCCCGTGGCACAGCGGATAAAAAGGAATTGAAGATGATCTTGGCGATAAACTGCTGGCCGAGACGATACATTTTCCCTCATAAAATAGGGCTGCGTAAGAAGGAGCCAGCTCTGAGTATTTATACCGGCTGACATGTCACGAGGAGGTTTCCCGGCATCGTCGACCAATCCGGGAACAGGAACAAGCGTCGCGTGTGTACGCGCGTGACGCAGTGAACGGAATGTTGATAATATGCGTTTTTGGTTGTTTTGGAAAGTCCTGCGGCCGCCCAAACCTGCTTCTGTTGCTATCATAAAGGACTAGCCCAATTCTTGATATAATAATTAAAGGGATATATTGTAGGATATGTTTTAATCCACTACAAAGTGAGAGCCTTGTAACTTTTAAGATTCAGATTCTACATACAAAACGAATGATTTATAAATAAAATATGATGCATTGTAATACATTAATCAACAGTACAGCAGTACATATCCAAATCAGTTTTATTTAAATAGTGGCAAGTTATATTATGTCAATTTTAATACAGAGCAAGTCTAGACCATACACAAAGGGTAATATTAAGATGAGCGCCACATGTTCCAGCGGCATTAATGCTGCTTACACATTGAAACATCAAGAAATATCTAAAGGGACCATTCCACAATGCCATACTTTTACTTGTAATTTTATTTTATTTTATATTTAACCTTTATTTAACCAGGCAAGTTAAAGTTAACAGCAAAAATTGGCCTGGCATGAGGAGGACATCCTCTTGAAGGGAGGGATAGAAGGGAAAAAAAGAGTGTGGAGAAAAAAAGTATTTATATTTACGTTATGGTATTGCTCATTTTATTTAAATAAAGGGTCTGAGTACTTCTTCCACAGCTGTCTACCATCTGGATTAGATGGCATCAGTAGGGCTCTCTGCAGCAATACATAGCCTACAGTGATGATGTTCTCTGCAATGCAATGCATCATGTGGATTAGTTTTTCACCCAGAATATGTGAACTATTGTATGTTGTAGCCATGCTAATGTAGACAAAATAATAGAAACACATTAATAAATGACAGCTGTACAGTAAACATTACTTTGGTGAATGTTTTGTACTGCCAGATATGCACTTAAAGCCACTTTTTAGACATCTCATATTTCTTTCTTTCAGTAGAAAGTGATACAGAAGAGTGGTTTTCTTTACAAACCCAGCATTGCCTCAGTCTTTTGCTTTGTATTTTTTGTATAGATTTTTTTCCAGACTCACATTGCGAGAGATAATCAGTTCCAGCTAGTACCATGGTTACACACACCTATATGCAGTTAATGGCAACTGCAGATCAGAATGAATTCATTGACTTCCAGAGTTACTGCTATCATGTCTAAATTGTCCTGCTGGCTAACAATCCTCATGAGCATTTATTAATCCGTGGTGTAACACAGAGCAGAGATTGAATCATTCCAGTTAATTATCTTTTTTGGCTTTTATTATTTCAGTCACTCTGCGTTTTGCTTGACAGGACAGAAATAGTTAACTCTTTAAACAAGTGGAAAATCTCACAGATGCAGCCTCCTTGCTGCCATTCCCACGGCTCAGCTGTCAACAGTGTTCTTGCCAGCTCAGACCTGACAAACACTAGAATATAAGCTTGCAGAATTCAAAGCTGACTTTTCATTTTACATGCACCCTCGTGTTCGACTGTTGGGGGGTTTCCAGAGCTGCTTCCCGTACACACACATACACCTACACACTGATCATGATTGTTGGTTGCCTATTTAATTCTGGGTAATTAATAAAGCTTTTTTCGTGTAGTTGTCCGGTTAGATTGTATTTTCTTTGGAGAAGCAAGTGCCTAAATCCACAAGCACTCTTTAAGACGTGGGTGGACTCGGAACACATTCAGTAATGTTTTCAAGCTTTACTCAACCAAATAGTTTTGACAAAACAAGATTTTTCTGCATACCCTGCCAAGACCGTAACATCAGACAAACATGCTCAAACAAGTTCTGGACGAACAACATATTAGCATGTACAGAAATACACACAGAAAGAGCAAATATTATTTACCTAAACACTTCAGCAGGCAGTAGCCAATGGCAACAGCATTGTGCAGTTGAAGTCTTGACTGAACAAAGCACAGACACAAGCCTTCATTGTGTGGTAAAATACAGAGAGAAAGATTTGGCGTATCATGTGAGTCAAAAGAATCAAATCAGAAGACATCTGACGTCAGATGAAACAGGGGTAGTGTAGGTTTTCAGATACACAGAATTTGTCTTGGTGTTGTGGTGCACAACATTCAAAAGAAACAAAGTAAGAGAAAAAAAATAGTGCTGCAAAAGTCAAACATAAATATAAAATAAAGATGTACATTAAAATGTGATAAAAATTTGTCCTGACCTGAATATTTAAGGTGACACTTTTTACACTCAGGATGGCCCACCATATAGGACTGCACTCATTTTCTGAAGACGTTGTGTGTAGCCCTGAGGGCACAGTGCATGGACAGAACCACTGCTCTGTTTGAAGCAACAAGCTTGAATTATTCATTATGTGTGAAGTCTGGGGTTAGTTAAGTGGGCAGAATAACACAAAGTGTGAGGTTAAATAGGAAGCATTCCACAACATGTAAGATTTTGAGCAAAATTATTTTGAATGATACATTCCTTGATTTTTTAAGGGGTCTAATACTGCCCCAAATCTCCAAATTTACTCATAGCTAAGTGTTTACTGTAGAGTTTGGACAATATAGCAAAATCAGAGATTGTGTAACTGTGAATGAAGTGTGAGCGCAGGTGTGTAACAAGATTCTGCTTTATTTATCCAGCTAGACTTTACAACTGTCTTTGTCACTAGGGGGAGCCATTCTGTTTGAAATTCAAAAGACACACTGCTCTCACTGCAATACAGCAAGTGAAATTCTAAGAGATGTGTTTTTTGATGCATAATTTATTGAGTCTGAAACTGTGCTCGCCGCTGAGCTGTGTCTTGCTCTAAACGTTCAATGGGCTAGAGCGTGCAGTGCAAATATCAAATGACCCAACCAGGTAGGACGACTGTAAAAGTAGCATTTCAAAATGTGTACTGAGAAATTGTGGGGGGGGGGGGCAGATGCTATTTTGAAGGTAGTGGTGGGAACTGGTTCAGGCAAGGCTAAGCAACGTGCAGTTAAAGAAAAGAGAAATTACCTGCCAGTAAACCAGTGTAGGAGTAAGAAACAACAGAGCAGCCCAGTCTAGCCACACTCAGCATGCCCAGCACGTTGCATCAATGGGCACAAGCCCTGACCAACGTAATGCTGCAGGAATACAGATCATCATCAAAATAACAGACAGCAGGGCGAGAAAGTGAGAGAGAGAGAGATGACAGCAGATAATAGAAAATGTCTGAATATTAATTTAGTGTGCAATGCCTCTGTTTTTAATAATTCATAAATGACATGGCCTCCAGCAATGTGGTGAGGCTGCATGGGTTAAGCCTGCTGGGTGAGGGGAGTGAGGCTAGAAAATTATCTCAGGTTGACAGGAAAGTTTAGCAGAGGTGATCTTTTAAAAAACCCAAACAGCTCTCTTTGAAATTTAGCAGTGTGCTTTCTCTCCCTTTAGTCATTTATTATAGACAGGAATCAGACCTCGAGGTGAAGTGACTCTCACTTGATCTACTTTTTGACAATAACTATCTGTCTGTAAGAATTTCAACCAAGCAATGTCTCACTTATCATCTTTATTTATATAATTTGTAGTTTGTTTGTGCAAAGGAGTTTTAGGTGTGCAGCTATTAATGCACACATCCAGCACTTATTCTGTACATGCTATATACAGGTTTAAAGCAATAGTTCAACTTTCTGGAAAATCTGCTTATTTGCTGTAATCACGACAGTTAGATGCATCCTCTTATATCTGTGTGATGAATATGAGTCTGCATGGTTAGCTTAGCTTAGCACAACTGTTACAAGATTTCTGTTTCCCTTCAGTGATCATGGCATTTTTATCTTTTCATAACTGCCTTGCTGCATCATTGTCTGAATACCACTCTAAATAAACTTGAGCTGTGTCAAAAATACCAAACTGTATCATTTGGTATCCCACTCCTCTTGGCTTGGACACCACCTGCCATGATTCAAATTTCTATTATTTAACAAATAACCGTTCCTGTTCAGTAATAAATACAACTGCTGGTTGATAGAGGCGAGGTGCTCAAATTAGACCATACAGCTCTTAATTACAGTTTGTTAGTCACTGACAAGATCCCATTTTCTTTCCCCTCATTTTCTTGTTTTGATGGGGGTTTAGCACTTTATCAGACAGCTTAGTATGACAGCTAGGCTACGCTTTTGTGATTGTAATTACCTCTCCATTCCTGCACACATTTATCTTATTATTTTGCAACTTCAATCTCAATCTATCAACAATTTTAAGAGGGCTCCAGAGAGAGCGAGGAGAGAGAGAGACAGGCCTTTGTTCTGAAGATGTGGTGAACATTTTTAAAAACAGACCAAAATAAACAGAAGGTTGGGGGAAGGTCGGTCAAAAACACCTGTATGCCCCAACACTGCTCTGCCTTTTCATCTCAACTTCAAACCTAATCACACCAAGAGCAGAACGCCACTGTGTCACAGCCTCTCTTTGAATAGCTATTTGCAAATTAGTTTGCTAGTCAGTAATCCAGTAGAACATTGTGATATATTTACATTTAAAATCCGTCCGCCTTTGACTGGCACTGCGTGTGCAGGCTCTGCTGCAATAAGAAGTTGCCTCTGTTTACTCTAATGTTATTTTTAAAGTGAACTTTACCTTGTATCTTGCTCAAAAGGTGTGGGCACTCTGCTGCATCTGAATAAGATCTGCACTGAAAGCATTTTGCACTTCAGGTATATAGGCTTATCTGAGTCTTGGAGAAAATCCATTAAGTGCCACAAGCACACACACACACCAACACAAAAATGATAAGGTAATGTCATTGTCATCTGGCCACCTGATTAAGTAGATTAAAAGTACATTTAGTGGCTTGCTGTTGTGTGTGATTGGTTTGCATGTGGGATAAATAGCACCCTCACGCACTCTCTGCTCTGTCCTCATTACCTCCTGCGTATTCTGGAGGTATAGCCGCCATGTTGTGTGTTGTAAACACCAGCAAAACCAAACCAATAGCCCGGATGCATCATTTCAGTCTAAGACCGTAACTCCATCACAGGAATCCAGACCATCCACGTTTTCACCTGTTGTAACGCACGTTCCACAAACAATTGTTTTAATTGTGTGTTGTCGCTTATTTGGACAAGTCCAGGAAACAAACAATCCACTTCCACTTGGATGATGAGGTCCATTTTGCCGGCTTCCACAGATAGTCCTGGCCCTTGAGTCAATAGAGGGCTGACTAGACAAGCTTGTTCAATTCCATTTCCTCAGAAAAGCCCCTTTCCTATTATGGGAATTTCTTGTATTTTCTTCCTTCCTCCGCTGTGGGGAAGATTGCGGAAAAAGGCTGGCAGGAGAGAACTTGAAATCAGTTCAGACATCCTATCTAAAGGTCCATGCAGGAGGGAGCCAGTTAGTGCAGCCACCCGTAGAGTCCAGCTGACTGACTTGTTTGAAGTTAAAATACTGATGACCTGGAAACTATTAGACTAATTTAAAACAATAATCTTCTTCCCCAGATAAGATTGAAATCTGAGTTATAATTATTGTACATATTATGTGTTATGTAATTTTTGTGTACATTCACCTCACTGTTCAGTACAGAGAAGTATAGGAAAAAGAAAATAAACAATGGCATTAACAAAATAAGACATCCTCTTAAAGAAAGTACTGTAGGTAATCGTGGATGCTGCTGGAGTCTGAGTGTGTCTGGGTAGGCTGCAGCTACCCAGACAATGGAATCCCATCTAAAGAGGATATTATGCCCAAAGGCTATTAAAACAGGCAGACGATCTGTTGGGGAATCTCTAGTGCTTTTCCTTGCCACAGCGGATGACTACACCTCATTGTTATATTCTAGCCTTCTATTTCCCACAGTATCTCTCTGAGTCTTGTGCATCATTTCTTTTCACGCTCATGCACATACACACAAACATCTACCCGACTCTCCTCACACCCCTTCTCTTTTTCTCTCAGTATTCCAGTTTAGGTGCCCATCGACCCGTGGGGTATTATTTGTGCCCACAGAGCTGCAAAAATCTCAAACCTCTCTTTGTTTCTAACCTAAAATAAATATCTAGGTAAAGAAGAAAGACAAATGAGAAGTGTGATCTTTGCAACAAGTTTGTCCACGTGTCCCTCCTATTCAAGCCCACTCTGCTTCCTCGGTGCAAAGTACATTTAAGCTTTACTCAGTGTTTCGGTCCTGTAAAATGTTATTTTTGATTTACAAGGTGTCCTTAAAATAAAACATTAACATTTCACAGTCTGCTTCTAGCTAGCATTTAATGTGAAATAAGCCTTTGTAAATCTGCGTCCATTCAAGGCTAAGAGGGCTGCCACAGTGTTAATGCACCTGCACTTGCCATACAGAGGACATCTAGTGGGAAATATATTTTCAAGCCAATAATAATCCGTTTTAGAGGAGGTATAGGATGGATTTTTCAATTTAATTCAAATCAATTCAATTTTATTTATGTAGCATTAAATCATAACAGACGTTATCTCAGGGCTCTATTATATAGATCAGGTCCAGACAGGCAGAAACCTCGAGCAGGACAGCCAAGCCTACAGCCCAGTCTCAGTGTACAGCATAGTAATCACAGTACAGTATTTTTTTTTAAATGACACACAGCACACTGGGTCATTCTTGGAAGTTACAGTGGAAATGGGAAAGGATCACACAAGCTAATATGAGCTAACATATGGGAAATATTTGTTTTTTATCTATTTAGTTTTTATCTACGTTACATTTCTCTGAGGACCAAAATCTATCTTACATACTGCACATCAGAAGTATGTGTATATATGTTTAGCCTTGGGTTACATCAACATGATCACTAATTCCTTTATGGGCCACCATAACAATTCAATAATGAAATTAATATTAAGTTCAAGTTTCATAATTGTAATCTCTTGCCATTGAGTTGTATTGGGGGAAATGTAGGATCAAGAATTGTTGGAGACACATACTGGGGACTAAAAGTCACATTGTGTCTTCCCCTCCAGCTTCAATTTGGACTATTCTTTTCAAAATCTTGTAAGTCTTCCAGTGCTACTTGTTCCTGATTGATAATTAATTTTTCATTTACCTGCAAAGAAAATCTATATTTGTTGAAGTCACGTCTGTCTGACTAAAAGTGGCCGCACACTCGATGGGGACTTGAAGCTTCAAGCAAATTATGCTCATTCAATACCATGATGTTGCACATTTGAGTAGCTATGTTTTGTGTTTTTACTCTCCCATATCATCCATCTACTAATGTAACCGAATCAGACACTGTGTGGACCAGATTGCAGTTTGGCAGAGAGAAGGAAGAACGACTGCAAAGAAGACACAAACAGAGACACAGCCTCAGTATGGGTCCAGGTTCCTTTGGCCACTTCTGTCCAGGAAGTTGGGAAACTCCACGTCATCTGGTGTCCAGCAAACTTTCTGTTCTCTTTTTTAGACTTCTCTTTCTGGCAATGTCATTAGGTTAGATAAACACAGACAACCGAGCTGAGTAACCTCATTCTACCTCTGAGACGAGACAATTTCAGAAGAGAGCAGGTGATTAACTAGGATTGGGTTGTATGCGTATATGCATGGGTGCGCGTGTGTGTGTGTGTGTGTGTGGGTGTGTGTGTGTGAGGGCCACAAAAGGTGGTAGGGACGCAGCCAGGCAGACGTTCTTGGAGTTGCCTGGCAACCCTCTAGCCACAAAGAGAGGGAAGTGTGGTACTTGTTATGATGTCTTATGTAAGTGCACGGATGAGTCTGAGGAGAAACAATGAAATAATCCATTCCCTCTTCTTGTTCTCTTCATAATATCTGGAAAATTAAAGAGGGCTGGGCTCTGTGTTTGCAAGTACGCATTCAAACACCATTAACTCTCTTTTACAAACCTGCCACTGGGGTTAACAACATCAGCATCTCAGAATGTAACACTCAAAAGTCTGATAGATGTTGTTTTATCTAAACTCCACCAATGTTTGTTATGAATTCTATATAATCTGCCTATTCCCCATCCTTGCCGATGTTTTCTTTTCTGTAGGTCAGCACCAACTGTGCGCTGCAGGGTGGCATGCAGTGAAGCCATGAGAACCTCTGGTGAACCTGCGGTGAGGCTTGGTGGGGGGATTCTTCTCTCCCCTGACTACCTGGGGAGCCCGGGATAAACGCAGCCCATGGGTACCATGAGCTAGATCTGCCAGCAGCGTGGAAGATTATACGAGGGAAGAAGGGAGGGGTGGGGGGCGATAAGGATTGAGAGAGCAGGGAATCTGGACGAAAAAGGGAAACAACAGTGAACTGGGGTGAAATGAGAGAGGTGGTGGGCAGCAGCTGGAGATGATTACGACTCCCAGGTTGAATCTTTCACCATGCTCCAATTCCCCCGTTTGTTCGTTCACTTGAATTTCACTCGCTTATTCACCCACACCTTAACCACTGCAGATGGATCCACATAGCTCTTTCCATTAAACCAAATAAGATATGTGTGAAGCAGGGAGTGTGAGTAAACTATACAAACTGCTATCGATAATGAAGGTTGCATTCTGGTATGGTTCTTATGCTGAAAAAATACTACATACAGGTTTTGAGTCCTCCCTGCAAAGTCAGAGAAAACCTTCACCAGTCAGAAATCCCACATAAAGAATTGATGCCTACAAATTTCTCATTTGAGTATAGCCTCAGCGTACCCAAACAACGCAATATTTCCACAATAAATGTTTTATTCATAAACTTGTTGGGTGTATTTGAATGCCTGAGTGCTCAGCTTTGATTGTTAAAACAAGTTCTGGCACATTCTTTTGCCAAAAGGCAATTCTGGTGATTTGGGAAAACTTAAAGCTACACTATCAAGCATTTTAATGTTAACACTGGTTCTATGTAACGTGAAAGACCTTGCTGACAGTGACAAAGCCACACGGCTGTACTGTTTTGGTTGTTTGGGTTACCTGCCATGCACCAAAGAGCAGCCAGAAAAAGTTAGTGGCTAGCTGGTGAGTCTTTAAGAGCTGAAGTGCCAGATATTTCCCTCCGGAGATGGTGGAGACAGAGTTATAAGGAGAGTGAATACTGGACACAAAATGACTCTTGGTGTGTAAATAGGCAACTGTTGGCTAACATGTTCATTAAATCACCTTTTTAATGTGATAATATGTCAATGGTGTGATTACAGCTCCTCTCACTGCCTACAAGTGGCAAAAAATAGTTAATACTGCTTTAATGAAATACAAGGCAGGCTGTAGGTACAGTGGTAAACAACAAGATGTCTTCACAAAATAATTGCCAAAATGACTACATAAAAGTATAGCTATTGAGGAGTGCAAAACATACCAAAATGTCTAGACTGTACATGTATTATACATGTCACTCTGCATACATTCATTCAGTATTCAGTCAGTATGTGCATCCAGGCATACTAATTTCCCACATTGACGTAGCCCTAGCTGTGATCACTTGCTGAGCTCTAACATTATTGCCAGGGGCAACAAACAAAGATAAGTAAATCAGAGCTTCCTGGCATCCTGGCAACTCACCCCTGAGCTCTGAGGATTTGGTGAACAGATAAAGTAGTGATAGTATGAGAGAAAGGTAGGAGAAAAGAAAAGAGCTGGGAGTAAATAAGTTTTGGAAGGTGAAGGAGTGATGCTGTGAATACACAAATGAGCCATAATGGGGGGAAAGAATGTAGAAGCAGTCATGGCAGGAAGCATGGGTAGGTCAAATGAGCAGGGGAGAGATACAGATAATAATATAGACAGAGAAATAGTAATGGCTGTGGGCAGTATTTAAATGAGTCTGTGTGGCGGTCCAGTGCACAGACTGACTTTGAATTATTACCACTGTCTGCTCACTGGAGCTGCTTGCCTGCTAGGCCAATGGGCACGTTTCAGAGAGACAGAAACAAAGAAAGGAGAGCAGGGAACCCTGAACAATTTGAGTAGATCCACGTTAAATTATATATTAACTGTTTTCTTAAGGGTAAGGAATTACTACTTACTAATAACTTGTAATAGCCCCCATGGTGGACACACTCTCGTCAGCTCAAGTCAAGTCTGTCAGTCCAGAATCATATAGTGTCTCAATGGGCTTTGCAGGTTCTCTACAGCCTTTCCTGACACAGCCAGCACTCTCAGAGAAGACGATGAAAAACTCCCCAAAACAAACATACACACAGAATTCCTGAGACTGTGAAATCAAAAGGAGAGATGGCTAGAGGTGCATTAGGAGTTGCAAATGAGGAAATAGCAGTTGTGAACCTAAATAGAAACAGACAGTTTTATTAAATGTACAATTTGTCATGTGAAATTATCTAAATATATGTTAATCCCACATTCCTATAGTATATAGTATATATATATACAGTATATATATATACAGTATATATATATATATATATATATATATCGCAGCTTTGCTTTCCATCTTGTCTCACACTGCCACTCTATTTTCCTCCCCTCTGTTCTCTCTCTTTGCTTTCCTAACTTAGAGAGAAAGAGAGAGTTTGTGTATATATATGTGTGTGTGTGTGTGTGTGTGTTTGTATGTGTGTGTGTGCGTGTGCGTGTGTGTGTGTGTGTGTGTGTTTTTTTACTGTGTTTGTGGGATCTAAAAACAGGGATTCACTATACTGACTGACCAGCTGTGTTGGGATCAAAACGCACAACCTTCTAAATGGCTGTTTGAGGGTTAAGACTTGGTTTTAGGGTTCAGATTAGTATTAAGGTAAGGGTATGCATTATGTCCCCACGAAGATAGTAAGACTGTGTGTGTGTGTGTGTGTGTGTGTGTGTGTGTGTGTGTGTGGTGTGGTTGGATAAAAAGAGCTTCTCCCTGGCCCTGGGTCCCTGAGTCCCAAAACCTATACTGCTGCCCTCAGCTAGAAATGCGCACACACACACACACACACACACACTTCTTAAAATTAGTTCATATGGTATTATCTCCACCTGTAATATATTATACAGGGATAGATATTAGATAGACACTTTACTTAAAGCAAACAAAGACATGCTATATAACTTTAAAAATAAAAATTACTATAAGCTATTATTCCATTTTATATCACTAATTGTAAATGGTGACTAAAGTGTATTCATAAGGAGGCAGACTCGGCGGTTTTAATGTGTTATGGAACATGGTCGGAGATTCTTGCAAAAGGTCATAATACGTTATGAACTTTGCTATTGCGCCTAATGCATGTTTGTAAGTGATTATAACAACTGTTATAATGTCTTATGGACGCATTATATCGTGTTATAAATATATGCATAAGTCATTATAGCGATGACCTTCATAGAAAGTGTTACCCAAACCTTTTAGGGATGCATTGTTTTATATTGCCTTTGTTGTTTGTGTGTTGCTCATATTTTCTGCTGCCCCCTTCCGTTAATCCCTGCGTTTCAATCAGTCCGGACCAAAACATTAAATCCCTAGTCAGGCACCAGGGTTCAAAATTGTGTTGTTTGTTTATCATCTTCAGTTTTTTGTTTTTTCTTCTTCTGAGATGTTTTAAAATACATCTTGTTTTCTGATCATATCGCCACAGCTTCTTCAATTCTTTTTTGTATGACTGTGCAAATAAATGTGCTATAGCTAGACTTAGAAATAGCATTCAGTAGTATTTATGTACAGATTGTATTGCTTCTCAATTTAGTGTCACATCAGAGTGGGGAAAATTCTCCTGTTTTGTTTGGTCTGCAGGCTCGTACTCGTACTGTCCATAGGCTGAATAATAGAAGCTTTTATTTTTGTTTGGGAGTAAACAGCTGGCTGAGGAAACTTTTCCCACCTGGATACTTTGTTGACTTTCTGGCTGCTATCAGCTAAGGGAACTCCATAACAATCCTGGCATAGTGTCAGCATGGCTTCCCTGCAAAAAAAGCTTAGTTATGTGTACATCATCAGATGTTGTTTTTTTTTGTCTGTATCTGTGTCTGCATGCACACTCTGTTTCTGCCTTTATCCACACAGTATGCTTAAATCTATACCATCTGTCTCACTCTCACAGTATCTGCCTCCACGTATTGATTCTGATTTCGGCACTAACAATATTCAGGGCAGTGTTACTTCCCACTGAATCAGCTGGTTGTTTGTTTGTGTGCATGGGTTTTACCCTATATGTGTTTGCTTGCGTGCAGACCCCCCTCTGACAAGGAATCACTACTTGTAGCTTGTTGACAGAAATCTGTACCAATCTCTTTGAACTGTGTTCTTGTACTAAACTAGTGGGAGTGGTTCACAAACATGGCTGGAAAAGCTGCCTTTTTAAGCTATAAAGATTATTTTAATAGCACCTGATATACTATTTATCTGTACACTTACAAAATGTCATTGGGATTTGACTATAATCATTGATATCTAACATGTTGTTTTTACTATTACTATACATATTTTGTTGAAAAATTACTAACTACGGATCCAATCCACCCCCCAACCTGCCTCATGTATAATAAAGCCTTAACTCTCTCCAGAGAATTGACAGAGAATTCATAATTTTCCAGCTTTCTCCTCCTCCAAGGTGCTTTTAACGCAAATCCCAGTAATTTATGCAGTCAGAACAGAGATCAAAGATGCATAGATCATATTTTGGTGTGTGCATTCGTACACGTATGTGAGCTGCTAACAGGCATGTATGCGTGTCTTCAAAAGCACCATGACAAGGCCTGAGGCAAGAGGGCAAGGAATACGGGTTTTGATGCCTCTACAGTGTGTGCCTCCTTCATGCAGTCGCATTATGCACTTCCAGTATGAAGGTGAATCACAAAATGTAATCCCTCAGAACCCTGCCAGTTTGTGACTACTGACCTTAAGTAAATACTATTCTGCATAGTATGTTGCAATTCCTGCTAACACACCACTACGGGCCACAGGGCTAAAGGTATGTACAGTGTGTATTTAAAGAAATACTTTGAAATACATTTTGGGGAATACGCTTATTCTCTTCCTTACAGAGAGTTAAAAACAATTCCATGTAGATATGAAGCTACTGCCAGCAGTTGGTAACCTTAGATTAGCATAAAGACTGGAAACGGGAGAAGCAGCAGGTATATCTGGGCTCAAAGGTAACAAAATCAGGAACAGGAACTTTCTAACAGGAACTCTAGATATATATATAACTCTAGATTTCATTAACACATTTAATCTCCTTTGATTAATCTGCACAAAAAACTGTAAACTGTAAACTGTAAGAAGGGTAAAACTACAGTTGTGGTTTTACAGTGGCTCATGTGCAGGCTGTACATACAAAGTTGGTGGATATATACATCTGTGTATCTGTGTCCCGGGATGTCTGGTTGCTGAATATTCACCTGTGTGTTTTTTTGTAGGTTTCAGATGACGGAGTCGTCGTCATCATGTATTGGAGCCACCCGGGCCCGCTGTTCTCCATATATAAAGCAGATCCTACCCATGGCACTTAGGAGAAAGAGAGGAGGGAAACGCAGTTCCTATTACTACTCTCCATTATGTAGCTTTCTTTCTTAACACCACATCGCACTCATCATTTCTTTCATGCACACATGCTGACACTACTGATTCACTGATTACCATACTACACTGCATTGTTTGATTAGTTATGTTAATGAAATGTTTGCGTTATTGTAAAATAAAAGTAATGGTACCGTCACTTTGTAATTATTCATGTCAGGGTTTTTGAGCCGGTCCGTAGCAATCTGTTATACTTTTAAACGTTTTCCTCTAGGAAGCAGGGCCACATTTAGCCAGCCACAGAATATGGTTCAGTGTAAATGGTCGGGACAATGCCAAGATGGATTCAAGTGCCTTGAAGAGGAATTTAGCTTCTAGAAGATACCTTGTGGCGGTTTTATGCTGAAATATCTAAACTCCTAAGAGGATGTTGGATCAACCAATAATCTTGCATAATGCGCTGGTCTGCATAACATGGTTGGAAGATTTGGGAGGTGCATCCATTCCTACGACCTACGGGTACCCATAACACCCCTCTCTGCACAGGTAAACCAGATGTAATGTATTAATTAGACAGTCATAGCAGCGTTGGTAGGCAGATGGTGTTACCTTTCCCAAAATGTTGAACTATTGCTTTAAAACACTGTTTAATATTTTATCCACTGACTTTGGGGAAAGATTTTTAGTATTTACACAAATCCACTTGGAGTATGTGTGTAAATCAAACTGTTGCTGTATCTTGTTTCTCATTACTGTTGGTCATTTAATAGCAGAGTCATGTTAAGGTGTGTTGTACCATTTCCTGGCACTGCACTGCACTGCACTCATTTTATTGAGTTGGTCTTCATTTTAGAGTGCTATATGTCATGTTTGATTAATAAAAGAGTGGGCTGAGTGTTCAGTGAAAAATTGCACCAATCATGGCAGGGTACTATTCGGAAATAGAGCAGACTGATGTAAGAAAACGAGCCAAAGGGCTTTTTAAAGGTTATGTCATGGTTTGTGACAGTTGGAGGAGAAAAGAATATCCGCTGGGACTCGGCTCTGTCTGTCAGGCCAGAGATGAGGGAAGCAGATAGTAAGACATAGAGAAAGAGAAGCAAATGTGTTCCAGTGAATAAAAATATAAGTCAAATTATTGCTCAATATCTTCTAGTTTAAAGGCTGGACTGTAATTTTATTTAAGAGTGGAAGGGTTTCAATTTCCCTCACGGAGGCAAAAAAGCTATGTTTTTAATATGAACAACACCCAAGAACGGAAATAAATTGAAGCTTTCCTCACCAAACAACAAGCACGTTGAACGCAATCTATTTACTTCCCCCCTTTGAGGGATTGTGTAAGATTGGCCTGTCTGGATTAAACATACACTACCTGAAGTGATAAATCATAATCATGGGAACACAGCCACTGTTTCGTTCCCACTGTATATTTCTCCAAGTGCCAGGCCATCTCGCTCTCTGTCACCGCCCTGACATCTCTTATGGATACATAAATCCATCCACGGAGAAATGGTCATCTTCCCTGCTATGCCCTTGCCTTGTAGCTGCAGCAGCATCTAAAATATTAACCATAAAATGCTGCGGTGCATGCTCTGGTTGCAGAAGACACCTGACAGTCAAGGTTTAAGGACAACGAATCAAACCATGAGAGCAGGCGAGTCTGACTCAGACGCACAGGCAGGCCTGATATCCAGCTGCCCTGACATTTGGAAGAGAAGGCTGTTTGATGTGGGAGGCAGAATGGAGCTGTGTTTGTTTTTTTCTGTCTCTCTGTTGCTGCAAATCTGTCCAGAGCTGTCTCTCTCTCCGCCTCTCTCTTTGTTTCTGTCAGTTTTGTAATTTCACTCCTTTGCCTCCTTTTTACGTTTTCTTGTTTTGCCTACCCCTGTCCTGTGTACATATTTTTGATGTTTCTGTATGCTTGAAATAGGCCCTGTGTGTGAGTGTTGGTTCTCATTGCACGCCTGAATACAGTGAGTGCGGCAGCAACTCACAGACTCCCTCACTTCACTGTCAGGTTATCAGTGTAAAGCCTGGTGTGTCTCCCACTGAGCCAGGAGGCACAGATCTTCCCTCCACCGGCTTTCATCTGTGCCTTAATGCAACTGCACTGAAAGCACACACATATAATTCATTTATTATGACAAATTTTCTGCCCCTTTTCTCCATCTTGTGACCCCAATTTCTAACATCAGTTTGAATCATCTTTGTGGTCTTTCAAGTATAGTTGATGCTCAAAGCGTTGCGCAAGAACACGCATGCGCTGCAAATCTCAATGAATGTGGACTTTTCAGTGACAATTATATGCATTGACAAGCGTCGACTGGAGTGTTGTTTGTTCACTGATAGAGGCGATACAGCTCTGAGATGAGCGTTTTCGAAAATGATCAAAAAAGGTGTCTACTTGACTCTGATGGTGCAGCCACCATCAACAGGCGCTGACATAGTGCTGAATTTACATTTTTAGTTAAATTAGCATTGATTATTTCACCGGGTTAACATGTAGACAGAGTAAAATACAGTGCTACTGTAGGAGCCTTTGAAAAAACGCTGAAACACATGCTTTGTGCTGCGTGAAATTCATAAATTCATGAGTCCCATTCACATTATGTTGGTCCATTGTGTATGACATGCAGCACAAAGGCATGTATATGATACATGTATGCAACATGTGAGACAGTGTGCCTGAAAGAGCTTTCCATGGCAGTAAATCTTGGCTGTTTCATTTCCTGCTGTGATTTGTAATTCTGTTGACTTATCGGTCCAGATCAGTCTTTCCTGCTTCTGTTTTGCTGACAGGCCGAAGCTCAAACACACACATGCCCACCCTAATATACACATATGAGATTTTTGTACTGTATAGGGTCTTTCTAAATAGTTTGAAGCATGAGTGCAAATAAAAACTACCAGTCGCTGCCAACTTGGTGCAATTCTCAAACTACAAAGATGTGCTGATTTTCTGTCTTCAGCAGCTGATTTAGAAGGTCCAGAGGCTGTCAGACCTTCCCTCTAGTATATGAGCTCACCATAGTAATAACGACTAAGATAATCATATAATGTCGGAAATCCTAGATCTTGATCACCTCCAAAATTGAATTAACTGATCCGTTGACCCTGGGTTATCTCTCCACCAAATTTCAGTTAAATAGAATCAACAACCGCAATGTAATATTTGTAAGTTTGTAACATAAAATGAAACAATGACAGATAATTTAGCCAGCTGAAAGACTGTTCCAGAATGTAGGAGCCCTGACTGACAATCGCACATAAGTTTGACTTCCGAGTAACACATAAATGCCATGCAAACACTCACACATAAGCACATATACATGTTCTCACGCAGTGATCACATAATAATCTCTGTAATGCACGCAGAGCAATATGGACATTCATACTTTATATATTTCTGGGTCTCAACTCCTTCTTTCTGCAGCCATGTTTTTACCAGAGATAACCTAACTGCTGACTTTCCACTAAATCTAAGCATTTGCAATTATAGTATGTAATTCCAGCCCCTAAGGTTTATAGCGCTGCATGCGGTCACGGGTGTCACAGGCTACAGTTAAATGTGTCAGCGTGTTTTTATGTTATTAGTCCGTGTAAACATGCAGCCATGGTAATCACACCCCTTGTGGCATTTTTATGCGCCGAGGGCCTAATCCATCAGAAAAGCAGAAATTATCAGCTCACCCACTAGTGAATCTTATACACCACCTCTTTATGCGGATTACAGGATGTAGGTGGGGCGGTTACACTCATCGCAGCACAGACTGCTCCTCACACCAACACCCACAGACCAACATGCTGATAGAACAGCTAAACACTGACCAGAAAAGAGCAAACAGCACTTTGCTGAGAGCTGGTTGGGCTGTTGTGGTTTTACAGATCAACGGTGTAAGACAGATGACTAAGCATAGGAACAAAAGATTGCATGTTAGTGCACTGCTAAAAATGTAGTGTTTACATGCTATCTATCTATCTATCTATCTATCAATCTATCTATCTATCTATCTATCTCTATTAGCTGGACATCCTTTTAATTATTCTTCCCTTAATTCAGTTTCTTTATGTTGAAATTTCTGTAGTTTTGGTTCTGTATAACTGCTACTGTTTTCTTTTCTCAGTCCCTCTGTGCTTGTAACTATCTGTATGTATCTAGTTCTTATTTTCCGTCTTTCCAACAAGGGGCAGATTTACATCTTCCTGTTTCTAGTAATTTCACACTGGCTCCTTGATTTAAGACAGTCGTCAACTTCTAGGTGGCGAATGCAGACTGTCTCTGGCAGATTTTTATCAGTTGTAGCTATACTAACATCAGCTCCATTTGCTGGTTGAAAGCGTCTCCAGCTGACTTATTTTTGGTTGAGCCATTTTAAAATAATAATAATAAAAACGATCCTCCAAACTCTTTAAATTGTGGGTATTACTCACTACAGCCCTATGCACGCTGCTTCAGCATTTGGACAAATCCAAAGCTTGACAGGCTTGCTGTGCCTAGTTACAGTTGCTAAGCTATGATAGGCCAGTCAATGTTTTTGCGAAGGCTCAAGTGAATATTTACTTTTATATTATATATTGCCAGAAAATTGTGTGCATGCGTGTGTGTGTGTGTGTGTGCTGTCCGCGTGTGTGATGAGATGAAACATGTATGTGGGTCGGTGGGTAGGTGTGGGGAATGGACACATTGCCAAGGATGGCTTTCAACCTGCTAACAGATACAGCCATTTATGACAGCCATCTGTCCAGCATGTGTGAGTGAGTGTGTGTGTATGTGTGTGTGTGTGTGTGTGTACGTACTCTTGCAGGAACAATTACATTTTTGCTGGTGGGTGTCGGGGTCCAGGTGGCTATATTCTGTAATATTGCACCCACAGTGTGCAACAGCACGGGGGATGTGGGAGCCCAGCAGAGCATGTTAGTCATAAAAACCCATTCATAGATGCCCAATATGGGGCCTGCAGTTACCACAAACCGAAAACTGTAACCTGAGAAAAATGTGGCTTTTAGGGTTGCAACCAACGTCCACTTCTTTTGTACAGTCTATGGTTGCAACTCATCTTGGTAACTTGAGTTCAAGAGAAAGTGACCACGTCCAATACAGTTAGTGAAACCTGGACTGAGACACTCATTTATATGTCAATTCTAAATCTGTAAAACTAACATTAATACTGCACCAGTAATGGATTTCATCTCAAGCCTGTCTCAGTTTTCTGGCTATGGCATGCTGAAAATAATGGAAAGCATGGAATGAAGGAAGGTTTGAAAACTATGGAATGTTCTTGGAAAGTTGAGAGCAGCGACATAAAGTAATTGTAGTAAGAAGGCTGAACATGAGAAAATACTTGGATAGCCTTTGAAAAGATAATCTTAAATGAGCTCCTCTGCTCATATTTAAAAGAGATATACACATTGAACCTATACAAGAGCTTTATTTGTTAGTGTTTACCATACAGTGAAGAACCCCAGAACATCATGGACTAGAGGACCACTCACAACCATATAGTGTAGTGGAACAAGTGTTTACATGAAAATGTCTTGCTTGTTACAAGTGCGGCTGGAGAGCTTGTCTGTTCAGAGGCTTCCTGGAGGCAAAGCGGATGAAAAAGACCACTTCATAGGCTAAAGCAGATAACAAATGACTGAGCTCCTCCTTTTAACTCCACTTGTTGATGTCTTGAAACAAGATCAGGGTTCAGAGCCCATCAAAGATCTTTGGGAATATGTTGAAAACCAAAAAAACACTTTGTGCCTGAAGGAGTAAAGACCTCTTTTCAAAGGTAAAAAGCAGCTGGAAACACGCATTAGCCAGATATAAAAAAAATAAGTGTGTATTGTTCATCTGCAGTAACTCATATACTTGTTGATAGCAAACGTTTTGGGTTTATCAGAGAAGCAGTTAAACTAGATAAAAGAGAACAAGGGGGGTGGGGACGACACTGTGCTATTGAGTCTTTTGATTCCCACAGTGACAGGATCCATTCCTGTACTGCAAATCGTATTTCTACTGCTTCTGAGTGCGGTTTTGCATATCAAACCAATGAAAAATCATCCGTGGTGCATTCCGTGTTGATGGTGAGGAGGGAGACGGAGGGTGGTCTATTTTTACATCCAGCCAAAACAAAACAAGGTTTGACGTGAAGGCCCAGCAGAGAGCAGGAAAAAACTTGAGTTGATATGCTGCTCTGATGTAGAGTGTAGGATCTGCAGATGATGCTCTGTCATTCATGATGGAGAACATCAAGAATAATGCTCAGATATCTGGCAAAGCTTTTTAGTGGTTTTGAAGAATTTTTAGCAGCTCAAAGGATGGCAATGTGGCTCGGTCAGTCCACCACTTTAGTTTAGGCTGAACTGTCTCAACAGATGGATTGCCAGGACAATTTCTACAGACATGGTCCCCAGAGCAAGACTCCTGCTGAATTGAGTGATCCTCACCTGACTTTTCCTCTAGCGCCACCATCGTGGTAGTTAGTGAACTGTCTTGACAGCTATTGGATGGATTGCTATGAAATTTGGTACACTTGGAAGATCTGGTATAATGTTTGTCATCCCTCAACGTTTCATGTAGCGCAATCTTCTGGTCAAAGTTAAAATTCTTCCAATACATTTATTAATTTATGACCAGATACCTCATGACATTTCCAGTAGTCGCAGCTGTACTTTGTATTTAACGCTAAGTTGTGTTTTAAAAAGTGTTAGCATGTAAACTAAGATGGTGAATGTTATAGCCTACCTGCCTACAATTTTGATACTTTTTAAATGTTGTATGTATCAAAGTAATACAACATGCATCCCTTTTTTATATCAGTGTCTGTGTTGACACATTTACTATGACACTCCTCCACACCTTCACAATGCTTCTGTCTACTTTTGTTTGTAGGTCTGACTATATTGGCTTCTAAGATCCACACATGCCACAGGAAGAAACTGTTTCTCACAATATGTGTCTATTTATGTGCATACGTGCACGTGAGTATGTGCTTGTATGGGTGGATATCCTAAGAAGGCATTACACATGATATAGGAAGAGCAAATTACTAATCCCTCACGAAGCTACAGTAAACGTGCCAATAGTATGCTGTCAAGGAAAAGTAAAAAGTAATTAATGCCAGCATTTCTATGTGAAGATCCCTCATCAGAGGTACTGGGTTGTGAAATTCTTTATGTAGTACAATGTACAGGGAGAGGTGTTTTTCTTGTAACGCACAGCCTATTTTCATGGCTATATTTAGAGGCCTGTTCCTACTGGAGGTGAGGATATTGCCTGCTGCGCGTAAGCTGGGGGAGGCATATGTTTTTCCCCCATCTGACCTACACTTCCTGGTGTGAATTAAATCAAAGCTGAGAAGTGCTGTGAAGAGGTGATAGGCAGGGGTCTCTTGAGATAAGCCAGTGCCATTTTTGCTCCAGCCAGCCAGCAAAGTAAGTCAGCCTAGTGTGGTCTAACTTTTTTGACAAATAAACTGATTGTAGTTCTAGATTCTAGTGGTATAATGCCCAAAGGGGATCTGTAAATAAAGGAAAAATGAGACAACACAAAGAATAAACCACGGTTATACCTAAATGAAAGCTGAAAGCTATACTATGGCCTTAAAACGCATCACTGACCATGTCATCTTGCATCTCCTTTGATAGATACATCTTATTTATGTTCCAACAGCAATGGAGTCCTGGCTGATGCTAACGAAATCTCTTTTCTTTTTTTCCCTTCTCTTCTCTTCTCTTCTCTTCAGTCTAGTCAGTCTAGTCTGATTTATGTGGCAGCGTCACAGATGTTGCGTTTATTTGTGGCCATGGGCCAGAGATGAAAAGAGACTGGTGGTTGAGTGTCAGAAATGCTGAGCAATCTTCAGAGCCCATCTGGGCTAGTGGAACTGGCTATAAACCGACTCCATCTTCCCTCCATCATCTTCAGTCGTACTCTCAACTACGACGCCCTGCAGGTAACATATGGGTCCCTCTGATGAAACTCGGAGCAAACATGAAGTAATGTAAGGACACTGGGAGGGGACAAGGTATAAGAGGAAGGGGAAACCAAGAGATGAAGGGAAGGAGAGAAATGAGCACATAAACATAATGCTGGGTGACACGACCTGTCCTCAGTCCACTATGATAATCCTTCACAGTGTGGTCAGTGAACGGAAATGCCACTTCCCTCTCCTTCCCTTTTTTCCCCTGTCTTCAGCCCATCAGCTGCTGCTTCATCATTCTCTGTCGGTCTGAGGCTTACAGTGTCACATGGTTTCACTTCGCAGACATCGAAAAGACGGAACATTTGTCTAAACATACTGAAAATGGGTATTTTTAGCCACACTAGCAGAGTGAATTGAGGGAGTGCAATGTTGATCGGTCGATGTGTTGGTCATTCCACCACTTTGGTCCAGACTGACAAATGTCAAAAACTACTGGATGAATTGTCATACATTTTTGTACAAACATTCATGTCCCTAGAGGATGAATTCTTCTGACTTAATTTAGCACCATCACCATTAATGCTGATTAGCAAATGTTAGCATGTTAACATGCTAAACTAAGATAGTAAACATTACCAGTTAAACATCAGTGTGTCAGCATTATCATGTAAACATTTCACTTCTCAAACACTGCATTTTGTAAATTCTCTTGTAAAATCTCTTTGGAACCTGGCACTGTACGTTAACAATAGTATCATTTCAATAAGTATCCAGATATTCTAGTCATTTGAAGTTGAGAAAAATGTCATGTCTGTCTTATCTGTCCCATTCCTGTTTTCTTATTTACCTTGCCATATTTCTCCACCTCTATCACAACCTAAATGTCATGGCAGCTGGAGTTTACACAGTGATTTACTGATGTAGAACATAGTCTAGTTTCCACCCACTAAAAGAGCACACTGGCTCCAATCTCCTGTCCTCGCAGGGAATCCATTGGGTTTCTGTCTTACTTTGCTCCCCGGCTTATGATTTATTTATATGTAGAGTACAACATTCTGAAAATCACCCTTTACCCACAACCCCCACCTCTCCAATCAGAAATATTGTAGGGGGCTGTATGGGAATGAAGCATAGGGATGAAGCAGTGCAACGTGGAAACACACTGTAAAATTAGCACTCAGTATAGGCTATGTTAAACTGACAAAACCAGCAGCGAGCCTCAAGTTGCTTGTTTTTCATAGCATATCCATTCATAATTCACCATGTAAACTACAAAGGTGGATGGGTAAGTGGACATGTGAACTTGTGATGAGACAGAGAGGTATATTTGACACTTCAAAGCATTTTAATGCACCATTTGCAGCATGGGAAATGAACATGCATTAGAATGGGTTTTGTGCTCAAACAAAACACAGCTCCACCCAGACAGATGATGAGAGCTAGTAGGGAATGAAAGAAAAGGGGGGAAAGTGTATGGGTGCTATGGTTGTATTAGATGGTGAGGACAGCCGGTATATAAAAAATGTGTGACACTGGGTGTAGTCTTGTGTATTTTTTTCCAAGGCAACACAGGCACATATATAAACTCACTCTCTCGTGAATTGCCTCCAGTTTTCTTCTTCTCATGTAGTCTTGTGTATTTTTTTCATGCAATAGTTTTCCCAGTAGAAGGCTTGTCTGTCCAGGAGAGGATTCTCCACTGTCACAAAGTCATGCTCTACTACACTATAACCCTAAAATCATGGGTCTATGTGAGTCCATGTTTATTTATTTCTCATTAACTGCTTACAGGAAGGCCAAAAACAAAGTAATAGTGTAATGGCTGTAAAGATGCTGTGCTTTGACATCATTGGGTTCTACTACAAGTCCCAGAATGCGTTTCTCTCGTTTCTCGCTGCGCTGGCGATGCATTCAAGAACTCCTCGGGACTTCCTACATCCGATTTCGTAAATCTCAGCTGCCACTTGTAAACCGATTTAAATCACAAGTAAAGTGGTTTGTGGTATAAAATGATTGCAAACCCTGGACATCTTGGTGAATCATCTATATTTTTATTAATGAAACAACGTTACACAGTGAAATGAAAGAATGAAGAGGACGTTAAAGTAAATTTTAATCATTTTATAATTTGTTTTAATAACCTTTCACATTTTCACCCTGTGTTTGGTGTTTTGGTCACATCAATGTGACAACAACAATGTGTTTTGTTAATAGGCTAGGCTACATGTCTATCTCATTTACATTTAAAAAAAAACATATTCTTGAGGTAGGCTATAGGCTAACTTGCAAAGACTAGTCTGCCAGAAATATATTAAAATAGGATGGGAAACTAGCTAGCATCTTTAAACTGGAAAATGCATGTTGTTGTTTTTTTTGTAGTCTAGTAAGTTAATGTTAGTCCTGCTGTAACATATTTTGAGGAAGGAAAATAGCCAGTGGCATGTTTTCTTTAAACTTACAGCTTACTGTAAATAACCTAATGCTAGTGGTAACATTACTAGCCTTTTATGCTATTAGCGCTTTAGCCTTTAACTTAGCTGGTGACAGCAATGCACTGTGTCGTAGCCTGTTTCTTGTTTCAGATGTTTTTATTAAGAAGTTATTTCATGTCACTAACATAGAACAATGTCACATACTGCCATGGTTATTGCTTGACCTGTGCAAAGGCTAACTTTAGAGTTAAATGTGTGCTGGTAGAGTGGCAAAGCATTAGCACCAATTAAAACTATTAAGAAGTGAATTCAAATGTAGTGTAGAAAAGCTATTGATACAAAAATGTCAGCCCAATATTCTCAAGATTAACACTTTCACAGATCAACTTATAAGTGCTTTTATATTAAGACTACTGATGAGTATTACAGGTGACATTAACAACAAAAATATAATTTTAAAACACCAGATACATGTACAGCTTCCTTGCTCTCCGCCCTCTCATGTCAGGAAGTTGAGGTGACAATCTAATTTCACTGGGCTTGCAAGTGCGTCAAACCTCGCAAATGTCACATTTCCAACAGCACTAGAAGGCAGCACGTCCCCGTACCACTACGAGCAGCAGCAGCAGCGGCGGCGGCGGTATCAGCAGAGCTTTCTCTCTCTGTAACCTAAACAATGACTCCTACTACAAACCGGAGGAAAGCACGCCAGTAGAATGCGTTACACAGCACCAAAACCCTGCATTTCGCTGCTATTCCGACCACACACATCAATGTGCCAAAAGTAAACATGTGGATACCTACAGAGCAGGAAAAATACGGCGTCGGTAAGTTTATTGCCTTTATGTTTTTAAAACTGCTGTCCTCTGCGTTCACTCACATTCAGTTGTAGGGCATGTGTGAATATGTGGATAGGTTTGTAGAGGTGAGCTGGCTCTACGAATGATGACTTTCAACACTAAGAATTGTTATAGTGAGTGATTTATTTTTTCTATGTAAGGTAGCATCAGCTCTCTTTCAAACAGCCCATAGCAAGAGGTTGGTTTTCATCTGACTGCCACATTGCAAAGCATAGGGTTGTCGCTCTGACCCCCCATGGTTTGCCAAATGAACAGCCACATTTTGATTTTTCCCCCCTAGTCGTGCTTTGCCCTATTTCCCCTTGCCATTGTCCGGTTATAAACTAGTGGGCTATCTTGACCCAGAGGTGTTTTGTATTTTCTCCTGTTGTATTTTGTCTGTTTTGAATGGTAAGGAAATCATCTGCTCACCATACACTCTTGTGTGGGCTATTTAGCTCAACCTCTGCCAATTCTTCGAAAGACACACACATAGGGGTGAAAACAAAGAAGATACATTTTCTTTAATTTTGATGGGTCTGGGAGTGAGATCGCTGAACCCTGAGAGGTCATGGAAATATGTGCATCCTTCAGTGCATTGTTCCAGGCTGTGGTTCAAACACTGAAGTGAGACAAACAAGCGACAACATCGCGACCGATGCCAAACGGGGGGGGTAAATCCCACACAGACTTTGTCCTGTTGGTGTGGTAGGAATTTCTTCTTTGCCTGTCTTTACCCACAAAAAACAAGCTCATTGAGACGGGGCCGCTGAGAGGCGGCTTAATTGTCTCATAATTATATCCCCCAGAGATATTGGTCTGCTCTGGTCCCTTCATGATCCCTCAGCCTCCCTGAAAACGAGCCAATAATCATTTGTAAATCTTTGCAAGGATGCCACGAAAATGTGGCCAGTATAAACCTCTTAAAACTGTAACTGTGGTATGATAAGAGGTTACATGTATTCCCTTCTTGTGCTTTCTTTCTTGTATGTAACCTATCTGGTTGCACAACCTCCCATGCAGTTTTAGATGCTGCTTAGTGTCCCAAAATGTGTGCCACCTTGCCACCATGACCTGAAATCAGTGAAGCACAGTGAACCAGAAACTAGCCTTTGGCCTCTCTCTGCCACTTGACTGCTTTGCTAAATTTTCCCCTGGTAAAGACTTGTTTCACCTCTCTGTCCATGTTAAGTGCCAAAGACCTGACCTTAGTCACTTTGCAGTTATATTATATTATAATTAATCCTGTGCAGGGCAGAGTCCTGCAGCCCTCAAAGAGAGCATTCATATTTTTCAGATTTCAATAGGGCAGGATACAGTAGATTTATTCCATTTAGCTTCTTAAACCCATTCCCTTCTGTCAAAGTTCACTAGGCTGGATAAAAAGAAGACATTTATTTTGTACTTCTTATTGTCCCCAAACTGCTACAAGAGGCCATGTTAATTGGATTAAGGCTCTTTATCCCATTTTCCCCCCTTAACAACAGCAATAAAACTGTGATTTATTTTTTTAGACATGTTTTAGCAGTGTTGCACTTTTTTTGTGGCTGCACTTTGAGGAAGGAACTGGAATGTTTTCCTGTTGTGAAATTCAGGTTACATGATAGCCTACGCATGCACACAAAGGTGGGGTGAGAAGCTGTTTGGTGGCTCGGGTTAGTTTTAGTTAAAATGAAACTTTGCTTTTGGTATTAGAGAGACTAGTGAGGACTGGGTTATGCTAGAAAAAAAGTTTTAGTTTGTATGACATGTTTATTTGACCACATTGTACAGCAAAATATTTTATAGCCCTTCCAAACCGCCACACTCGAAGTTGGGGTGAAAAGCCATCTATCACATGCGATGGTCAAGGGGTGGGCAAAAATGGCCCTATAATAATATCACAATAGTTCAGGGTATTTCTGCGATAATGATATTCTTGACGGTATGACAATATGCTGAAAAATATTTTTGGTTTAAAACTTACAATCACTCACTATCCCTCACGGGATATTTGCTGGGGAAATAAGTTTATTGTATTGCCCCCTTTTGTTGTTATTGTCTTCTTGCACTTCTTACATATTGCTATGGTTTGTTGTACATGTGATTTTTTTATAACCACACCACTTCCACACTCCTGAAGTCACTTCCCTTTTTGGAAATAACTCTTCACCGTTGAGCCGGTAGCAAGGTCACTTTCACTTTCAGTCGTGCTTGTTGTTGCAGTGTGTAACGGTATTACGTCAGTATAATGATATTTTGTGAACTATATGATGTGGCACACCCCTAGTCGTGACACAATAACGGGTGGGGGGTTCAAAGCTGTTTGATCTTTGATCAAGTGTCTGGCACCTTAAAGCTCACCATTAAACTTTTCTAGCAGCCCTGCATAATTAACTTAATATTCATCAGATAATCCGAATGAAATGAAAGACTTTACATTTTGAATTTGCTTTTGCCAAACTGTAATAACATTTAGCATGGTTATTGCAATGCTGGTACACAATGCTGGCAAGACAAAATATTCCATATCAGCATGGTCTCCAAATTTTGCAGGAGAAAACGATAACCAAATGTTTATCCTCGTTTCAAAATAACCTCTAAATAATGACCATTGATCCCCAGATGGAATCTCACCTTAAATCATTCATGCCAGGAGGAATAGGCTGTTTCCTTCCCACAGGTCTCTCATAGCAAAACAATACTTAGTAGAATTAACATCATTGATCCACGTCTGTTTTTACTTTTCTGTTCAGTCCTGTTGGGTCTTTCATGAATATCCATGCTGTAGAATTGCTGTGGAATATCTAAATATTGGTGCAAGTAAGTCCCTACCTTAGCCATTTTAAATGTGATCTCCTCCAGGTGCTTTCAGCGAACATTTGATCCCCTTTTGACAGAGGGCTGGGTAACTAAAAGGCCTTGGAAATCCTTGGATCCTTGCAGGAACATTTGATCTTGGGCCAAATCGAGATGAGATCAGAAAGTCTTGCTGTCTAATTGGAAGGTTGCAGCGTTTGATGTTGATTCGCCTTACTAGTGAAGCGGGGCCCTGCGAGGGCGGGGGCCACTGCCATTGATGAAATATGAATGGACTCTTGCTGAGTAGATGTTAAGGCGCCCATTAGCCTCTAGTAGAGTGATTACTGGTTTTTAACCTGAAGCAAGAAGGTTGGGAGATTGATGAGATGATGTTAATATTTGACTCCTAAATGGACTTGGGATATGGAGACATTAGATGGAGCCAAGAGGGACAGTATCAAAGTCGTGTTATTGAACAGAAAGATGGGTTAGGTTGGCAGTAAAAATGATTAGCTCAGGTAACAGAGGGTAAGAGGAGGCATGAAGTTGAGATCTGAGCTGAATCTTGGGTGACATACGTACCCAAGAATGTCTTTCCAATGCTTAATAGGTACATAATGAATAATCTTTCACAAATGACACTGAAGACAAACACATTTTGACTTATGACTGCACTACTTGTCGAGGCTGCATTGTGTCATGTTGAGTGTAGACACAAGAGTTAATGCTGTAGACGGACAGAGAGTGAAGCCTTTCTCCCCATTAAAGCCTTTTGATACAACCAATCAAGCAAGTCATTGCTCATCATAATTTAGACACATAATTAAACCATTTTAATGAGCTGGTTTGCATCTGTGTGCGTGCAAGTTGAATTCTCTGCCAATGGCTGGAGAAGCTTGATTTAGTGTGCAACTCCGTACATTTTTTGAGTGCCGTTGGAAAAAGCAACTAGCAGCATCAGATAAAGATAGAGTGGAGCAGCGGCCTGATTGAATGTTCCTGCTTCTGGCCTGGCTGCGATGGAGGGCCAATGTCGGGCCTGGGGGTTTCCTGCTCTCCCATGGCTGACATTGCTGGTTCCTCCCGTAGGGGATTGTCGCTATGGTTGAAGGGAGGGTGCACGAGATTGGGGGGTGGTTGAGGGTGCTGGCGCGTGTCAGGGATGGACTTATTGTCAGGGCATCTGCCCTCCCCTGTTACCCCTAAATTCCCCCTCCTCCCTCACCTCCCACTCCACAGGGGATTAGCAGGTTGTTTTGGAGGGGGCCCTGAGGCCCATTCCACCATTATATCCATGATTCTGTAATGCAGCAAGCCCCAGGGCGATGTATGGGAGAAGGTGGGGGGAGGAGGCGTGGCGAGGTGAAACCTACCAGCTTGTAATTGCTTCCTCGTCCACTGCCTTGTCTCCATCTGCAGAGATAGCACCCCTTCTCCTCTGTGTGTGTGCGCACACACTCACACACATTTGCACACAAACTTGCTTGCCCACTGCAATCATTCAGCATGGAGGGAGACGGTAGGAGGCTCCCTTGTGAATTGAGCAGATGCAGAAAATAAAAAAGAAATAGAGAGCTAGAGAGTTAACCACCCAGTCCACTGCTATACACAAGCAATTCCCTGGTGTGTGCATCATGTTAGGGTTAAATAAATCTACATGGACATGTGACATATGACGGGCTCAGTGAGCATTTTATTCACTGCTGATTCACCCTGACAATAATAGCTATTATAGCACAAACATGGCCCGAGACGTGAGGACAGAGTTGGAGAAATGCCACTGCTGGTTCGTTTGTGTCATACAATTAAATCATGCTCTATTTACTATGAGAGGCCTCAATTATGAAAGAGAACACCCAAACAGCACAAACATTGTTTGTTTATTTAGATTCAGCGACCCAGGAAAAGGACATGATTGTGTGTCTTCTCAGTAATATTTTGTGGAAATGAAAATATTTTACCTCCTTTTTCTTTTCATATACTTTCAGCGTTTTGTCACCACACTTGCTGGGGATACCCATGTGAATCCCATTGGAGTTGGTGACACAAACGAACCAATATGGGTTATTATTGGTCCACATCCATAATAGTAGAATGTTGAGACAGGCAGCTGGGGGGAGCTTTCCTGCGTTTCCACTCCAGTGGCAGCCTAGCGTGCTTGCTGTAGGGAGCTGATGCTTCTACTCTGAAATGGCCGAGTGATTTTCAGTTTACCATAATGCATATGGTTATTATAATGACAATTATTTGACATTGGCTTGACATAAATAATTGCTTTCAAATGCTTGTCTGTCTGGTGACTGCTCAAATCCTTCTTAGAAGCTCACTTTTAGAACTGATAGGATTAGGCTTATCGATGAATTGATAAGTCGATCAAAAAAAATTAATCTTGTATTTTCACAATTCATAAATGGTTTCAGTAATTTTCCATCAAAAAAGCAAAAAATTCACCGTTTATATCCTATATTTTCAATATGAATTAAATACTGGATTGTATAAAACAAGCCATTTGCTAAAATAGTTTTAAATCTGCAAATGCAGTGATTGCAAAATGAAATCATTTGGTGGTGAGATTGTCATCTCTCTCAAGATACTGAATGTCGTTTGTGGTTTTTGATCAAATCCTTCACTGTTATGAAATACCGCCTTTTTAGCAAGCCTGTTGTTGGTGTAGTGGCTGGTTGTGGTTCCCCTTCCTCAATATCAATCCGTGATCCCTGCATGAGAGAGGTTAATGGGATATGTCCTATTAGGAATTCAGCAGCTTAACTGATCAGTGGTGCTCCTGTAGCGGAGGCGAGGCTAGAGTGCGTATATGTTTTTGTCATCTGTGTGGGCTGGGGGAAAAATGACTGACATGCCATTTTCATAAATGAAGGGCGTCTGCCGGTGACAATCACTGTGACTGGCGTGTGACAAGAGCTGCTTATGCATCAAGAGACATTTTTTGTACTCAATTGCGGCACAAAAATGATTTCCTGCGCCGGCCCAGCATCAGTTATCTGTGTGCTGTGCTTGTAATCAAGGCTTGCATATATTGACCATAAAGGAAGTGTGCATTGATTTGTGCGAGCGTTTGTGTGGTTGACCCAGCGCATCATAAAGACCTCAAGGCTTCTGTTTTCCCGTTAACCTTGTGTTAGTAATAGCTATGCTCAAGTTACTGAAACCAGTATGCTTAATTCATTATTAACGTGCCAATAAAAAGGGATAGGTACGGTCTGTTCAGGATAAATCTAATATCGTTAATGTATTATTGATGGATAATAAAGTGTCAAGGCTTGCTTAAAGGAGATATGCATAATTTAAGAATGTGAAGCACTAATGGTCGAAGTTGTCTCTGTCGTCAATTACCCTGGTAATTCTTGAATTTAGAATTGGCCTCTAACACTCATTCACACAGTCACAGTGGGGGATGTGTAACCAGAGGAGACCCGTATGGCTTTGGTCCAGTTCTTTGTTTTGCTCTCCAGTGTCATCTATTTCTCTGTGGGATGATGGACCATCATCAGGCCAAATTTGCTTTGGGGCATCTTTTCCTTTACGTCTTTATAATGACACTAAGGATATGGTCACACCCATGTAGATACATAGGACACCATATATGTCCACTCTGAAATACCGAAACAGCAGAGAACTATGATAATAATGGTATAATATTCACCATTATAATTCAGCAAGCTGCTAACGTGCTAATTCGCCCTAAACAAAAACTGCCCCTGTAGCTGATTGGAATGTCATTTGTATTTGTTGATAAGCTTAATCCTTGGACAAATGATGGTACTACATTAAAGGTCACAGGATCATGGCAATTCACCCAATAGTTTTTGAGATAGTTCTGTCTAGAACAAAGTCATGTAGACCAACATTCCCATTCCCAAACAGCATCATTTGAAACTATATATCCACTTAGTAGAGTGTTTTCCAAAAGATCAGATATAAGTTGCATAAATCCCCAGCTTAATGTGGATAAAATGCCACAATGGAGGACTAAAGATGGATTTGTGGACATGTCCTAAATTTCTCTGAGTGCCAAGATACTTAAAACTACGTTGTCCCTCAAAAAGTACAGCTCAACTCTGCTCGGTTCCTCTGAAAAGCATCACAGTCCAGTTCACTGAGGAGGACACTGTGAGAAGTTTATCAGCGGGGCGACGGTCAGGATTGATGTCAGTGAGCGAGAGAGAGAGCGATTGAGGAAGAGGGTGAAAGGTCCTCAGACAGAAAGATAGTAGACGCTGTTGCTCGACCTTGACTAGGCGTTCACAACTTGCTGGCCTCATCTGTTCCCTCTCTCCTTTGTTTTATAGTGTCCTAATTAAATGGAAATGCTATTGTATATCTGTTCCTTTTGCTTTCTGTTTCCCCTCTCTGTATCCTTTTCTCTCTCCCCCGCACTGTCCCGCGCATTCCCACAGTGTGAACTGTTTCCAGAGACAGCAGGTCGCACCTTAATAACCCTTATCTCACGTTCTGCCTCTTTCTTCTCATCTATCGCTCACTCATTGCTTTTCTGTCTGGCTTTTTTTTTCTAATCCTTTCTTTCAGCAGCCCATTTTCCTCTATCGGTGCTGCAGTCTGTTCTACCTTTATCTCTCTTGCACATGTGTCTCTTTCTCTTCCCCGCCCCTTCCCTCCTCTGGATCCATACTCGCCTGTCCCAGATATCCCCAGATACTGAGTGTGTTTGCCTCTTGTGTATTCAAGGATGCAAATGTGTGGCTGCGCTTTTCCAAGTGCATCTGATGTTGCATACGTGCGTTTGTATACTTGTCTGCACGTTTGTATGTATTCTGTGTGTGTGTGTGTGTGTGTTTGCAGCAGCCTCAGTGGGCTGAACGTCTGAAGATAATAAAGCTCTACAGGTGCCCCTCAGGCTTTGGAGTAGAGCTGTAGATACAGATGTTATGCATCTTTTTGTTGTGCTACATACTCCACTCCCTGTCAAATCCTATTGAAAAGGTTTCCTTTAAATTGAAGCATATCATTCTAAAATGAGATTTGAAAACACTGAAAACTGTTGCTGCAAGTGCCACGTTAAAATGAATTAAGTTGTTTTAGATTAAAGAAACGTTGCTGTGGACAAATCGCAAGCAGTTTAGACTCTGGGTGCTCAATAGGGAAGAAATCAATAAATGACTTATTGCTATGCTTTACCCAAATGGAATACCTAGTCATTCAATTATATTGTTACTACAGGGCTGGACACACAGCAGCAGCTAGAAATATCAACTGACTGTTCGCTAAACCCCTCCCCAAACAGTGATCGTCCAAACATAGCCTAGCAACTGTAAAGAGTTGCAGGCAGCCAGCCCAGCCTACATGAAGTGCCTTCTTTATTTCCATGTCTTCTACATGGATCATTAACTGGTGGATGCAGACTTTTTGCCTGGGCCATGTTGTTTTAGCCTCAATATCATGTATACAGTCATCAACAGCCTATGAAGGACCCTTTGTTGTTGTTTTAAAATGAGTCGTGCTTTCAGCCACCTCGTGGAGTTGGCGTTAATTAGCTGGCTAGCTGATGCAATCAGTCAAAGTTGTTATTTCAGTCAGCAAAATCGATGCTCGCTGGATAGAAACGAAAAGCCTGCCACCTCCCACGTCAGAGACCCAATGTTTCGAAAATAACAACAACAAAAAAAATCGTTTTCACTGTATACTGTGTGCGATGCACGAACAGCAAGCTTGACAGGCGTAGCAACAGTACACCTGGCAGGGCTTAGCGAATGGTCAATTGATAGATGCAGAAAAATCCTTCTACCGTACATTTTTTCAGGATCTATCTGTCATACGTCCATTTCTGTGAAGTGAACACAGCAGGCAGACAGATGGGATGTTCACGTTTACCTGGGTTTGGTTTCTGTCCCATTGTGTCTGTCCTCTTTATGACATTGGTACCTGTTTCATCAGTGTTTTCTGAATGGGGTAGGCAGCTGTTTTCATGCCAGCTACAGTGCAGAAACGACATTAGAATGACACTGTTGATTACTTCTGTTGTTGATTACTGCCATATTCCCTTTTTGGTCCTGCTTACATTTTCTGTACACATACTTGAATAAGAGCAGGTTTTAGTGATAGTCATTTCAGAATTGAGCATGAAAAAAATGGGGACTAGAGATGCTTGCACACATTCACCACAGGTATGCCATATTAGTAGTGTATATTGATTGTGGGCTCATGAGCTGTGGCAGTGACATTGATCTATTTTTACATCCCCCTCTATCTTCTCTGAGATTGAACTGTTTTGCCGTCTCCATCACTCTCTCTGTCTGTAAAAATCACATTGAGAGGATCAGCTGCTGCCTGGCTGATTTCTGGGCATTAGCCTCTCCGACCTTGGCTGCTGTTAGTTGTCTCATTACCTGCACAATGTGTGTATCTCTGTGTATGTGTGTGTACACCTCTATGGCGGTTGAGTCACTGTATATACGGTCTGTACACATGATCTTTGTCCCCTTTGAGGTTCATGCGTGTGTGTGTGTGTGTGTGTGTGTGTGTGTGTGAGCGATCTGTTTCCTGCGCTCGCTGAGGCGTCGAGATGATAGCCTGGCTCTCCTCTGCTTGTCAACCTGCTGCATGTGAGGTGCTGGCTCTCCGCCCGTCCCCCTCACCTCTCCTCTGTCAGCTCCTCTCACTTCCTGCCCACTCACAGAATCGCCAGTTTAATGTCAGGCTGACTTTCAAAAGGGCTTTTCATTGAAGCCCACTGCTGCTCACTTTTCATCACAGCTTCTTCTTTTTTTTTCAGTCAATTTGAATCTGAGGTGTTGAGGTGCCGATTGCAATTGATTTTTGGCACCCAAGACTGCTTAGCTGATTGAAATAGCTTTATTCTACAAGAGCTGAACAATAAAGCAATAACAATAATGATTGCGATATAATTTTTTATCAATAACAGTATAACAAATGTTCAATAAATATTCAATAAATGTTTGATTTGGGAAGTGATCCACTGTTTGGCCTCAAGTGTTGACCATAAAGAAGAGTTTAGAAGTACTACAATTAACCATCAGGTTTCTTAAATTTTCACTCAGGAGCAAAATCAGCCTTTAAACTCGAAAGAAATAACGATTTGATACTTATCGTGATAATTATCAATATCGAAAGATATGAAACTTTTTATCGTGATAACATTTTTGGCCATATCATCCAGCCCCACATTCTATGGAAGGAGAAGATATACTGTAGGATGTCTAGTATTCTGCATGTGGGGCTTTTTTATATTTAGATTCAGGGGGCAAAAGAACAGAGGAGTTACAACTTTGAAATGAGATTAACTCCCATCTCAGTGACAAAGCTCCAAACCATGATTACTTCAAAACTGACTGGTTCTCCCCAGCTGAACAATTCTTATGAATTCCTAAATTAATAGTGTGGGTGTTGTAGAGTGTTATTGCCTCAGAGAGTCTGTTTAATTCATCAGGTTGACTAAACCTCCAACTGCGACCCACTTCACTTGTTACTTCTCTTTTCAACCCAGCCTGTCTTCAGGGACTGTTCCTGTTTGGAATGTTTATCCAGTTAAGAGGAAAGCCTTCAAACCACACGGAGACAGAAACAGAGTTCTTAGTTAAATACTTGTCTTGAATTAATAAGCCCCCCAAACATCTGAGCCTCTGGATCATTTGAAGTTTTGTATGTCTGAGGGGAGTAGACCAAGTGTCTTCCAGCTTCCTGCCTCTCATCATTGATTGAATGGGGCCTGTTCAGCCTTCTTCTAGCAACACCAAAGGTTGGCACTGCAGTGCATTGTAAGGTTTGCTTTGTTTGTGCTCCTTTTCTGGAAGTTGCACAGAGGATTCCTTCTGTTGGTTCGATGGACTGGGTATTTCTTCTGCTACCATTTAAGATAGAACTGCAAAGAGTCGGAGTAGAAATTTCATGTGTTTATGTTCACGTTGGTAAAGGAATAGTTCGGCATTTTGGGAAATATGCTTATTCGCTTTAAATACATAGCAGGAGACTACCGATGGTTAGCTTAGCTTACAGCTAGCCTGGCTCTGTCCAGAACCCCCCAAAAATTCACAAATTAACACCCTATATCTTTTTAATCTGTATAAAAAAATGTGTTTAACAAACATGAAAGGCTAGCTGTTTTCCAGTCTTTGTGGTAAGCAAAGCTAACTAACTACTGAAGTAGTTTTATATGTGGTATTGATCATCTCATCTAGTTTTAGTTAGCTATTGGCAAGAAGTTGAGTCGCCTAAGTGCTTTTCCTAAACTTGTATGTGAATGTGTATGTGGTTAAAGTTGGTTTTAGTTTTTAACTTATTTTTTTACTTCTATCATTTAGTTAACATGATTATGTCCTCTTCACTCACACAGTGCTCTGGGTAAATCGACATTATTTGATATCTTGTAAACCCTAAATGCTTAAAAAATGACCCAAGTATATCAGAAACTATTTGAAGATACTTAAAGGAATAGTATGACATTTTCAGAAATACGCTTATTCACTTTCTTACGAAGAGTGAGAAGATTGATACCCTTCTCATGCCTGTCTGTTAAACATGAAGCTAAAGTTAGCAGCTGGTTAGCTTAGCTTAGCACAAAGATTGGAAGCAGGGGGAAGCAACTTTCCTGCTCCGTCAAAAGATTAAAACAAACTGCCAACCATCACCTCTAAAACTCACAGAATCTGTTCCCCCCTTTTCCCAGTCTTTGTGGCAAGCTAAGCTAACCAGCTGCTGGCTGTAGCTTCATATTTACTGCAGAGTTATTATGAGAGCGCTATCAATCTTCTCCTCTAACTCTACAAAGTGAACATGACCATGAATTTCCCCTCTGGAGATCAATAAAGAATCTCTCTTATCTTCATAAGCTTATTACCCAAATTATTAAATGAGAACCTAAATCCTATTTTATTCAAAGATGTATACTGATGTTGAACCAACTCTCAGATAGCATGAAGCAAGACAGCAGTAGTCCAGGCACCAGGCTCATTCCAGGCACTTGTATCAGTTTCTTTTCCTCCCGCCAGGCGTTACCAAAAAAAGAAAACACTAAACCTCATTGGGATTGGCTTGAAGTGGCCCTGTTTGCCACAAGCCTAACATCTCTCTAAGCATCCACCTGGTCTCTTTATTTCCCCCCTCCCACCAGTCAGAAGAACTAAAAGCGGAAAGTGGTGCTGCTAAAAGCGGTTGAAATGGATCCCCTTTGTGTGGGGGCGAGAGGGGAAACGCGAAGGAAAACCCCCACTGTGGGAGCCTTTGTACACGGAGCAAAATCTCTTGGTCTGGGCGATGACGGCGGATGGACCCCTCAGGCAGTTAGTTCAGTCAGTACAGTAGAGGAGATGACAGGGGAGAGGAGACATTTTGTTTGTATGTATGCTGGCTATGTACACAACATAAGCACAAACCGTGATCCTACGTCCCTCCCAATGCATGGTTCTCATACCTTTTATGAGGCCTCTGGCTATTCTTGCTAACAAGCAATTTGTGTGTGAGAGCTGGCCACAGATAAAATATACAGACGGTGGCATGGAAATAGTATAGGAGCTTGGATGCTTACATTTACTGGTCTTTATTGCAAAAGCAGATGGGTTTTGTTGGTCAAGTGATAGAATATAATGAGATTGTTTCTGTTTCATTCCCAAGGGTATCAGAATCTTAAATTTAGCATCACAGCCCAACTTGAAGTATTTTCCCATAGAGTAACCTCCTCTGTTAATGGATCAATAATGGAAATCTCTTTTTGGATTATGTATCCCCCAACCTATTTATCTACAGCCTAATGACCTGTCATCCGTTCCATTTTGACCTTGATGGTCACTACAAAGCCCAGTATCGTCTTTCAGTCTTTGAGGACTTTGAGCTTTTTGAAGAAAGATGCTTTCATGTTGTTTCAATAGATTAACTTGAAAGAGTAGTGAGAGTAATAACGTTAACATCAGTGATTAATGTCTCTTGTCTTGAATCTGTGCCTTTTGCTTTGACTTTTTTAATGCTGCGCCTCGAGAGCCCGCCGGTACGCTGCTACAGCAGTGTACCCAGGCGTGTTTGTTTTCCATCCCCCCTCAAATATGAACTTAATTGGAGCAGAGAAAAGCAAAACACATTCTTCACAGCCAGGATACATGTGAGTGGTTCACATGCCGAAGCAGATGCCCGAGTTGAAGCCGAGCCGTGCATTGTCTTTCCTTCCTGTCTCTCTTTCAGTTCACCCAGACCGGCTCGGACCTTCTGCAATGCTGTGCTGACATAATGAGCATGGGGATGATAAAAATACTAATGCACAAATGGAGCATGCTGCACTGCACACGTTTATGACATATGTTTTAGCATAGCTGCTGATGCTGCTGTTGTCTCCTGAAGCAGAAAAGGAAGAACTTCTTGTGGTCTGGTTTTAAAAAGATGCAGCTGTTTCCTTTTTGAGTCGGCTTTTGATCAGTGGACAGTAGGGTTGCAACGGTATGAGATTTTCACAGTACAATAACCGTCTCAGAAAATATCATGGAATTCACGGCATCACACTATTACATAATAATAATAATAATAATAATAATACATTTAATTAGACTTATATGGTAGAATTTAATACCATAGATAAGCACATGTACATGAAATGATAACCATCAGTTTTCATCACGCTGTATACTGTGAAAGTGGTATACTGCTCTGCAACCCTAGTGGACAGTAACCTGGATAACACATACTTTATGATTCTTCATTCAAAATCCCATTCAGATCCAGCTTTTTACATTATGATATCTACAGGTACGAGGATGCACCCAGTTTGAAATGTTATCAACACTGTGCGGCTGCATTTCCTTCAGCCTGCATGGAGTTCAAAGGTTAGTGTGGTAATGGTAGTGATTGAATGTGTGCTTGGAACCAGGCCATTGATTTGTAGGGGACTGTTTCCAGGCATCATCAGTGGTGATGCGTCACCCATAAGCTCCCCCCGGGACCCTCATCTGGACCACAGCCATAATCCTCTTTGCACAGGCTGTCCTAATGCACCAGAAACCTTACCGTCACTACCACCTAGGAATTCAGACTGGGTGGCTGGCGGTGACTCTGCTTGTTTGTTGTAGCACCAACATGCAGGCATGCTGCTAATATGTTAATATCAAATTTTGTATGAGAACAAATACCTCGTACCAACCTTTTCAGACAAACAAAATAACGTTTTGTTGATAATTTAAACATTTAAGTGTATTTACATTATCATATTGCCAGCTGCATCATGTGTCTAGCTGGGTATGGATGAAAAAAAAAAACAGTTTTTCCCTGTTTTGATCCTCACTGTCAGAGCATCCTGTAGGGCTGTGTACAAATCCTTCCTGCTTTGCTAGGATTTGCATACCATAACCACTAACTTCATCTTAAACCATATATAAAGTAAACCTAAAAAGAATCAGTTGCTTGGTGGAGCTTGTTTGGGGTGGAGGCAAAGCCTGTGAGTAAGTTCACTTTCTTGTTTTCAGTGTTAATTCCAACCAAGTTGTTATTAAATACTACTAGTACTACTAATTGAGGTATTGAGGTTAGAATCTTGTCTGATGTATTATACAGTTCATTTTATTAAACATCAACTGCGGAATTGTAATCTTGCATATTATATATTTAGGTCCATTAGTGATTATTCTGTAGAACATTTTCTCAATTGATTAATTAAAAGTTCCTACAACCCAAGGTAGTAATGTGTCAGTCCAAAACTCAAAGATATTCTGTTTTTCCAATGATAAAACAGAAAATCAGTAAATCCTCATAATTAGGAAGCTGTAACTGGGGAATGTTTGGCAATTTTGGCAGGAATAATTACTTATTTAAATTACTTGAACAATTCATTTTCTAAATAGCTGCTAATTAATTGTTTTTCGAACAACTATTAGCTCTACATACATCTGGAATATCGTGACATATATCTGTATTAGAAAAATATTCTTAGAAATATTATGACATGAATCATATTTATTGCGCAACATGAATGAATGTACTTCTAATCACTGTAATCTCAGTCATCTTGACATTATCAATGTCCCATTAGTTGTCATTTTGTTAATGAAACAGCCAAAAATTAGTAGATATTTTACAGAGCTCTGACAGAGTGAACCTTTTTAAAGCTGATATTTGCTGATCACAGTTTGCTAATACATTGTGCATCCCCTATACTGTAGATGTGCTTACTGTCCCAAGCTGCCAGGCTTTACCCTGTAGCCTACCAGACAAAAGGAAGTGAAGAGAATATGAAGGGAGAGAGGAATGAAAAGCAAATGAGAGGTGGATATGGGTGAGATGGAGGAGGAGATATAGTGAGGCGGAGAGAATCAGACAGACACAGAATGCGGTGGTTGATGGGCTGTCAATTGATGGTCCACATGGAGTTTCCCCTCAGAGCGGAGCTGCCAAGCCTGGCAGAACCCCGTCCCAGTGTGTCTCTATCTGCCCGTTTGTGTTTCAGGAACGCTCTCTGTTGCTCATTACAATCTTTTTACTTTCTTCCCCCCGGGGAGCACCAGGCGTTGAACGGGCACACAAATGAGGCTACCTTCCTACTTTGTATAATGGTGTTCATTCGCAACTGTGGGAGGAGAAAAACAAAGATGGAATTAATCACTCTAGCCCCCCACCCTCTCTCATCCCTCTTCCCCCTTCAAGTTCAGAGCTCCTGCCGACTTTTTTAACTGTTTTATTTAATTACAGACAGCATTAGGGTGCACACAACTGCCGTTGACCTAAATCAGGAAACTGGGGCGTTTTTTTTTCTCCTCGCCCCTCCAACTTCTTACTTCACTCTAGTGATTTTGTCATGAGCAAATTAGCTGAGCCCGGCCATTACTGTGACATTCACTTTCTGCATCTGTTTTTCAGCCGGCCTCTGTCTTGCAGCTGGATCTGAATTAGCTTAGTTAGCCTAGCCACAGCTCCTTCTGTGTAGGGCAATTGGGAATCTCATCCATTTGGGGGTCCCTGACCGGACGAGAGCCATTACAAAACAAATTGGAGAGCTGCCTCTTTGTTCACGCTGATGGCGAGGCAGTAATGGACAAGATTAAAGCAAAGTGTGAAGCAGCTCCTCGAGCTAAAGCTAAATTCAAAGCAGGCACTAGGGATTTTCTTGTGTGACAGTTGAGTATCGGTTAATTATTTTTATGTGAGATGGCTTGAGTGGCTACTCCTCAACTCTCCCTCTGTGTCTCTCGTTCAGTGTAGCTCTTGGCTGTGTGATTTCCTACGTGGTTTGCTTTTACAAACGCAGCTCAGAGTTTGATTCCTGGAAGAAAGCTCTCCAAAACCATGGTGGTTCTCTCTCTCTTTTTTCCCTCATCTCTCCATCTCTCTGGGCCCAATGTTCTCCGACCCCAGGAGTAATCCTCCTTGATCCACCAATGGCATGCAGCGCACAGGAAAATAGCCCCCGACGACAGCTGAACCCCTTAGCCCCGCAGGAATGTTTGACCACGTGCACACACACACACACACGCCATACAGGCCATACAGGCCATACATTCAACCACAGTGCAGAGCAGAACAGAGCACTTCATTCTAAAGATGGCTGTTTTGGAATCAGTTGCAACCAGCCGTCCGCCCTTGTTTACATTAGCAATTTTGCTCTCGTTTATGTTGATTCCGGTTGAACATGAAAACAGATTTGGGGAACGCGTCCCTTCTTAGCTTTTTTTTCATGAGGCCTACATTTCCTGACAGCAAGCGTTATGTAAGGTGACCGAAGCACGTAGAAGGAAGGAAACCCATTTCCTACAGAAAGCCATTAGACATAGTAACACAACTGATTTCCCTGATAGAGCTTTTGTGAAGGTACACCACACACTAGTTTGTATGTCAGAGAGTAGTGTTCAGTTTGACACCTCTTTGAGTAGGTTTTGTAGTTTTTTTTTCGAAACACCTTTATCTAAACCTCCTTAAGTGATCTGCCCCATTACTTGCCCATATTTTGGTGTGTGTGACATCCATTATTGATCTGTGTAAGTTATAGCAGATGTCAGGAGGACTGGCATGCTAACAAGCCAAGGAATTCAGCCCTCGTTTTTCAGTTTTCAGTGTGTGTGGCTGTCTTCATAGGAAAGAATGAGACTTGACATGAGTGCCAATATAGACTCACACTCAGTCATTCTCCATATCTTGTGGCTCATGGAAAGCGGAATGCATGTCACATGAAAATATTTTATTTTTATTCTGAGGCTTGGGCTACAGGACAGATTCCTTACTTGTCATAGTTCTTGGTTTAGTCGCCCCTCACCGCTGTCTCTATCTTGTCATTGTTAGTTCAGCTCTATTGTAGTCTCCACATTAAATTCTACTCTGCTAAGCTTGGAAGGATTTGGGCCAGAGCTTACAAACTTTTGCTGTTGCTTAGAATTGCCTGATACCCAGTGGTACATCCTGTACTTGGAAATGCCACTGTTGAATGCCTCATTGTTTAGAGACCCTTAGGATAATTAACTGATAAATTGTATTGGTAACAGATTTGCAGATTAAACTATGGACTTGCAAAGCAGTACTCCTTTTGGAAGCCAAATGCTTAATTCAGACTCAGGAACATAAGAGTAAAGGGGTCTTATCAATGTTTCTGATTATGCTGATTGTACTAACAGTCATGACTTCCCTGAATTCCCGCTGTGTTAAAACGTGTGATAATTTGTTGTTTTACACCACTCAGATCTAATGGTCAGATAGTTAGTTAGTATAAATCAGATTTGGCTGTATTTTGCACTGTGGTTTGTGTTGTGTTGATGCAAGTTCATAGATGTCCATGTTCTGATAATTTCTTTTGATGAAGTACTTGTCACGTTCCAAGAAATTCAGCCAGAATTTGATTGTGTACACTCTTTGGTGCTCTCGTTTCTACTGATTATGAAAAATAATCACATTTTGTCATATAATTCCCGAAAAAAATCATAAAAAATCTACCTATTGTATATATTCAAAAGGCTGCACCAAGCCTGGAATGGGCCATGGTGTCAAATGTAATGTGTGCTGTGGACCCGGAAGAGTTTTGTGTTAGTTAACTCAGCTGCTCTTCCTCTCCTTTACTCTCGCGCCTCTCTACAGTACAGCGTTAGTTTAAGACATTTATTAGGTTTCGGTGGCGCTTTTTTGTCTTTCACTGGCACTGTTTTGTATCTATTGCTGATCAGGTGGGATTCATGTTGGCTTTTGTAGATAATATTCCATTGTGAAATGGTAGATAGTTTTAAAGCTGGATTTACAGGAAATTAAAATGTACTACACATGCCCACAAACATACACCGACCAAACTGTCCACCAGTGTCTCCACACACACAGTTTATCTCTTTATCATTAAACAAAGCATCCATCTATCTAACACATATCCCTCCAGTCTAGTGTCACTCTAGTCTCCAACATGCTGCTTCACAGTTTGCCCTTTAAGTTGTTACTACTACTCTTTTCCCCTGTTAATGGACACATTCAAAGCTGCAGATTGGTTCCTATTGTGAAGCAGTGACTAGCTGGCCGGCTTAGCTGATAATAAGGTATGCTCCAGTGGCTTGTATTTGTGTAGCACCTGCCATCTGTGTGTCCTTGAGTGGAGCCACTGTGTGTGCGTGTGAGTGACTCCACACTGCCATTTCCTGTGAAGCGTCTTCAATTGCCCTGGCTGTGCTCTGAGGCTATCACCGTCTGTCACTGTGTGTGTGTGTGATTTTTAGCGAGCACACCGAGTTCACGCATGCACATGTCCTGTTCGTGTGACCGTGCGTGTTTCAGTTGGTGCCTCTTCCCGCGTCTCGACCCCATGCCGTGAATCTGAGGGCACATCTAACATCCCAACCTGCACCCAGCGGCCCTTCAGCTCAGCGCGGACGACCCACACTGTGGTCTTTTCATTCACTCTTGCGCTTTTCATACACTCCCCCAGTGACTCGAATCACTCACTGATGCTTCAGTGCTCTCTCTTCTCTTATACTGTCTCTCTGTCTCTTCTTGTCACTGAGCTCTTTGTTTAATCTCCTCTGGAGGAGAGCAGAATGAAGGCTACTAGGCCAGGATGTGAAGTGAATGTATAGAATGACTACACAGCATTTAGGATACTAGTCCATTGGGATTTTCTCTCTTATTTGTCGTGTGTTTTTTTTATTCCCTGTTTTGTGTTTTATCTTGTTTGCAACAAACTAGGCTAAATAAGACTCTTGGTGGTTGGTGGCAGAATTTCCAACATTTAGTAGATATCAAAAACAAAAAATATAATTGCTTGAATTGTCTTCAACTTTATAACTATCCTCAGCCCTATCATTACTGTTGTCATTTCCCCCACCTCACCACTGTCTTTGTCTCTTTCTCTCTGCACTCTAGTTGCTGCGTCTTCTGGGAGGCTTAGCATTTAGCCCTAGCAGCATTGGGTCATTTGTCCGTGATAGTTGATATCAGCCTCATCACTAATGAAAGACTTATGATCCGCAGGGGAATAGGATGAAAATGGGTGGTGAGGTTGAAGTCAATATTAACCCCATGGTACACTGCTGACATTTATCTTCAGGATCTTTCTTTATGCGTTGATTCTTCTCTTTTAACATCTTATTCCCAACTAATTTTCTCTCTTTTATTTTATTTTATTTTTTTACATTTTTTCCTGTCTTAGTTACATTTTACCCTTTCCCTCGTCTCTTGTCTCTTCTGGCACTTCCTCATCCCTTCATTTTAATTTGTTCTTTGACCTCTGTTGATCGACCCAACTCTCAGGCTAACCTTTCTCCTCGTCCTGAGCTGAGAAGCGTTTTTTTAGGCTTGTTTAGATACTGCTGGAATGAACGCACACAAGTGCACTTTAACACACATACAGAAACATAATGTAGGTGCACAAAGATACCAAGGTGTGTGGGTGTTTGTATCTAGAGGTCATGCTGTGGTTTTTCACAGAAATGAAGCTGTACAATTGTTCATTTCCTCACTGCCCTCATCACCATAGCCCTATACCCTAGAGAGCTTAAAGTACATTTATGTGTTTATCTGCCCCCGTTTAGCACAAGGAAACATGGATAGATTTCATTCAGCAGTGAGGAATGCTGAACAATAGTTTTAATTTTAGCGCAGAAGAGGTTATTGTGTGCGCTATTGAGTTGTGGGAAGTTCATCCATCGTCTGTGTGCTTTTGTGTCAGTCCTCCCACCCTACAATTGGGAGTACGGCGGCATGTTGCCTTTATAACAAATCGGTGCACAAAACATCATCTGCATGTGTGCGTAATAAAATGCGGAACTTGTTTCCAGGCTACTGTCGTGCAACAACCCAGCAGGGTTTAACTAAGAGGGAGGCTTCCATATGGTTGTTCATGGCTCAGTGCAGATTCAGAGATGCTGGGCTACCCTCCCTCACCACGCTAACAACATGCACGTGGGTGTGTTTGTGTGTGTATCAAGTGCCTCCGCAGACCTATACGCGCAATCTCATGCATATGTGCATGCCGAGATACTGTATGTGTGCAGGACAGAATGCTTTTCATCAGAGTGGGGTGGGGATATATTTTTAATGAGGCGATAAGCACCAGCTGGCTAGTCTGATACAACGGAATTGAGTAGTATGATACCAGGACATTAACACAGTAGCACACGCTGCGTGTACAAATGAGAGCCATCCTTCAAACACTGAGCTGCACAGCTCACGCATCGTCCATAGGCTTGAGAAAGCCCACCTCATGGTTCAAGGTCCAGTTCAGATCATTATTAGACAATCTAAAAACACCTTTTGGATGGATATACAGAAGAAATTTGTTTCCCTAAGCTGACGATCCACCAACAAGTTGTCTGTTTCGGAGAGAATGGTAGAATCTAATTTAGTGCTTTAGTGCATGATCCATAAATCTAGAGGATGATGTCTTACATAATCCCACAGAACCTGTTGGATAACTGATCATAGACTGACTAAGCAGGGATTCAGGGTGAACAGAGAGTGTGTAAAAAAAGGTGTTGGGTGACCATGAGCCTCCACAACAGCTTCAAAGCTCCCTGTCATATATCCTCCAAGTCTTCATAACTCTACTGGAGGGATGAGCACCATTCTTCCAAAGGTGTTCACTCCATTTGTGTTTTTATTTAGGGTTTTGGAGAGCACGGTCTGCCATAGTGTTCAGGGGAATATCATTCACTTTTCATCCTCATCAAACCATTCTGTGACCCTTTGCTGTCTTTAGAGGAGTGTATGCACATGTCATCTGTATGTTTTAGCAACTATACAAGGCCTGGGTTTGAGAAACCTGCTGTTGTCCTGACAATGTCTCTGTGTCTCTCATATACAGTATAACCGTTCTTTGCTGTTATCTAACAAGTGGGAGCTTTGCTTTTTTCTGATCAGTTCCCCTACTTTAATGTCATTCCTTGCCAGAGCCATACTGAAGACGAGCAACAAGTTGTCTCTTGGTAATTACGCTTTTAACAGTTTGTTGTACATTCTGTACCTGAAGCAGTCATCACAGTAACAAGGCCTTGGAGCTGATGAATGCATCTGGTTTTGAAGATGAAATATTTTAGAGTCCATTGGTTCACAGTGTCCATACCTGCTGCAAGTCAAGGTAGAGAGATCAGTAACTTTCCACATTTTAAAATCACAGGTCTGAAAGAGCACCGATGAAGTGTTAAGTGTGTGTGATAGTGGTGTGTATGTATTTATCATGTGCCTGCATAAGACATACCAGCTTTTAAATCAGGCAGAAACAGCGATTTCAATCCCCTCATGGCGCTAATGTTAGCTTCATTAGTTAGCTAGCTACAGCTGATGAAATCTACCAGCGACAGTTGTCATTTCAGCCGAAAAAAAATACGTTTATGAGAAATGAGAGGCCTCCCTTTGCTTTTACCTCTGTCAGAAATCAAGGACCCATTGTTTAAAAAATGTGGTAAGTCTGCCACTGTAAACTGCTTATGTGCCGTGTGAGAATGGAAAGTGTGAAAGAAAAGGTGCAGCAAAAGTAGTTAAGGGGGGCTGGACTTTAAATTTCTATCGCTTAATCCACCAAGTGTATCACTTCATATACAGATATTTCCATCGTGTCGTGCAGCCCTCTCTTCTTCCCTGTCTTCTCCTTGATTATTTTGATTGTTGTTTGTGCTCCCTCCTCTCGTCCACACCTCTCTCTGCTGGCCCCGCCATCAGTGTCTTCTTATTTTGAGAGCCGGCGGGGAGCATCTATCTTCCCCTCAAGCTGAAATACAGCACAGGGGCAACCAAAGTGAAGTGGAATGCACAAGAGCTGACAGCTACTTATCTCTCCTGCGTCTCTCTTTGATTCACTCTCCCTAACTCTTTGTTTCTCCCTCTCCTCCCGTCTCTCTCTCCTTTTGTGTTGACTCTCTCCACTGCATTGTTTGTTAGACTCACTGTTCCGCTGTCTTAATCTGTCCTCCACGTCCTCTCTCTTTCTCACGTTCTGTCTGTCTTCACCCAGACACTCTCCTCTTGCTCCCCAGTCAGCACATATCCATCTTGTGTCTGTATGTCTACGGGCTTGAGGCTGCGGCTATTGGCTACATTGCACTGTCTTTCCCATTTTAACACAAATAAACATTTTAACTAGGCCATTGCAGCGGTTTTACCTGCTCTGCCTACAAAATCCGATTGATTTGGTTTCACCTTGGGGCAGCATCTTCCATTTCTTTCCTTTTTCACATGAATGCCGCACCTTCAGTGTATGATTTAAGGCCAGCCAGGGCTGCGAGTTAAAACCACAGATGCTGTTTTTGGTGGATTTTGTTTCATCACTTTTTCATCATCGTTTCATCATCCTCAATGTGGACATGACTGCTTGTTTGGGTGGCTATAGCCTGGAGCAATGAAAAGAAGTATATGTGGTGTTTTTTTTCCCCAGTAGTCGGTGAAGGTAATATTGCTGATGTCGTGTCCATGAGATGTGATGTCAGACAGTAGTGCTCCTGACGGCTAAACGTACAACCTGCCAAATACATCACATTACCTATGTGGATTGAGAATGTATGTGTATGTATGTGTCCACACATTCACAGGTAGGCACGTGTTCTGTTCAGGGCACATGTTCACTCTGCTGATTTCCTGTCGGTTTTGGGTGTGCGGGTGTGTTTACATCTGCATGTGCTACTGCAGCACAAGTGCATAATTTGTTGTAATTAGCCTGAAGGGAGTTTGAAGTGCAGATAGAGGTCAGTCACATACGAAAAAGAGTAGTTAAGGGATGGTAGAGATAATACAAATCCCCTTGAATATGAGGGGGAGTGAAGAGGTCGCAGTGAGTCAGAATGAGAGAGAGACAGATTGATGCTGTAGGTTTCATTTGACACACCCACTTTTAACTGTTATACCTCAAGGAAGAAGAAGAAGCAGATGTTTGCTCATCTTTCTTCTTTTTCTGCTCCATCTGTCAGTGGGAGACGCAGCCTACTCTCCACTTATCTATCTCTGTCCCTCTGATTCTCCCACCATCTCTCTCTACAATTTCTCTTTCCCTCCAGCTTTTTCTTGTATTGCTTTGTCATAAGCCACACACACCCTTCATTCCCTCCTGTCCCTCCATGTATTTTAGCATTTCTTCCTCCACTCTCCCATCTTTCGTTCTGCAGAGTGGGAGGATGTGTAGGCACCAGCGTCGGTGTGACTTCAGCTGCTGCTAAAAATTTAACACTAGAGCTTCAGCTCCCAGCATTAGCATCTGGAGTGTTGAGAGAGAGAGAGAGAGAAAGAGTGGATGCTTTTTGTGAGTGTGGTGTCATGCGGTTTGTCAAAAACCTGAAGTAAGCAATGTATAATTTAAAGGATAATTCTTGCTTATCACATCTTGGGTTGTACTTTTGTTATTTGGCTATCATTCTATGTTAACATTGTGCTCACCAAGTTAATTGCTGGTATCTGGGAACGCAGTAACACATCTATACACAACAACGAGAAAAAAAAGTCCTAGGTTACTCAAACCTGTGCGACCTCTAAAATTAGAACCTAAACTGTCCATTTTAAACAACCATCCGTTTGCAGACCTACTTCCTGTTTCAGCTTTGGCGTAACGTACCATAACACCCATAGGTTTCCGGTGTATTGATAATGAACATTTATATTTCAGTGTATCTTCAAATATAATGGTTTAAATAATGTTATTCAACACTTGGCTGGTTATCTTGACTGGCACAAATGGTGGAAATAAACTGGTATTCTTTCATTTCATTTCAATATTATACTGGAAAAGTTTAAGAGCAACAATTTAGTTACAGTAAACGGGCCTGACTCACTTTAAAAACTGGTTTACAGCAGGTTCCTGTTCTGCAGCAACATAGAACAATGAACACAATTTCAACACATTTATACAGGACATTATTATTGACTAGACAGATAAAAACAAGTGAAACTTTAAATAAGGGGAAACAAGACTAAAAACAAAACATGAACAACCAACAAAGAATGACTGTTAAGAAGAAACAGCTTATATGACTTTTTGAAATATGTGATGGATGATAATGTTTGAATGTGATGGGGAATGTCATTCCAAATTTTAGTGTAAATATAGAAAAAAGATTTCTGACCGTAGATGTTTTTGTATGATGGAACTGGAATGAGTGCCTGTGAGACTGACCTAGTGAAGCGTAGTGGTCTCATATTGTATGTCGGAAGAAGACCTTTAAGTGCCGGTGAGCTATTTTGAATCTGAAAGTAAAATGCAATAGCATTACTGTTTACGTAGTTCTGATAAGTCAAAGCATTTGTGCGTGTGAGCGCACTGCAATGATGAGACCACTTTGGAAGATTACTGTGAATCTTAAGTGCTCGGTAATATAGTCGTGCTATTGGTTCAGTGATGTCCTTAGTGATAAAAGACCAGATTGGAAGACAGTAGGACATGGTTGAAAACACAATGGCATGTAGATAAGTTTCAGAAACCGAAAAAGGAAAGATATGACCTAATCTTGTTATACACATAGAGTTTCTGATTCAACTATTTTTTCTTTAAAGCTACACTCATCAATATTTTTCTATTAACAATGGAAGAAATTACTATGTGTAATGTAAAAGGTGTCACTTGTAGCGACAAACTAATAGAGAATTTTCATTCAGTTCCGTAGTTCCCCTCAGCTCTAGGGAGCATTTTAGCATCTTTCAGCTCATTGTTTTGGTTTTACGCGCAACTTTAATGTTTTTTTTGACTCTGACTGCTTTCATCAACCTTGTTTCCAGGCTGCTGCTCTCTGATAAACCCACTGTATGCTACCTGCCAGTACCAAGTCAAAGTTAGCTACTTGCTGGTGAAACATAGTGGAGCGTTTAGCAGCTACACATTCAGATATTTAACTCAGGGGTTGGTGGAGAACAACACAAAGCTACAAGGAGAGTAAATGTTGGGCTCACATTTGCCTTGTGGGCAGACAAATAACTGCAAATAAATGCTAATGTTGCTTTGTATCTGCTGGATGTGTCAATAGGCAACTGTATTGGTTTGGTGTTTATTTACAGACATAACAAGAAGTTGGATTCTGGTGGTGCCTCAACAGGTGTCCTCTGTTCTCCGGGGACCGCTGGCGTCAGATCGCTTCCCAATGAAATCCCGCCTGGTTTGTTATTGGCAAGAATGCCATTCAGCCCAGTTGGAGGAAGTGTCCCTTATGTTGTCATGCACCTCACTGGCTGTGACTAGCTTTCCCAAGGGATAAAAGAGATGAGTTACAGGAAAGTGAGATTATATTAGAAAGGACGATTGGGATAAAGATGAGAGGAGTATTTCTTTAGTTGCTTCAGAAAGTGTACAAACCAGCTAAAAGTATTACTTGATAATGTAGACATCAACAATGACAAAAACAGGAATAACAATGTCATTACCACACAGAAGCCACATTTATGCAGGTGAGATAAAACCTCCCAAGAGGATTATAATAATCATCTCATCTCAACTTTGGCATCAGTGGGCTATCAAATACATGCATGTGGTTAGCTTTATACACATACACACACACACAGGAAGATTAATGCCCGGGAATGAGGCGAGGTTTTAGCGCACTGACCTATATTTCTATTTAATCTGAGTCATTTATGATTCTTCCTGCTCAGGTCAGTAGGACAGAATGAATGTTGCTTTCGTTGCTCTGTGTTTTCCTGCTCTTTATGACTGAGTCAAAAGCTGATGTCACCTTAGTGGGTAATAATGCTTAAAAAAACTGTTTACTTGCACTTTAGTTAGAAAGGGTAAATTAACAAACTCATTGTGTGGATGTGTGTAGAACAGGTACACAGTGCGAATCATGCTAGAGGAGTTGTGGAGGGGAAGGCAGCAGAAGTTCATAGAAGTTCATTCTCTTTTTAATAAGTGGCTCTGTGTGTCACCTGCACAGCATATGCTTCTTTCATGCATCAGATACTGTAGGTATAAGATTTCAGCTTCGGCCTCTGACACTGAGGCAATGCCGAAATGATTTTGAGCCCGCAGAGCTGCACTTTTTTGCCATTACAGAAACGGAATAACATTCCTCACACAAGTCTGCCTCGAAAGCTCCCGCTCCAGCAGTGTGATTTGAGCGAAGGGTTATTGTTGCTACTGAGCACTTTTGTGATGTTGGTTAGTTTGCCATCTCCACACACACAAAGGCAGCGAAAGGAACCTGGCGGCCATCAATGGCGAAGGCGAAATGAAAGCCGTTCCTCCTGGGTGATTCTGCTGGCCTGGCTTTTGTCTGCGCCGCTTATCAGACCTCTTGTGTGTGTGCACACATGTGTGCGTGATTTCGTTTTGTATGTTTCTGTGTGCACCAACTGCCAAGTTGAGTCCTGTTCAAGGCCTTCTCAGCGTCGCTACTTTCAGGCGCCTGCCTATTCTCTTCTCCCGCTGCCGACCCCTGTTGATTCCCATGCTTTAAAATGCATGATGCCACTTCCCAGCATTTCAGGCTAAACCAGAGAAATCAACTATTTGCAGACGAGTGCACACACACTGACTTAATCTGCCTCCAGCTCACACTAAAGCTGTCAGATACCTCTCCTACTCTGTCACACTCCTGTGAGTTTCTGTGTATTTGTGTGTGCAAGTGTGCTTCATATATGCATAAATATGTCTGTGTGGTTTGGATTGTCTTACTGTATGATCCTTGAGTAAGTCCTTGTGTGTTGTTAACCACATTCACAGACTCACTGCCTTGAATCCATGAGGACACTGTATTTTGACATGACGTGGAGGCATTTTAACCCTCATTTAACCAAATAGAAAGCTAAGTGCCTGAAGTCTTTGATTAGGAACACAGCGTGCATGACGTTGGCTAAGACAAAACATAGCTGAGCTAGTTTTTGTCTGAGTAGGAATGTTTTAGTCACATTGCTCGAATAAAGGACAATTTTGGTTTGGCAGTTGTGACAGTGTTATGCTTTTGGACGGTGGAAATGCAGAACGTGCACCATGAGGAAGTGAAGAGGTTTATTGGCATAGTTAGCTTTTAGTTCTGTGTTTAACTGTAGGTGCTTTTTAAAGTTCACTATTTAAATGTGTAAGAAATGGGACGAAAACTAGCATTGCTTCTCCATTGTGGATATCGCTCTTCCTTTCTTCAGAATCAACCCATTAACCTGTTTACCCTTCCTTAAAAATGTGTGTTTGCTTGTGGGTCTGTGCGGGTTTCATAATGCTCACGTTTGCAGTCCCACACACAAATTAAATATTCATGATCCTTACATGCATTTGGCAGTAGTGGACGCCAGTGGAGCACCACCAGTTGCTGTGTTTTCAAATTAACATATTAATGATATAAATGCTGTATAATTAACATGTGGGAGTGGATTATGCACATGAATCGTTGTCAGATCACTCAGAGAGAAGAAAGGGTCCGGCTAATGAGGTTAAAAAGCACATTAACGAGCCCTTTGAATGCAATTTGCCATGTGATTTAGTGCAGAAAAGCTGGTAAAAGCGGTGGGCTGTGAGACAGAAATCAGTAGCTTCTTCCTGCTTCTTTAATGTTTTTATACTTTAATGGTGAAATCTCTGTAAAATTGAGTCTAGAAGCAACATAATATCGAGCTTTGATCACTGGCGGTATACCTGCCTCATTCAGTCGTCGCTCTGGCCGTTTTTGAAAGAGGAATGCTGGTGCTCTTCTTACTCAGGGCCTGTGGCTGTGTTTGTTCTTCTAAGGGGCTTAGACAGAGCGACAAGCAAACCAAATGTAACATGGTTTGACAGGCCTCAACTCCAAGTGGCAGCCTAAAACACATGTAAGCCTAATCTGAGCCAGTAGGCTTTCTAGGGCTCTCGACTTACACTTGCAAACTAGCAAACACACACAAATTCCTAATGGATTAAGGCGAGATGAAAGCGCATTAAACAGATCGAAATGCAACCTCTGACATCAAGATCCAGTGTGGACACAGTTGCTGTCGGTTAATGAATAGATTGTTTCCTTTCAGTGCAGCTTTGTCTGGTCAGATATGTGAAATTGGGCTGCAAATAATGATTATTTTCACTATTGATGAAGCCATGAATCATTTTAATGCTTGATTACCAAATATTAATTTAGTTTACACAGTGTCAAAAAAATTAAATGGCTCAACTCAAGTTCCCAAAAACCCAAGGTGACATTTTAGATGTGTTTTGTCTGACCAACAGTCCAAAAAGCCAGATATTTTCAGTTTACAATAATATAGGAACAGAGAAGAACCGGAAATCAAAGCTAAAAGTCGTACAGCAGCCTTGCTAGCGGCTCTGCGTGGCTACTCAGCCACAGTGGCGCTTTTAGCTAAATGCTAACGTCAGCATGCTAACATGCTCACAATGACAATGCTAACATTCTAAAGTCTAGCTGGTATAATGTTAACAGTATTCACCGTCTTTGTTTATTGTGTCAGCATGCTAACATTTGCTAATTAGCACTTAAGTACAGCTGAGGATGATAGGAATGTCGTTAGGTTAACAGGTATTTGGTCACAAAACAATGAGTTGGACAAAGTGAAATTCTGACTTGACACTAGATGGAACGGATCACCAAAGTGATTACATTTCCTTCTGAGGGGGATGTGTGTATACCAGATTTCATGGCAATCCATTCAAAAGGTTGTTAGGATATTTTAGTCTGGAACAAAGTGGTGGACCGACCGGCCAACCAACATTTAAGAGACAAATCTGAACCCAATATGCATAAATTAATGTAAATAATTTAGACCGATAATTAGACTGGGTTAATAATATAATCGATCTGAACAGACCCAAAAGAGAGAACACGAACACTGAACACATTATACATTCAGTTAACAAGCAGCCGCTGTTGAAACAGTAACAATAGAGGTCATTTTTAAACTCCTAAACCCATGTGTCTTCTGTGACTTTCTAAGCTTTGATGATTAAATGCTTCACTTGTGTTATTAAAGTGTGTCTATAAATATATACTATGCTAAAATGAGCAAAATATTGCATTAGCCGTTGCATAAATGTCATAACATAATTAAAGTGTTTCTGATTTTCTCATTTCTTAAATGCTTATTTTTAATTAATTTAAATGAATTACTTGTTCTCAGTTGTGATTAAAGTCTAGGTTATTTAAAATGGGGTGAGTAATAAAGGATTATTTATTTATTCATTGCATAGTGACAGGTAGCAGACAGGAAGTGGGGAGAGAGATCGGGGTATGACATGCAGCAAAGGTCGAGCTAGAATCGAATCCTGCAACAGTTGCAGCCGTGAGGCATCTGTAACCATTCAGCTATATAGCTATTTTCAGTGAATGTAATATTTCCTATTGGCCTTTGATGTGAGCAAACTTGAACCTTTTTATCTTGTTCCAAGTTTCATTATGTCCTCTCAGTATCTCCCTTTATGACCTTCACATAAACGAAGAACCCCAAAGTGACCTTCTTGTCTGAGATGAGTGCTGCCATGTTAGCTCCATGAAGACGACACACTGCAACAGTGATACAGCAGCAGCTCTCCACCAGAGACCCTCTGAATTTTATTTCAGCTTCTATATTTGCTCTCTGTTCCTCCGTTGTTGCATTCGTCAGTCTCGATTCCCTTGCCTCTCTTGTTTTCTCTTGAGAAGATTGACAATGAACATGGTTTTCCCCTGTCTGTGTCTCTTTGTCGTCGTGTTTCTGTTTGTCTGCATGACTCTTCTGGACTGCCATCTTAGTGTCCTGTGTAGTTTGGGGCAGATAGTTTGGTCAAAAATAGCAGCGTCCTCGCCATGACCCAGTGGACCGGTGTCACATAGAATCAGGCTGTGTGTGTGTTTGGGTGTGTCAGGAAGGATCAGAGTTTGCCTTTTGGTGGCTAAAATGCTGGTCATTAGAAGCCATCCGGAAAAAGGTTCAATAGACAGATAATATGTGTGGGTTCATTTCATAACAGAGCATCAGCAGGTCTGCTTTTGTTCAGCTTATGCAATAGGATATTCATGGACCAGTGGCATCCACTTAGATGTGCCATGTGTGTGCTTTGGTCGTTTGCAGGACTTTCCTCTGCTATGCCTGTTCTTGTGCTCTGCGGCAGCTGTGTAGTCCAACAGCCATGAATGGCATCTTTCTCCCAATTTGCACTATGCGTTCTCTTTTTCTGGCGTAATTGGACACAATCCACGCAAATGGAAGAATACAACAACAAATCAATTCCTTCAAATGTAAAGCACCTTTTCCTGTCTTAGTGCATCATTTGGCGCTTAGCCAGCCCAGACATTTGACAGACAGATAGTCAGAGGCAGAAGGATGACAGGCAGTTAGAGACAGACGGACATACAGCAGCTGGCTTGTGGATCGACAGGCGGGAAGCTTTCATTTCGCAGCAGAAATAAAAGACGACTTGAAACTGAATAATTTAGTTGACTGCAGCTGGGAAAGTCACTTGGATAATTCATGCATTGGGCACACTTTGTGACTGTAAGTGTGTTTGCTGTGATTGCGTCCATCTGTGTGTGTGTGTGTGTGTGTGTGTGTGTGTGTGTGTGTGTGTGTGTGAGTGATTGAGCTTTGAATGAATTACAAAAACTAGGCAAGTTTTGGGTTTCTCTGCGTGGACGTGTGTGCAAGCGGTTGGTCTTTGAATGAATTACAAAGTCAGATGTGCACTTGTGACAAATCCCTTGTAAAGATAGTGTTTCTGCAGCTTGAGGGATAACGAGGAGTTGGCGAAGCTTCAGCATAAAATGCAGAAGGACACAGACTAACACACACATGCACACACAGAGTTACGTGTGTCTAGCTGCTGTTTGATTTCATCAGCAGACTTGATCTCAATGTCAACATGAGAGAGTGGGTGGATGGGTAATTCAACTGAATCCTCTCTTGGGAAGTGGGCTACTCTGCCAGGAACAAAAAACCCTAAATATAAAAACTTAAACACTTCTGGCAGACAACCTCTGTTTAGCTGATGATATTTCTCTTTGAGTGCAGCTTAGTCTATCAGGAAAGTTCATCGGGTTGTTGCTAATTTTCATAAAAAACAAAACAAATTTTTTAGAGGGTGCGTCAGTTTCAACTAAACTTTCCTGGTGTAAGATGACAGTACAGTAAATGGGCTCCTCTTATAATGAGAGGTGTTCAGAAAAATGGGGGAGAAAATGTAAATTTGGTGACGATGTGCACCTGAATCTCTCTAAGAAAATGACAGAATTACATAAATGTTTACACTACTATATTTTTGGACTCAGATTATTGTTTTTTTTATTATGATTTGGTTTCGACAAGTATTTTGGTTTTCAAATAAATATCGATAAACTCATGGATTCAAAAGAACACTGAGCCCTATCCATTAGGGAGCCAACTCTAACGGATCTTTGTGACTTTTTTGGATTTACTGAATGGTAAGAATTTTCCATGAAACATTACCTGTGTCTCCACAATGTTTGTACTCTAGATCTCTGGGTGCAACCAACTGTCTTTAAATTGGGCTGGATTAAATATTATCCCTCTCCAGCGGGGGAAAATTCTCTCAGTGCTGTTTGGACGATGCGTTCAGGTACAGTGGGCGAGCCCCGCGGGCAGAGGAAATGAAATTCTCTCTAAACACTTCAGCTGTAGCTGGAACCCTCTCAGTTCTGCATGGCAGTGACTCTTGTTATACATTTCCATTTCAAATCCCAGTGAAGCTGCATTTTTACCTCTGTCTGTGTGTGTGTGCGTGTCCATGTGTAAATGCCATGTCTGTGTGTGTGCGCTTGCATACGTTGCTGTCTGAATAGGCTGCTTGTGTGAATTTGCTGTCTGTGAAAAGAGGATGTGTAGACATTTCTACAGCGTGTGTGTGTGTGTGTGTGTGTGTGTGTGTGTGGATTGATCTGTCAGCGTTTGCATTTCAGTGTATGTATGAACATCATTGAGGAGTGGGTGACATCTGCATGAGCATGCAGGTTTAAGTTAGCTTGGCTGTGTGTGTGTGTGTGTGTGTGTGTGTGTGTGTGTGTGTGTGTTTGTCAGGCTGCTGTGAGCGAGTCGGCAGGACACAGCTCTCTGTCTGAAGAGCTGTCAACTGACACTCTCTGCTGATGGCTATTACACTCTCACAGCACAAAGTACCGTTCACTGCTAAGCATCTCTCTGTCCCTACCTCCTTACGTATCCTCCTGTTTATATTTTAAGCTACATTTCAAAACTTGTACAAATTTCAATCTTAACACAACATGCATTATATCTCCTTTTCATAATAATGTTTCAAACACCCTGTGCTTCCTTTGTTTGGTGTACAACTTGGCCACTTGCTCCAAACCTCCATCTGTTATATGCATAATTCCTCTCTCTGCCTGTTTACTTCTCCTTAAAGGGGCACTCAATGACTATTATTGCACTTCCACAAGGTCTTCATGTCTTTGTGTCTAAAATCAGCGGAGTGCCCCTTAAGTTTTTCCGTATGACGTATTGACATTTCCAGTTATTTGACCTGAGAGGACAACACAATTCCTTCGCTGTTCTGTGTCCATGGTTTCAGTAAAGGGTTGTATCAGGTCTGTAGAACATGATATGAGAGATATGAGATTTTTCTCTCAGTAGGGAACGAATCGCTACAGTAAACAGTCCAATGTGAATCAAATACCGGCTTCTCCTTCTATCGCTGCATCACACAAAATGTTCCATGACCCCTGAGTGTTCAGGACTGAATGGGTGCTGCAAATGTCCTCATGTTAAGATAGCTTCATGTGTTCTGTGTTACATAGAATGTTTTTATTACTATTTTGAGTTTGTGCAGAAATACAGAGAGATTTTATAAGCTTTGATTTTATTTCACCTACACAGATTATTGATTACACCTCCTCTCTCTTTCCCAGAAGCATTTTGTATCACTCTGCTTATGTCTTAGGACTTTTTTTAAAACTTTGCATAACTAAGCTCAAAAATACAAAAAAAACAAAAAACAACTCATGTGGGTGTTTTGTGCTTCTTTTTGTTGTAGTGCTGGCCAGTTTCCGAGGGACTGTCCAGCATGGCCTCCCACTTGAAATTGGAGACACAGTGCAGATCCTGGAGAAATGTGAAGGTACAGTGCACACAGTACACACTTAGTATATGTACATTGCTTTTAAGTTAGTTGTTTCTGTGTTAGAGAGAGAAATAATTGAAAAGAAACAGAATTACATGCAAGTAATTTTGCTTGGTTAATGAAGTGAACACATGCACAGATATGTTTCCTCTTTTTGTTAAATATACAGATCAAGTGAATCCATGTGAAAGCTGATTTTCCTTATTAAATCACAAGTAATTGGCACAGTACTGTATGTACACGGGCACCCACACAGATTTATGCATGCAACCACAGACAGGCCCAGAAACAGACACATTTGCAAGAAAAAAACGCAAGAACGCTTCGATGTGTGTTTGCTGATCAAGTGCAGGAAGTTCACCTGGTGGACATCACACTTCTCATAGATCTTCTTGAAAGTGGTGCAGTGTGTGCACAAATGAGCAGCATCATGTCTGTGATGAATGGCTGGGGAAATTAATGTTTGCTACTGTTTCCTGCACCACAGACTGGCTGCTTTTCCCGCCTTCCTGCCCACGCTGAGTCTGTTTTTCTCTTCTGCTGGCTTTCTCTAACACTCTCTCTCTCTCTCTCTCCCTCGTGCTGTCGGTCTATCCCTATCTATGTTAATATGTTTTTTCACTTTGCATTCTCTATCCCTGTCCTTGGGCCTTTTTTTTGTGAAATTTCCAGAAGAATATGAAAGCATTTAACCACAGCAAAGCCACACTCTCATGCACACCTTAACACAAATAAGCAGCCATACACACCTCCCTCTTCCGGTGCTCTCGACACACTCTGTCTCGCTTCCTGTTGGGAGACAGAAGCACACACTCACACCGAGAGAGTCAGCCAGTCGAGCAGCCAGTCGTGCAGCCAGCCAGCCAGAGAGATGTGATATTGCGGTTAAAGGCCCGGAGGAAGTAGACAATAGCACAGCCAGCGGAATGCTGGGTCCAGAATGGAGGAACGAAATAAGAATCCTGCCAGCAGCGAGGAGGCTGAGAGACAGGCTGCTGACAGCAGAGGAGACAGACTAATGGGTCTGCCACATGTTGATACTGTTGACACGGGAGCGTACCATGTGAAAGTGTCTTTACTGACATGTGGCTCCTGTCTGTAAAGGCACCGCCTCAGTAATTGATTTTCGACTTGGCAATTTTGTCAAGTTTCTGACAGCAGTGAATACATTAGACTAAATGCACAGTATATTGTTAAACTAATGTAAAACAGTGGTTTCCAACCCAGTTTTATCTAATTTACAGTCACAGCCCTAATAACACTTCATAGACACAATCTATTATGTCATGTCCAAATAACTTTAAACTAGATGTCAGTTATACATTTCATACAAATAAATGTTCCATTTTTAGATTGGTTTGGTCAAGTTTGAATTTATACTACTACATTATTTTACTACAAAAAAGGCAAAAGTGCGAAGTTTCAACTGTTTATCCATTACTTTTATCCAGCCTATTTGTTTATCCATTACTATTGGCCAACTATTCCAGCTATTTATCCCTTTCTTTTATCCATTGCAACAATTTATCCATTTCATTTTGATAACTATTTCAACTTCATTCTCAATCACAACATATGGGGTTCAGGTGTTACAGCTTGTTCATGTTGGTGAGGTGTGTACTGCACAGAATCGTATATATATTTTCCTTGTTGGAATCACTGATTGAAAACAGTGATGAGTTACTGATCTCATACAGGCGTGTTACTATCCTTTCCATCCTATCCATATAACTTTGCAGAAAGGAGTCATAGTACTTGACCTATGCCACTAAAAGAATGACTCATCTTGGAAATACTGAGCTGTGTTCCACTGTGCAGGCCGAGACGAATTACTCATTCAATGCTCTTCTGACCATGCATGCCTGAAACAAATCAGGGAGAAAATATTACCTAACTGTAATGTTGCTCTGGCGAAACCCAACAGTGATTAGAATAATCTAATACATTTACATTTGAGTTATGAAGATAATGCTCTTATCTGGTGGGACTTACAATCACTGCAACAGTGGAATGAGCTTAAATTGTCAGTTTGGATAAGACCATCAGCTCAAAGCCTCTGCTGTAAATGTATTAGATTGTTTCTATCAGTGTTGGGATTTGCAAAAGAATCAAGCAAGTACTAATTTGGCTTGAGTTCAGACTGGAGTGTGTAATAGTGTGAGAAGAGCATTTATTGGGGTATGTATGTGAGCCACAGAGTTTGTCACCTTTTTCTGTCTGTTTTCTTTCCACATCTGCTAGGACAAGTCATAGTGAGATTTACAAGGTTTTCAGTGGCTCAGTGTTTCACAGGTTTCACACTGCTGCACATTTGTTTGTGGTCACAGTAAACACAGGTTAAAAATAAACAAGTTACTTTGTACCACAATGCTATTGAGTGCTGCTTGACAAAATCTAAAATGGTGTTGACATTTTTAGTGGTTGTGGAAAGTTATTCAGTGAAGTACCTAGTCAGGAATCTGTTAATGTCTCTGTCCCCTTTTCATGTGACACTGAAGTGGAATAAAACTGATTGTCTGGAGAGATTACATTTTATGTACATGCAGCCAGCAGAAGGATTGGATCATAATCAATAAATCACATGCATAGCCTCTCTCACGCATTCATTGTGAACAAGTCTCTTTGATCTGGCCTTGTCCTGGACTATTTTAAACAGGCTTGGACCCTTTATCTCCTTAAGAAACCTGGATTAGATCCCACACTCCCCCATAACTACTGTCCTATATCAAAATTACCTTTTGATTTTTAAAATGATTGAAAAGGTGGTTGCTAAGCAACTTGTATAAATAATGCAAGGAAACAATATATTTCACAAATTTCAGAAAGAACCACTATACGGAAACATCCCTACTCAGAGTAACTAATGACATCTTATGGTGAGTGTGAAACTCACTATTCCCATTTTGCTGCACTTGAGTGCAGCCTTCACTACATTGATCATGTAGTTCTACTCAACAGACTCAGGAACTGGGTTAGCCTAGGTGAAACTGGTCTTAATTGGTTTTCATATCAAACAGAGATTTTAAAGTCACTGCTGACAGCTTTGGTTCTTTAACTGGTGGCAAGCAAGACACTTAACCCCTAGTCGCTTCAGAGGCGTGGTATCTGAAATATAAAGCAATTGTAAGTAAATGAATAAATGTAATGTAATGTCAACTACTCTCATGTCATGTGGTCCCACAGGACTCAGTCCATGACCCTAATTTGTTTGTTTGTGTCTGTTGCCCTTTGGCCATGTTATTAGCCATTTCACCCCTGTGTCCTGCCGTTTTTATGCCGATGACTCCCAGTTGTATGCCTCAGTAGCATTGAATATAGTAACAATCCATTATGGACTGGGTGGTTTCCAACTTCCTGCAGCTCAACACAAAATCCTGAAGTTCTGGTGACTGGTCGTGTATATATTTCTACCACCTTGGACCACTAACAACTAACACGAAACACTCAGCTACAAACTCGGGAGTTGTTTTTGATCAGTACCTCAACTCCAGTCTGCACATTAAGAGTCTTGTCCAGTCCTGATATTTACAAATCAGAAAGACTAATCCTGCCCCTAAACATAGTCGAACAACACACCCTCATTTCTTCTCACCTGGACGACTGTATTTCATTATTTACTTGCCTAATTAGTGCAGCGGTTTCCTGTCTCACAAACACTCTACGTAGGGAACACATCACTCCAGTCTTGGCCAAATTACACTAGCTGCCCATCCCTTACAGAATTCAATTTAAGATTCTATTAATTACTTTGAAATCATCCTACATGGTCTGGATCCGCTTAACATTTCAGAACTCTTAACCCCTTACTCTGCTCCGAGACCCCTCAGATCAGAGAATCAAATGATGTTAAAAGCTCTATGGCCCAATTTTAAAATAAATGGCTCCAACAAACTCCCCCTCAACATCCTATCAGCTGAGTCAGTGCCTTAGTATAAAAAGCTTATAAAAACCCACCTGTACTGACTGCCATTTGTATAATATTTGCATGTCTATTCAAATATTTTAATGTTGTTATTTTATATTTTCTTCTCTCTATGTTCTTGAAATCTTGGAAGTTGTACTTCTCTATGATTCGCCATCTTTGCACCTATATAGTATTTTGCGAAGCACTTGTCTGGTTGTGAAAGACGCTATAGAAATAAAGTTTATTATTAATATTTAGTACATATCTCCTTTTGTGTATTTCTATGATTAAATGTATACTGGTCCATATTTCTCAACCAACTCTCCTTGTGTGCCCTGCAGGCTAAGCTAGATTTTAAGTTATAATATTTATTATGACACACTGTAAATTAAAATGGTGCTTTGTCACTGCAGGCTGGTACCGAGGATTCATCCTGAAGAATCCAAATGTCAAGGTGAGGGGAAGTTTTTTGTGTCCGCATGTTTTGTCTTTTGGTTGCTTAAAACTAATTTGTACCGTCATTCAACCCTGATGCCCTTTATAATGAAGTGTTTTCTTAAATTTGTTTGAGAGGTGTCTCATCAGCCATAATAAGTCAAAACACCCGAGTGGATGTGCAGGGCCTTTTAATGTGAACTAGACTCACAAAAGCAACTCACGGATGACATTTTGACATGTGACAGCAGGAAAAGCACACGTCTGAATAATAAAATTAATGTTAATGTTTTGCTGCTTCATTTTCAGGCTCCTGATATTGTGCGTGCTGTCTGAGTGTCACACCAGCCATTGTTAATGCTATTAGAAACACCTGTGCTTTTCCTACAATGACAATTAGTCAGTAACCTGAAGGCTAATAACTCAAAGTAACAGCTTATATAATTGTTATTAAGGATATATATGTTTTTAAACGTTTGTTGCCTTGAATGGCACGTTTATTTAAGACCAGCGTTGTCAGGCGTGTCTTCATGATGATCAGCAATGAGTGTCGTAAAACTCACATTCTGTCAAGTCAAAACCCTCTGTTTGGATGAGGCTTACACTCCATAAAAAACATTTGGGGGTGGTGGTTATGATAATAAAAAAGAAGTTGGGAGTAGATTTTACTTTGTGTGCGTGAGTGTGTTGCACTTATAACTTAAACGCAAGTTCTACTTTGATCTCCCTGACAAGGAGCAACTTGCAGTTTATTAGCGTCACACTCTTCATCTTTTTTTGTCTCCTAAATCCCATTGCTCCTTGCTTTTATCTTTTTGTCTGCCCCCCCAGCTCTCCTTTCTTTTAACCCACAAACACACTTGTATTGATTATGTGCATCTCGGCCTCATGCTAACGGTCACTTGCTGAGAATTAGAAGAGCCTCTCATTAACCTGTTTATCTTCTGCTGAAAGGGGATCTTCCCATCCAGCTACATCCACTTGAAGAATGCCCACGTCAAGAATAAGGGGTAAGTAATGCCATGTTTTTTTTTCTCCTTTCTTATCCCCGTTGTGTGTGTGTGTGTGTGTGTGTGCGCAGAGGTTGTTGTATAGGTTTGAACTGGATTTTCTTGTTATACATGTGTGTATTTAGGCAATTTGAGACTGTGATCCCCGTTGAAGACTCTGTCATCACAGAGATGACATCAACGTTGCGAGACTGGGGTGCCATGTGGAAACAACTCTATGTGGTATGTCCAAACAACTCTATGTGGTATGAATCCACACACACACACACACACACACACACAATTTGCATCGATTTAAATATCACTACAGCCTAAGCGATGCTGCCTTTTTAAGTTCCTTATATAGTGAATTTGTCTGGCCCTGGGTAATTCAAAAGCCGCAAACAGTCAACGCTTTTTCATACACATTCATTAGTTGGTTTGATTGTGTTTGTGGCCTATTAAGCCATCTGGGGTGCTGATTAAATTGAGCTGATGAATACTCACAGATCAAAGTGCATACATTTGCGGCAAAAAGCAGCAGGACACAGAAGCTAATTTGCTCAGATGCATTTTAAGTCCCTCTGTCTGCTTCTCTCTCTGGGTTGCCTGTTCCTCTCAATGTCGATTTGGCCCTCTAATGTGTATTCTGTTACTCCGTTTTCACTCATGTTTTTGGGTGGCTGGATTCAACTGTATATTTTCATCTTCTTATCTGTGTCTTTCCCTCTGCCTATCATCCTCATTCTGTCTTTCCTTCATGTCAATTTCTCTTTCATTTGTCGCCTTTGACTGACTCTCTGTGCTGCTCTACTCATTTTTTCCTTCTCCGTCCCTGCCCGACGTTTCCTCCTGCCACAGAAGAATGAGGGCGATTTGTTCCACCGACTTTGGCATGTGATGAATGAAATCCTGGACCTGAGGAGGCAGGTGCTGGTGGGCCACCTCACCCATGACCGCATGAGGGACGTCAAGCAGCACATCACGGCGCGATTGGACTGGGGCAATGAGTGAGTAGAACAAGGGCAGAAAAGATGTCCAAATATGGCTTATGGGGCAGTTGTTTTAATTTAATACACCCAACACAATGTTTTATTGTTCCATCTCAAGGATCACATCTGTGTTTTTATGTTTGTTATTCATTGGAAACTTTGCTATTAATTTTAAATTGTTTTTCCGCCCCCTGCTCAGAAATTCCATTCACTTCATAGTGTTGTATGAAAATCAAAAACCAGTGACAAGAGGCCTGCTTGAGAGCAGCAATCTATCATAGGGAACACTCAAGTCAGCTTTATTTTTTTGTAAAAGTAATTTTTTTATTGCATAGTTTATTATTGCAAGTCTTGCTTTTGGGTGCGTTCAATAAAAATATCTAACATCAGGGATTTGAAGGTTTGTTGCTGAGCTGCAGTCTTTAATACAAAACACAAACACATTCATATCATTCTTTTCACATCATTTATATTAGCATTTTGTTTGTCTTTGTCAGCCCGTATCCACGGCAGGAACTTTATAAGAAACGCAGGAACCATTTAAGCAACTTTAGAAACTTTGTCTGTGAAGATTCTTGGTCATCCAGGTCAAAGTTAGCCCTCCTTGGTTTAGATCAGGGGTGTCAAACTCATTTTGGTCTGGGGGCCGCATACAGCTTAATCTGATCTCAAAGGGGCAAGACCAGTAAACTCATAGCAAAATGACATAGAACTAACAAAAGTCCACTTTTTTCTTTGTATTAGTGCAAAGAAGAAATTATAAAAATCTTCATATTAAATGAATTGACCTTTTACAAAATATATTATGAACAACCTAAGAGTTTCTAAGAAAAGTGTGTGCAATTTCAATAACACTATTACTCAGTTTAACATTTGTTTAAGTGCATTATCCATAAAAACTGATCACAGTGATTGTACAATGTCGCAAAACATTTAGTCACTGTTTTGTGGCACTTAAAAACACTGTCCTGCATGTTAACATAAATCAAACACATCAAAATATATAGAAATTATTTAAAATCCATTTTCCAATTCTGGGAAGCAATTCTGAACACATGAATTGACTCCACACTTAAAATCTTAAGTGGCAGCTGTTTTAAACAGAAAATTGATAAAGTAAATTTGTCCCCTTCCTTGTTAATGCATAAAATGTATACATATAAAAAATATACTCACATACATAACATATATGGTATGCATAAGAAATAATATTTTACTCAACAAAACTCTTTTGTAGTAAATCTGTTGCTGACTTTCACAGCAATTTCCACAGCAAATATTCATTTCACAGCTGTTTATTTTTATAGTGCAACGTTGAAAGCAGCATTCCATTGGATTTAGCCTTGCTCTGTATTTGCCCCTGAAACTTGGCATCTTTTAGCCTGCACAAGTGCATCAATATCAGGCATCATGTCCTGATCCATGTCTCATTTAAGTGCTTATGTGTGAGCTTTGAGCGCAGCTTCGTTTTATTAATGTTTATTACTGAGAAAACTTGCTCACAAAGGTAGGTAGTCCCAAACATGCACAACATTTTTGCAGCCAGTGCTGTTAATTTAGGATAGCCTGGCAGGAGATACTGATAAAATTTGTCCAAGCCCACTGAGGCAAATTTGTCCTTCAATTCTACATCACACTGCAAATCAATTATTTCAAGTTGCATGTCAACGGGCACATAATACTGTGTTACAATTGTTTTGCGTCCTTGCAACATTTTGTTCAGATTATTCAAGTGCTCTGTAATATCAACCATAAATGCAAGGTCCTGGAGCCATAGTGGGCACTGTAATTCCTTAACATTTTGATTTCCCCAAGTAGATCAAAGAAGCGCTTCAGCACAGCACCTCTGCTTAACCATCTTACTTCAGTGTGGTATGGCAGACTATGGGTAATGTTACAGTCACTCAGAAAGGCTGTCAAACTGACGATGATTGAGACTTCTGGCTCGGATGAAATTAACAGTTCGGACAACCACCTCCATGACGTGATCCATTTTCTCCAGTCTCCATCTCCAGTCTGAACACAAGTATCTAAACTTTAGATACTTGTGTTCAGACTGGAGAAACAAGGGATGCTGTAGTTCCAGGAACCAAAAAAGTCTGGGGGTGGTACTTTCTGGTGACCCAGGAACTTGAATTTAAAATATCTTATCTCTCTGTGTGAAACTCACTGGAATAATTATTTTGTAAGGTAACACGAGACCAGCAATTGCTTTGGCAATAAAAGAGTCTGCAACCCACCACGACTGAATGAATTTAACTGATAGCAGAAACGCTGAATTGTCTAATGACACTGACAAAGAAACTGTATTTAATGCGGGCGTCTCATGTCTGATGCTCTCGGTGAAATGATTATCATGCCGATACGGACCCGGTGCATCAGATTGGTGCATTGCCAGTTCACGGGGCTCTTTAGTACTCGTAACTATGTGGTCAAATGTGTGTGATTTTCAAACATAACTCTCGTATGCTATGCTTTTCAGCAACTGACCCTAAAATCTTGGTTGTCTGAGTTTCTTTAATTGTACCACTGATGTGTCAATCTCAGTCCCTGCTCACATCTGCATAACTGAATTATGACAATGTACCCTCTGAGAAATAAATGAAAAAAAATAAATCAAACTTTGTGTTCTGTGAGAGAGAGTTAAGAGTTTTACTGTGCCTGCCAGGAAGGCGGAAAATCAATCTAAAATAGTTAGACTAAAATTTGTGGCTATGGTTATTAATAATATAAAGCATTTTTGTAGTTAATGAGAAACAGGCCAGCATGCTCTAATAACAAGTTGGTTCATTTAGCAGTAGTGCTTTCACCTGAAGTAAACAAAAGTGAATTAGAAAATAAAACAGTCTCAGCTTGTATTCAAGTTAGAGAGTAGCTTTCTGCTACTTTCCTTCTTTCTCAGACTGTCTCTCTCTCTTTCTGCACTTTCTCTTCTCTCCTTGCTCCTCTTTCTTTTGTTGTCACCTACCATCCCTGCAGGCACACTGTTCACTCTATCAAGTCTCCCTCCCCCTCACGCTGACACCACTTTCCCCGCCCTTCCTCTCCTCTCTTTCCTCTCCATGCCATGGGGGTGAAATAAAAAAGAAATCTCCTAACTTCTGTCATTCTCTCTTTATATCGGTCCTTGCCCTTCTCTCTCCTTCATCTCAATGCTGTAGGCCCTCAAAAAAAAACCCCACACACACACACACCCCTCCTTAGTGAGGACATGTGTGGACAGTCCCTTGCTGTGGGCTGTTGTATAGTTGACCAGGCCTGTCTCTTTTATTGCTGACAAGGAGGCACACTCTAGCGTGCCGTTTTGGTCCACTGATAGTGCCACTCTAGAGGAGGATGAGACGATGAAAAGGGAGAAGGGAGAAAGGGAGAGGTAGAGCTGTCTGTGAGGACATGAGGGAACAGAGAGGGTGGAAGGATGAGATAGAGGGGAGCAGTTGGTGGTAGAAGGTTAGACGACATCGGGCATAGCTGGGGGGCTAAAGGGGGAGGACATTTTCATCTGTTCATTTTTTGAGAAGTGGACAATCTGTCAGGTTTATTTAGATGACTGATACGGGTTATTTGACAGGACTTGTCGGTCTATATATAGTGTTTGTTCACTTTGCTGTTGATTCTCATCTCTGTTTTGCCCGCCACAGGAGTAGGATATAAAATAACTATTAATGTGTATACGATATCTCTGATCTGTATGTAATTCACTTTCTCACTGCATGAATCTTTGTGTTACAGACAACTCTGCTTGGACCTGGTGCCCAGGCAAGAGTTCAGCATGGTGGACCCAGATGAAATCAGCGTTACAGAGCTTTACAGACTGGTGAGTGGCCTTCCAACTTTCCATGCAGTATTTAAAGGTGGGGTATGCGACGCTAATCCCATACACCTCTTTTTGTTATATTCAGTGAATATCTCCTAACGGTCCCCTAGCTGTCCGTACAGTGTGTGCGCTTAAAAAAAAAAAAGTCTATTGTTTGTACAAAGCTCTGACTCTGTAAATATGAAATAAATACAGTGGCTCAGACGGAGCAACACAACACTATTCCAGCCGGTTCAGGCATGGTTTGTGTGTCAGGTAACGTTAAATTACTTGCCCACGGACAATAAGCTTACGTTCTAGTTTGCCAGGATGTGCTGCTGCTATGATGTTAGATGTTATAGTAGCTAGAGAGTTGTCAATATCGCTGTCTGGAGCTGATGTGCTGGCTCTGGGACTGCCTCATCCTTTTCCTTTACAACCTAGCTAACATTAGTTACATTATTTGCTGTGTCGTTGTTCGCTCTATATCATGGTAAGAGATTTCTCCAGAATTGCATACCACACATTTTAACGGCTTTATTTTCAAACTAACACCTCATTTAGGGAGCAGGGTGGTAATATATAGGTGTCATTGTATAAAATGCTAAATTCAATACAGCTCATAACTTGGACTGTATAGTAGACAGTGGTACTACAGGCTTGGTCTATAACCTGTGTGTGTGTGTGTGTGTGTGTCTGTGTGTGTGTGTGATTTGCCTTTTTCTTATCAGTTCATTCATAATTCAATGCCTGGAAAACAAGTACTGCGGTACCTTTGCCATTTAAATGTAGAATTGGTCATGCTTCAACAAGCTAGTTACTGTTTATTTCAAAACCTTGTCTCCAAAAAAATTCTAAAATACACTGGATAAATAAATGTAGGATAGAGGCTACAGCCCCAAGCAAATCCTAGAAAAAGTAGGTGTAGGTAATGAATAGATGGATGCATTGTGCATATAATACTTTATAAACTGTATGTTACCATTTTGTTAAGACAAATTGAAATTGTCTGTCCCAGACTAACAGCTGCATCTTGCTACAAGCAAGCTGCATTATACAACACATTCTTCACCTGATTGTATCAGACAGTTGAAGGATGTTTTACCGGTTCACTCGGTGCTTTGTCTGATCCAGCTAACCTCTGAGGTGATGTGAGCTGTCCATCACTGACGGCAATGTTTGAAAGTTCTTCCTCGAAGCTGGCGGGTGGTAGAGGTAGTGGTGTGAACTGGCAGACCACATCAAACATTTCCCCGCGTAAGCACACCTTAAACTGTGGAAAGTTTTCCTCTGCAGATTGAGTTTGCCTAGCTCTCAAGGAATTGTTGATGTTCACAATTCCACCTCCACTGAGCACTTCTCATCCATGTTGGCTTAAAAGGAAACAGCAGGACAACCATTCAGTAGCTGTTCTGGAGCTGTCGATCGTATCACACCATTTCCCTCCATTTTTCTCAGCCCTTTAAGGACCTCTCTTCCGTTTAGTGTCTCGACTGTAATGTTTAGACTGGAAGATTAAAAAACATATTTCTGATGCCATTTGAAACCATCCAATGTTTTTGTCTTATACACCATCACTAATCTTTGGAAATTTTGTGTTGGCTTTCTTTTTTAAAAGATTAGCCACTTTCCACAGTATTAATACACAACAAACACAGTGTTAGCCTCTCAAGGTGCTTCTGGCATCAGTGTTTCATGTACAAAAATAAAGTACAGCTTAATGTCTGACTCTCTCCCTCTTCCATTTGTCTCCATACCTCTCTCACTCATTCTGTCTGTAAGAGCCTAAATTCTATTTATTGATAAACAGAAATATTTGACTACGTAACTTGCAATAATTCAAGCTCATCTAAAACAGTAGTTTACATGGTTCATTGATGTTGAAGGAATAGGAAGGAATACATGTCATAATTATTTCTTGGGCAGATAATTTAGAGTGCATGAAAATATTACATTGGTAATATTTGGGGAATAGACTGTGATTGTCTTTTCCTATTAACTGCATGCACCTTTAATTGCTTCTGGAAACTCTCACAATAAAAGTTTGGGAAGTTACCTTAGAGGACTGTCAGGCAAGCAGAGAGTGGAGCCACACAAGTTATTGACCCCTCTCTACCTCTCCCTCCCTATTTTATTCTCATTAATTAATCAACTCGTTTCTGTAATCGTCCTGTACTGATGTTTTGTTGTATCTAAGTCAATGAGTAAATTTTTGTCCAAGTGGGCCCGTGGATTTATTGATGTGGATACGGATGAGGGGAACAGTTAGAGCATCAAACTACGGCTTCATTCAGTGGAAACCTACACTCTTTTCTTCCCCTACTGTTTGCTCCCTGCTTCCCCTTCCCATTTTCTCCAAGCCCCAACCGCTGTTACCGTGGCAACCTCTTCTCTGCCCTGATACAGTGCGGGGAGAATTGCATCACACACACACACACACACACACACACACACACACACACACACACACACACACACACACACACACACACACACACACACACACACACACAC